>NC_138071.1:4516692-4820570 GCF_964194185.1 Rhinolophus hipposideros
CAAGGGTCAACTGTAAATAATATGTAAAGTAAGGTATTTGAGAATTTTACATTCACACTGTTTTATGAAAGAGTCTAGATTTCCATTAACTTTGCTGTTTGGAAAAAGCAAAGAAACTCCTATATTAGAAAGTTAAATTTTTTTTTCTATAAAATATTTAAACACTATAGTAAATTTACCTTAAACTTTAAAATATGCTCTTCCTAATTGGTAATTTTTTTAATGTGTCATTATGGTGGTGAATATTGTTCAGTAAATTTAACAATATTTAGATATAGTCATTAATTAGGAGTGTATGACTTTCTTACCTGTCATGCATATAAATTGGAATGCATGTTAAGTATTACAATCGAATTTTTCAGCAATGTGTATGATTAGAATTTCACTCTCCTTAACCAGTGTAACACTGAGGCCAGCCTCATTCTGTAGACTTTTAAAATATTTTTGCCTGGGTGGCCGGTTAGCTCAGTTGGTTAGAGTGTGGTGCTAATAACACCAAGGTTGCTGGTTCGATCCCCACCTGGGCCGCTGAGCTGTGTCCTCCTTTAAAAAAAATAAAATATATACATACACACACACACACACACACACACACGTGTGTATATATATTTTTTTGGCCTAGTTCCCCCTTAGACATGGAACAATTGATCTTTTAGTATTTTCCCTTCACCTAATTATAATTTCCATTTGTTACTTATTAAATTAAAAATTATTACCCATACATATATTGACATGCGTATTTAAAAATAACAGTGGTATAGTTTTAAATTACTGTTTTATTTACTTTTGGTTTTGGTTTTCATTCAGAATGAGGTGCAAACAGCAAAAGAATTTATAAAGATTGTAGAAGCTGCCGAAAATGAGTATCAGGTATGATTTTCAAAAATATTGTTTAATATTTACTTATAAGTAATGGCACTGAAATTTGAATTTCAGTAATAGCCTGAATTTTTTTAGTGTTTCACTATAATAGTCTTTTTGTGTTTTTTCTTTGCTTGTTTGTTTTTAAAGGACAAACTTGTGAAAGCGTAGCCAGAATGCACTTTTAGCCAACTGTAATTTCAGAGTATTTATCGAAATATGCCAAAATTTTACATGCTTATTTTGTTTCTGGTTGGAAATGTTCATTTAGGAGGTGTTTACCAAAGCATTCGGATCATGTGTGATCTGCTTAGATCATACTTAATTTTGTACTCTGCTTTTTACATTATTTATCAGCTTCTAAACGCCACTCTTGAGCTTAAGCATTTAATGTATGGATTAAATAAGTTTCCACTCCTTGAAAACAGTAATTTATTAAATTCTGAGTGAAATAGTAAAACAGCTCCAAAATGAGGATTCACAAATACTAATTCTTATTTACAATTTCATTTCCTCAAATTTAATTATTCAAATTGATAAGCTTTCTCTTTTAACTACTTTTAAACAGCTTTTGAAACCATATTGGGTTTTTATTTGACTGAAACAGGGTGCTGAAATACGTGATTTTCCTAAAACTTCTATGTGTTTTATACACTGTTTTGTTCCTTTTATTTCTTTAAACTTTTCACTGCTGTTTTCATAGACCGCCATCAGTGAGAATTACCAGACAATGTCCGACACTACGTTCAAAGCCTTACGTCGGCAGTTGCCAGTTACACGCACTAAGATTGATTGGAACAAGATCCTCAGCTACAAGATTGGCAAAGAGATGCAGAATGCATAAGGGGAACATTGCATGACCGGGTCATGTTAGTGTCTTTGCGTTTTAAAAAAAATCATTGCAAACGTATTTTGAACTGTCAAGCTACCCAGATGGGCTGTTGCCATTTAAAATCACTGTAATTAATTAGTTTGGTTAGAGCACAAAGCTTAGCTAATCGACCATTATTTTTCATTTCTTTTGTTCAAAGAAGATTGAAAATCAGTTTAGTTTAAATGTCTTTCACTTTCAGTTACGTCTTTCTTTCTTACAATGAAGAGATGATTCCTCTGGGTTAATGTTCCAAGTTTTTGAAGTGTTTCAAAAATATTTTACTTACCGTAATCCTAAAGTTAGATTGTCTTTTGGTTTATGACGTGGGTAACTTTTGATACCTTCCCAGGCTTTTTAATGGGGTCAACAGTTGACATTCTAGGTCAAGGTGGTCGATGGATTTAGCCAGATACGCTGCTAAAGAAGTTGCCTACCTTCCCCTCATTTCTCCCATTCATGTAAGACGAAGATTAGAGGGAAAGCATTTTCTATATCAATTGTGTTGAAACCTTTCAAGGTTATTTAGCTAGCTTAGTGTTTAACTAAACTTTTTTTAAACAAAGCCAAGATCTAATGCTGTTTTGAAATTCTGGAATTAAATGAGAAAACTTATTTCAGAAATGCATTTAATGCTTTTTTCTTGTGACAGTTACGCAAATTAGCTTGAATTCCATATGTTCCTGAGTTATTTTTATCATAAAGCCACAAATGTATTATAACAAGGCAAATTGTAATATATATAATCCTGAACTCATGACCATGTCTCAGTTTATTTCTTTTTTCTTGGATTGAAAAGTACTGAAATTCAATGTGACATTAAAATGAAAATTTTCCTATTTATTTGAGTAGAAAATCACTTACCAGTGAATCATAGACTATTTTAAAACCCTTTCTTTGGATGTTGTGATTCTTTACTGGTTGAAAACTAGAAATGCTGGGAGTACATATGGTGTGTAGTTACAGTCTCAATTTTTCCATCTCCCTACGCATCATATGCATGTTTGTAACATTTTAAAAAATACATTTACTGACGCGACAGGAATTTCAAGCCTGTAGTGAATGTTAGTATTTACTATAGGGAGTGGGGTGGATTATGGTTTTGTTCATCCGAGTATCACTTATTATACTCCAGTGGAATCCTTTCCTCACATACTCCTGCAGATGTCTGGGCCTGGAAATGTTTTTTTAAAAAAAGCACCACTTTTATTATGTACAATAAAATATTTCATTAGCTTGAATTGTATAGATTTTTTAAATTCTCTCAATGTAAGCATGTTGTTTAATTTCTTTTTTAAAAACCACTGTTGGGCTTTGAAAGCATTGAGAATATAATACGAAATTATGACATTTTTGCTTAAATCATTTTCTCAACTTTTAAAATGTAAGTTTTGCCATATTTGGGGTTCCTGCAGAAAATGAATTGGCAAATTTAAGATATTTTCAAAAGTAGGATGATAAATTTTGAACTAAATTCTAGGTGAATCTTTAATTATTAGCTCAGTTGTATCAATTGGGCTGTCATGGGTTTGTAGCCCCTGAAGGTCAATTGCTTTGGCTCTGTTTTATGGCCTAGAATGCTTTTTTGAAAATACATTCAGTTGTTTTTAAGATGGTGTGCATGTGAAAAGTAATATTTATCAAGATAATTCAGAACACAATTTGAAATAATGGTTGTACAATGAATGGGATAGTCTTTTATGGTATAATGGTAGCATTTTATTAAAGAGGAAGAATGGAAACCCAGCATATGCTAAAGCTCAGAGATATATGCAGCTTTAATATACCAGAAGCTAGGTTTTTTATTTCAAGGGGAAATGTCATGTAGCACTAGATACTGCAGACTTTGGGTAGAGTGGTGCTCTGGGCTAGCAGAAGACAGAGTGAATGGATCTGGGAAACACAGCCTGAAAGCCAGGTAAGGCGAAGGATCCTCAAGCCTGCTGGTGAGAAGTTTAAAGTGAGATCAGTGAGCAAAGCTTTTTACACGATTTTATTTGAGCCAGACTGACAACATTTGCCAGGAGGCAAGATCTCAAATGCTCCAGAGAAGGACAGTTTTGTAGTTTCTTTAATGCGTATGGAATTAAGGAGGAAATTGAAGGAAGATTATATAGCGGTAAGAAAAAAAGCGGGATTGGATTGCAGGATGGTTAAGATTACATGCTTTCTTGAGGGCGCGCATGACTGCTGGCATTTCAAAGGTGTGGTAACCTAGAGGCACAGTGGACAGGGCTGGCTTATAGACATTTCGCAAAAGAAGTGGTAGGCCGAGGATGTGGCTGCCCGCCATGACCTGCGCAGGTAGGAGTTTATAGTTCATTACAGAATCCCTTTTTCACTCACAGGATTATAAGAATGCTTAGAGTTGGGATCCTAAAAGGAATGACCTAGAAATGTAGGAAGTGGTGGCCAACGTGTGTGCTTAAAAATGAGATTTTGAGGACTTAAAGTTATTAGTAATGACAGGTGTTACCAAGGGAGTGACTAGCTGTGAAGAGAGGAGAGGCCTTCACGCAACTGAGGCCTGAAGTGGCGGAGTGCCGGAATCAGGACTTACAGCAGAGGGAAGTGTCGTGACGGGCGTGTTGTGCACACTGTACCTGGGCACACGTCCGTAGTACACTTGGGTGGGTTCACAGATGTGTGGCACAGACACTCATGAGGCCTGTCGTCATGCAGGATTTTGGAAACATCTGAGACCTGACGCAAAGAAAGGTGCCCTACAAATTCTGGCTCATTACAGACATTCTTGAAACATGAAATTTTTACGACAGTAATTAAGCACAGCTGTACTGGGGGATGCCAGAGAAATGCATACACATGCCTTGTATTCATCTTTTGTTATCGGTATATATTTTAATGAGTATTACAATTGTAATAGAGTTTTTCCGTTCTTAAAGTGTCTGTACAATTTTTTTGGCACCCTCTGTAGATAATTCTGTAGTATTTGGGTGGTCCTTTGTGTGGTTAAAATCATTTTTTATTTAATATGAGCACATCCAAAGCTTTGGGAGAATGCAAGAGCCTTTGAGAAGCTCTTCATGTGGATGACCAGTTTGTGCCGCTGCCAGCAGCCAACTCAGGTGTTTCATAACTGCGTGCATGTTAGGAAATGTCCCAAGAAGAGTGTGTGTTTCTGTTCACTACTGTAGATTCTTTAAAAGCAGAATCACAGTGTTCTTGTTATTTCTAAATTATAGTGTTTTTGGCCTTGAAACTGAAAACCTTTTCAAGGCAAAAGTTTCTGTAGGTATTTTCAAATTTAACATTCTTACTATTACGCAAAAGCTTTATTATATTGGCCGGTAGTGCTAGCTGTTGGGGAATGTGCAAAATATTCACCAATTAAAAGTAAAATAACCAGTTAAACTTTTAAGGTCTAATTGGTATTAGAAATTAATGTCAGGTCATTCGAGATTAATTGTACTGTGTTCAGAGAAGTATTCTAGACGTTATGGAGTCAGCAAGATATGAAACTGTTTTTTAAAGGGTGTCTGCAAGGAGTCATGGGACTATATAGCAGTGTTTCCCAAGAGTTTTCACATCACAGCACAAATAGAAGGTAATATGTGTGAGGCACTCTGGGAAGAATGGTTGAGGCTGTTTGCCAGCTGCCGAATGGGTCTTGGTATACCTTTAGCCTCCGAGTTAGGAAAACATGTCAGGAGTAATACATATAAAATACTTTAATATTATTTACAAGATAAAGCATAATTTACCTAAGCTTTTAAAGGGATGTCAAGGCAAGGAAGATTTCAGCACTAATATTTTTATAAGTATGCATGTGTGTAATGGGTAGACAGGAAACTCATATCTCAATGAAGCATCAAAGTTTTCTAGTACAGCATTCTCTGATAGATACACCATGGTCAAATAGCATTATTCAGCTGAAACTAAATCTGACTTTTGTTATTTTAGACACATATTACAGTATAAAAGGAAATCAACACAAAAGATAAAGTTAAGTGTTCTTATAAAAGTAGAATGTAGCTAATATAATACCGAAACTTTTTTATCCCTAGTTTTGGCATAATCTAAGAAAAGTGTGCTTGTTTTAAACATACAATGTAAAACTATTAATTTCATTCTTTTGCAGTGTAAATGTATCACATACATTTTTCACACAAACTGACTGGAACGCACACATCACAGATGTCAAATCAGCCACTCATTCTAATAACATAAATCTTCACTCATTAGCTTGTAGGACTACGTGAAGTTAAAGCTCTCTTATTAATAGAAGACAAGGAAACAAAGTTGACATGTCTGAAAAGATTACTTCTTGGGGAAATTTGTGAAATGCCCAGCCCTTAAACTAAATACCCAAGGAGTGCTCTTCCTGAAAGGATACCTACCCAACCCCCCAAAGTCTTGTTGACTAAACAGTAAAAATCACTGCCTTCGTCTTTGGTTTCAAGTCGTGCGCTGCTGACGTAGCGGAACCCGAACACTGATACAGACCCCTTCCAGTCTTCTACCTGAAAATGTAGGTTTGCCTCTTGTTTCCTACAAGAGTACTAAAGAGAAATGCCCAGGATCTGGAGCTTTCTTAGGTAGAAATTAGACATAGGGAAGAGGAGTTCTTTTGGAATGCACAGAAAATATAGGCGATCGGGGTTTCAGGACACTGAAAGTTTCTCAAATGAAGGGAAAAAAGCAAAAGTAAATTTGAAAAGGACAGAAAACCCTGCTCATCTGCACTCATTTCTCCATAAGGGGAAAAGTAAGTTTGGAGCTTTTTGGAGGAGAAAGACAAAGCGGAAATCAATTCCATGCCAGACTTGTCCTGTCAAAACCTAAGCCCAGCAGCAGAGTTGAGTGCAGATGTTAACACTGGAGTAGCATGTAGCTTTTCAAAACATGAGCCAGAGCTTCCTGTAACATACTATAAATGTTGAGAGAAAAAAGCAAGTTGCAGGAAGGTAAATACAGTATAATTCGAATGTGCATCTTACTGTTTTAGTAATAGCAAGTGCCTAAGACATGCAGTGGAGTGAAAAACCAATCTGGATAGGTCATGTGTGGGGAGGGGTTAGAAATGGGGTTGAGGGCAGAACAGAGGAATTCAGTTCTATGTGTAAGAATGTATTTCTTAAACTGAGTGAGAGTCTACAGGTATTCATTACAACATTCTCAATTTTTGGTGCCTGATATATTTTGTCAATTAAAATATACAACTTAGAGAGACACATTTGGAACTCTATGAGAAGAAAATAAATACAAAAAAAGTCATTAGACCCATATTTTACAGTGAACTTTGTTAAACTTTCCATATTACAGATCATTTCTATTACAGAAATTATCCTGGATGGTGGAAAAAGATAGAAATCTATTACATGAGACTAGCATAACCTTAATAGCACCAAAAGAAGAAAATATTGATAAAACCTCCCTGAAAGTTAAAAGCAAAAATTCTTAATACAGTAATAATGAAAATATACTACATTATGACCAAGGATTTATCACTGCAGTACAGTATTTGTTCCTTGTTAGCAAATCTAATGTAGCTCACTATATTAGCATATTAAAAGAGAAACATGTAATCCTCTCAGAAAATACCACTAAAACATTTCAAAAGTGTACTCAGTTCTGATTTTAAACACAGCATCTCACATCTGTGGAGTAAAGATAAATTACAAATGGTGTTGGGACAACTGTAGCCAGCTGAATTTAAAACAAGTACGTTGGATCCATGCCTCACACGTTAGATCAGGTTAAAATTGGATCAAAGATTTAATGGTATAATTATCACAAAAGTTCTTGAAGAAATCATGGTAACAATTTTTAAATAGTTTCAGAGTGTTAGAAGAGCTTGCTAAAACAAAATCCTCAGAATCCATACAATAAAAATGTATTTGACCTCATAAAAATCAAGATTCTTCTATATGGCTTAAAATGCTCTAAGCAAAGTCAAAAGACAAATGGGCCACAGGAGAAAAATGCCACTTACTTGACAAATAGTTTTCCTACTGTCTGATGAGCACCCACAACACAATGACAGTCCAATAGAAAATTGAAAATCAGATCCTGTGAAGCTGAGTCCCTGACGTGGTGGAGTCTTGCCGGTCTTGGTCTATCTAATCGGACTGAGAAGTAAACTTGAATCTTGTTTAAGCCACTGCTGTTTGTTTTTTCTTTCAATTATTTTTGCCTCCTGCTACACAGAATTTGGTACCAGAGATGGAGTCCTACATTGGCTAACGGCAATATACATCAACAGGAATTCCACTTGACATTTTATTTAATAGAGTGGAGTGTGTAAACGACTCCAGTGCTTCTATCACTTCTGCCCCCTAGCACCTTCTGCCAATGACACCTCCTAATCCTTGTGACAAAAGGAACCCCCTAAAGAAAGGGAGCATTGCTCCACTGGCTAGGGCAATTCAGTAGGGCGCAGATATCTTAGGTATCGCGGGCTGGAAAGCTGGTGTTAGGCCATGACATTGAAATTCTTTCCTCCCATACCCAGGAAAGTAGAATAACAGGGCTTTAACAATAGGAAAGATGACAATGAAGATTGAGAATGACAATGGGCCCTTAGGCTGAAGATAGTTAATCTACAAAATGACGTGGGAAATGAAAGGAAGCAGTAGCTGTACTTAATCCCTCCTCCCATGTCTGGGATTTGAGATTTGAACCCAGTTGAACTTGCAACATCAAATTCCTTGCAAGGAGTCCTGTGTACTCATTTACTGATCCAAACGTCCTCAAGTTCACTGAACCTGAATGTCAGGATCAGGTGAGTTCCTTCTCACTTGTATGGACTTCAGGTGCTAAGTGGTAACACCAGGATGTAAGGTTGAAAGCAGAGATGAGAATAAGGGTACTGCCTGCCTTCCCACCCAAACTCATTCTTTCAGAGGCTATATTAGTTGTCTATCGCTGTGTAACAACTTATCACAAAGTTAGCATCTAACAAGAGAGCAAGTGCGTTGTCTCACAGTTTCCATGGGTCAGGAGTCCAGGCACAGGTTAGTCGGGTCCTCTGCTCAGGGGCTCACCAAGCTGAAATCAGGGGATGTCAGGCTGCAATCTCATCTGAGACTTGGGGTCCTCTCCAGGCTCATGTGGCTTGTGCTTGTTGGCAGAATTCATTTCCTTATGAATTGAGTTTGGGAATGCAGTGATGATGTAATTTATTACCCAGAGGACTTTTGAGAGAGAAGAGGGAACTTTTAATTATTACGTTGGTAACAGGTGGAAACAGGTACCATTCTGGGCAAACCAATTTGTGATCACCCTAATCAACGCCAGTGAGTTTTGGAAGCTGTTGTAGCCAGGAAGGACCATGGAAAATGAAAAACCTTCCTGGGAAAATAGACAATGAGCTCTTCCCAAAGAGCAGGGTCAGGTCTCCCAGCAGGCTGACCAAGGCAAGTACTGTACTGCCAGCAGGGTTCCCAGAGGTTCCTGGGGAGTGGCATTTGGTCATTTCCATTGGGTTCCATTGCTGGGTTGTGATAATTATTCCTACACCTCCATTTTACAGTGAGTGTTTGGGGGCTGATAACATCTTTTAATTTATAGTGTGCTGGACAATGAGGAGATATATTTGTTCCTGATGAGAACTCACTCATCCAGGTGTCCTGGATTTGAGCCGATTGCAGTAAAGGCAGAGGTCTTCGGCATGAATGGACCACCCTGCGTGGTAAGAAAGGTGTCTTTGCAAATGTAAAAGGGGATAATCTGTGGCAGAAAATGGCTAGCTGCTCGCCAGCACCCATTTTTTTGCTGCTCATCAGCTCTTGAAGAATAAAGACCATATTTCCCAGTTTCCCTTAGAGCAGGAGTGGCCAACCTTTTTTCAACAGTTTTCACCAAGGGCCATATGCGGTAAAATACACAAACAGCCGGGCCACTCACTCGAGGTGAAGTACCTACTGCCTCACCTGGTTTATTTAAGTAAACTAAATATATTTTTGGAATTTGCTGCGGGCCAATTAACAATGGATCATGGGCCACAGCTGGCCCGCGGGCCTCAGTTTGGACACCCCTGCCTTAGAGTGAGGAGTGGCTGTGTGGCTGCATTCTGGCTAATTAGATAAGCAAAAGTGTTGTCAGGTAACTTCTGAGAACTTCCCCACAGGTCCGACCTGTGTGCTCCCTTCTTGTTTCCCTTCCTTTCCTGCTGCCAGAACCTTGGTTGCCACTGTCTTGGGCCATCAGCTCCGGGTACACGCGGTGGGTGACCTGGGCCTTTCCACTTAAGAGCACCATCCACATCAGCTTGAACCATCTGCCTGGTCTTTTACATGAGGGAGAAATAAGCCTGTATCTTATTTAAGCCACTGCTATTTTGTTTCTTGTCACCTGCAACTTAACCTAATCCTAGAAGATAGAGCCCCATACCTTACCCATCCCATCTGATAAAAAACAAAAACGATGGGCTAAAGATCTAGCCAAACCAAACAACGAATGTTTTTGGAACTAATAATCTTGAGTTAGAGAAAACCCTCCTGAAAACAGACAAAACTCAGGAGTCATAAAAGAAAAGATTGACAGATTTCTCCTCCCAAATCACTTAACATTTCTGACCACAGAAGAAACCATTAATGGTGGTCACAAAACTTTTTCTCTCCGTCTGCATTTTATTTTTCAATTCCTTGTTTGGCATCCTTTGTGGACAGAAATGTTATCACTGTGTGTATCACCGAGCATTTCAAAATTCTGCTTAAAGAGGGAAGCAGTTTGTGTTTTTGAGCATATGTTGGAGTGGAACGCGATCATACTTCCCCATCTCATCAGAAGTATGATTCAGGTGGCAGTTCCCGAGAGAAGCCAGCAGGTGTCACTGTTCTCGTTTCAGGCTAAGGGCAATTCCAGTGATGTTAAAAGGCTGGTATGAAGCGACCTTGTGCCCCACCCCTACCCCCACCCCCACCCCAACCCCCGTCTGACACGTGCGGCACCTGGGCTTGTCAAGACATGGCTGTTACTCAGCAGGACACGACTCGTTCTGGGAAAGAAACTTCTCATAGTTAGCATCCTAGGAAAGGCCCTTATGAGGTGGAAATACTTAGCAATAAGTTAGGGCAGTGCCCACTAACACTTATAGAAAATTTGAATATATTAAAGCCAAGAGTACAGTATTTCTTAACTGTTTTTGAAGTCAAGGACTCATTTGAAAATCTGAAGAAAGCTATGACCCCTCTTCTCAGAAAAATGTGTGTGTGCACATTCATACCTACCAATCTCAACACACGTACTTCAGGAACACAGGCCGCTCATCCCCTGTAACCTCGTGTCTCCTGATCTGAGTGGTGATCAGACAGACATACGTTATAGGAAAACAATTTTGCAGAACCCACTGTTGGGGTTAAATTATTTTTCTAAATCATAATTTATTCATTTAGCAAACTCTTCTCCAGCTCCTTCCAGTGCCAGACGTGGCTGTGAATCACACAATGGGAGTTTGTATTCACTGGGGCGGGGGAACAGGCACCATGCAAGTCAACAAGAAAGTGCCAGGTGGTGGTAAGTGTATAAGGGAAACAAAACTGGGGAAGGGCCTCACTGAAGAGACAGCACGGAAGCTGAGACGGAAGGAAGAGAGTCTCACACTGGTAAGAGAATTCCTAGCAAGGGAATGAGCTTCGCTGGATTGCTAGAGCCATGGGCGTTTCCCTCAGGTCCTCCCTTTCCCTCATCCCCATCCAGCCGAGAGCAAGTCCTGTCAGTTTTACTTCCAAAATATATCTTAAGTCCACTTCTCTCTATTCCAATGTCATTGCCCGAATACAAAGCACCTAGACTGTGGAAACAATCTAACTGGTTTTCTCTCCAATCTGTGTCCTATATAACAACCACAGTGATCTTTTCATAATGCATATCTTGTCGTTTCTCTTCCTTGCATAAAAGCCATGTTAACAAGGCCTCTGCCTGTGTCACTCTCACCCCATCCTACTCTCCTCCCTTCCTGGCCTCTCAGCACTGGCCTTTCTGTTCCTGGAATGTTAAGTGCTCTCTCCCTGGGGGCTTTGTACATGCTGTTCCCTCTCCCCTTCTCTCCTCACTCCCCCTTCACTGACTTCACTCCTCACCTGACTTGCGCTTTCTGTTCTTCAGGTCTCAGATCAAATATCATCTCCTCAGGTCTTTCCCAAATGGCCTCTCTCAAGTAGTCTTCTCTTTCCTGCTCCCCCGACTCATGTTCTTTCCTAGCCTGTCAAGCAGTTATTCCGTTCACATGACTTACAGCAATTTCTCATAATCTTGTTTATTTGTGTGGTGGGATGATATTTGAAGTATTGATTACTTTGTTTCTTCATATTTCTTCACTCTTCCTTTACATGTCTTATTCAGACAAGAAGAAGCTATACTACTACCTAAAGGGAAAGAGGGAGCTAGGAACAAGGACAAAGTCTTGAATTTTTGCATTCAAAGCTTGGATCTAGGAGTTGTACGATAATAACAGATGTATTAAAAGAATATTGGGTGACCCAAGTTGTTTTCCAGCCCTCGAAGCCAAATAAGACAAGTAAAACCTGTAAACTCTGTGTGTGTGTGTGTGTGTGTGTGTGTGTGTGTGTGTGTGTAAAGAGGCATATTGGTGAGGGCACACAGTAGCGTTAGAACTGTAAGTAAAACAAGGGAGTTAATTGCTATGTGGGGGTCCTGCACCCTATTCCTTACTCTTATACAGTCAGCCATGCTTTCACCAGCAAGTCACCTAACAGGAGCACAAACCAGGGGTCCACACTATGCCGATGGCCCAAATCCAGCCATCCTTGTACAACTGGAAAGCTAAGGACAGTTTCTACATTATAAAATGGTTGGAAAAATCAAAAGATAACCCACATTACAGATGCTTTAAAGTATGCCGTACACTACACTAATCTTTGCACTTGTTAGCTCATTTAATTGTTACAACAATCTATGAAGTAGGTATTAGTCCTCATTTTATAGATGAAGAAACCGAAGCTTCTGGCTGAGTTCTATGAGTAGTCAGAGATCATACAGTGAATGGTAGTTCAGTTGGGATTCAAACCCAATCTATGCTCAAATCCAGAGCCTGTATTCTTCAGCTGCTTCCCATATGAAAAGGTATCAGCACGATGAAGATGGTGTACAGGTGGCAAAAGAGAGATGTGTTCAACATGTTCTGGTGAGTTCCAGGTAGGCAGAGTCACTGCATTTCAGAAGAGCAAAGAAAGTCTTCGTAGGCCAAGGGTACTTTCTATCAGGATGCTAGGGAAAGCTAACTTGAACCCCAGTTAAGTGAGTGTTATCTACCTCCCCCCAAAAGAATTATATTCATATCATTCATTAGTTGGCTTATATTGTACTTAGATCTTATATTTTGACTTTTACCAGTAAAAAAGAAAGTGAAAAGTTGGTTTCTTTCTTTATACATAAGTACCTACAAAATACCTTTTATTTTGCCTCTCAGCCTGCAAAGCCTAAAATATTTACTATCTGGTCCTTTACAGAAAAAGTTTGCAAAACCCCGGTTTACACCATAAAGACACGTATCGTTTAAGAGTTCCAGATGTAGGTGATTCCAGGGTTAGCTCAGCAACTCAGTGATGGCATCAGGACTCAGCCTTTTTCTATTTCTTTGCTTCAACATTTGTAACATGTAGCATTTGTTGTTGGTGGTGGTGGGTTTTTTTTGTGTGTTTTTTTGCAGAGGGGAGTGTTCCTCCCATGGTCCCAAAACGGCTGCTGCAGATCCAAGCTTTGCAGCTGTAAGGAGAATGAAGTTTAGATTGTGCATTTAGAGATGAGATATCTCAGCCAGTATGGAGTGGATGCTGACAACACCAGACCAGGATGAGACAATTGCACAGCGCTGCCAAGGCCAGCATGGGCCAGATGGAATCTGAGAGGTACTGTAGATGAACCCTCCCCATTTAATGGTGAAGCATAATCTCAGGGTTAGAACTAATATCAGTGAGAAACAAGAGGAAATGTTCTGAATGTGTCTAAATTAATCTGGATGTGATAGAAATTAAGTTGTTACAGACAATAAAGTTGTTTGTTATCTGCCCCCAATAGAGCGTCAGCTGCATGAAGGTAGGTAGCTCATGTTCCTGTCTTACCCACCACTGTGGAGGAAACTCTGGTTGCCTACTCAGCATGCTTTCTTCCTTCTTTCCCCCTCCTTCCTTCTGTCTCTACCACTTTTTCTCTTTTCCTTTCCTCCTTCCTCTCTCCCCACCCATTTTTCCCTAACAGTCCCCAAAGTATGTTGGCAATGGCAGTATGCCCAGTTTCCTTTGCAGGTGGAGGTGGCCAGGTAATGCAGTGTAAGCAGAAGTGGCTGCGTGGGGCTTTGGGAAATGCTCCTTAAAGGAAACAAACTCTTCTGATTTGCTCTCTTTGGCCTTTTGCCCTCTGCCCTTCTTCCTCCCGGGAATGTGGACCTACTTCCGGGAGGTGCTGCCTCCATCTTGCAGCCATGGGAGTAAAGCCACAGAAGGTACAGGATGCAGAACAGACCTCAGAAGGAGCCTGAGCAGCTGCAGGAGCCCTGTCTGCGCTTCCTGTAATGTGAGAAAAGGAGACCCTCCCCCCACCCCCACCCCGCCCCCGCCTCCCCACCACGTTTGGTTAAACTACTTCATTTACATTTTCTGTTATATCAGCTGAACAGTCTTAAACCTGAATCCCCAGCTCCTAAAATGGGGATGCCATAGAGATTCTCAATAGCCATGTTAACATAAGAAACATCAAACCTGTGGAGAATTTTTATAAGTCTGTGTGAGCCAAACTAACAACGGGCTGGGGAGCAAGATCTCAGAGGCTCCAGAGAAGAACAGTTTTGCAGCTTTTCTCATGCACTTGAAATTGAGGTGTTCCATAAGGAAGGTGACGTGGAGGTGGGAAGGCAAGGTGGGATTGGATTACAGGATGGTCAACGAGGTTATGTGCTCTGGTGATAGTGGTTATGGCTTATTCCAAAGGTGCGGTGAGAGGACTAGGGCTTCCTTAAGGCAAAGGTAAACCTTTTACTAAAAAGTTATATGCCAGGGGCGTGACTCCCCTCCATGACCCGCCCAGTTAGGAGTTTATGACCAGGTCACCCCATCAGGTTAATTCCCATAGAACTCTTTTTTTCATCCACACTCATGGTAGAATGCATGAATCAAATGCAAATGCAGCACTAAGGCCTTGTGGCTGTAAGATGCTAAGGAGAGCCACAAAGTGTCTGACAGCCTTTGTGAACTGCTCTCCTAGAGCCAGCACCCTGTGGGCACCGCCTGGAAACCCGCTAAGACGGGGCGCTGTCCAGATCACCCCAAATGCACCCACATCGGTTTTTCATCATTATCACGTAAATGAAAAAAATGAATTCAAAAGTCCTCGTAAAAGTCTTTTAAAAGCTCACAGATCTCCAAGAGTATCCCACTGAGATATGCACCCCAGAAGAGCAGTGTGGTCCTGAGATTTCCAGTCACAAAGAGGCAGCCCACATAATCTGCAAAAGGTGGAGGCCTCCTCTGAGTGCATGCACGCTATCATTTAGCTGTAGAACTTCTAGAGACAGAAAAAAACCATGCCTACGTGTGCTCTCCTCTTCCTAAATGTCCAGCACTTCCAGGTGACAAGCCAGCACAGTTCAGTGCACAGGATGGGACTGCATGCATTCTCCTTTCAGCCACAGCACACCTGCCAATTAGCACACTGTTTCCTCACTCCTGAAGCCCTATTCATCAGTGGTGCAATGAAAAACTGTTCCTTTTTTTTTTTTTTTTTTTTTTTTTTTTAGCTTTCTCTATATTTTTTATCCTGTTTTTTTTTTGGGGGGGGGGAGGGGAGAACAGTGTGTACTTCCAGGACTTTTTCCAAGTCAAGTTGTTGTCCTTTCAATCTTAGTTTTGGAGGGTGCCGTTTAGCTTCAAGTTGTTGTCCTTTCAATCTTAGTTGTGGAGGGTGCCGTTTAGCTTCAAGTTGTTGTCCTTTCAGTCTTAGTTGTGGAGGGCGCAGCTCAGCTCCAGGTCCAGTTGCCGTTGCTAGTTTCAGGGGTCACAGCCCACCATCCCTTGCGGGAGTCAAACCGGGAACCTTGTGGTTGAGAGGACGTGCTCCAACCAAGTGAGCCATCCGGGAGCTCCGCAGCAGCTCAGCTCAAAGTGCCATGTTCAATCTTGACCACCATCCCTTGCGGGACTCGAGGAATTGAACTGGCAACCTTGTGGTTGAGAGCCCACTGGCCCATGTGGGAATCGAACCGGCAGCCCTCGGAGTTAGGAGCATGGAGCTCCAACAGCCTGAGCCACCGGGCCGGCCCCCAAAACTGTTTCTGAATTATAATCAGAGGCGAAGAGCGTACAGCCTGTTTTTATTAGGTACCCTTCAAACACAACTCTTTCGACCCCCCTCAGGGCATCTATGAATATAAGAAACAGGCTGGAATACAAGCCACTCGGCAAGTTAAACCACTTTGCTTATGGAATTTAGTGAAAGAAATACGGGGATTTCCTTTAAAAATGATGAAGGTATATGTAAAGAGTCCAAGCATATCATGTTATTGCTTATTGTCTCCCCCTCCTGCCCTCCTGCCGCCCCCCATCCTAGGATGTGAGCTCCACAGGGCAGGGGTCTGTGTTCACCAGTGTAGCCCACGCAACAAGAACAGCGACCAGCACTCAATGAATACTTGTTGATGAAGGATGGAACAACCAGGAACAGAAGGTGGTTAATTGCAGTGTAGAGCCAGCAGTCTCTAAAGGACTGGTGTTTAAAGTATAAAAGTATAAGAATAGATCCATAGAACAAGAATACTTCCTGTTGTAAGTTATGAAATTGTGTAAGTTATGAAAAAAGCGTTCTATGGAAAGTCACTTCACAGGGTGAGCTGATCATAAATTCCTAACTGGGCAGGTGATGATGGATAATCACGCCTCAGGCATATAACTTTAGTAAAAGGCTTAATCTTTGCCTTGAGCAAGCCCTGTCCTGTCCCTTGTTTCTGTGCATCTAGGTTAACACACCTTTGAAACAACCACCCTCAAGTGAGCACATAAGGTTGTTACCCATCCTGTAATCCAGTCCTGCCTTGCTTTTTCTCACCTTCATATATAAAAGAAGCTGCAAAACTATTGTTCTCCTGAGCGTTTGAGATCTTGCTCTCTAGCTTATGTCATCAGTTTGGCTCAAATAAACTCAAATAAACTCAAATAAAAATTCTCTACAGGTTTGGACTTTTCTTTTTTTTTTCTTTTTTTTTTTAGATGGTGTGCTATGTCTCTCTTTGAGTATTGAGTACTGCCAGATTGTTTTCCAAAGAGGCCACATGATTTTTACATTTCCGTGATTTTTACGTTTCCATTAACTATGTTTGAGGTTTATAGTTTCTCCACATCCTCACCAATACTTGTCAACAGAGTGTAGCCATCCTAGTGGGTGTGCAGTATCTCACTGGGGCTTTGATTTGCATTTCCCTAATGATTGACAATAGTGAGCATCTTTTCATATAACTATTGGGTCATTTATATATCTTTGGAGAAATGTTATGCTAATCATTTTTTTTTAATTTTTGTAATTTTTATATTGGGGAATATTGGGGAACAGTGTGTTTCTCCAGGGCCCACCAGCTCCAAGTCATCGTCCTTCAATCTAGTTGTGGAGGGCGCAGCTCAGCTCCAAGTCCAGTCGCCATTTTCAATCTTATTTGCAGGGGGTGCAGCCCACTATCCCATAACCAGCAACCCTGTAGAGACATCGCGCTCTAACCAACTGAGCCATCTGGCTGCCTCCTGAACTTTTCTTACATTGACAAAATATGTAGAATTATTTCTGGAACTGTTTTCACTAGACTATCCTACTGTAAGGCTCACTTTCACCCATACTTCTCCCTTTGCTGAATCGCGTCTTTTTGTTTCTCTTACTTCTGTTATGGGATGCTCTATTCTTCTTGCCAATGCAGTGAAGAATCAAAGGTCAGCACGCTGATTAATATGCAAGTAGGGTTTATTAGTAATAACGGTCTCATGGAAGAGACCAGGCCTAGCTGAGGTGGGGGGGTGAGGGGAGGAGAGAGAGAGAGAGAGAGAGAGAGAGAGAGAGAGAGAGAGAGAGAGAGAGAGAGAGGGAGAGAGGAAGGAAGAAAGAGAAAAATAGAGAGAGAAAAAGAAAGAAAAGAGAAGAGAAAAGAAAGAAAAGAAAAAAGAAAAAAGAAGAAAAAAGAAAAGAGGGAGAACGCGAAGGCCAGAGAGCAGGATAGCCAGAGAGAGAGAGAGAGAGAGAGAGAGAGAGAGAGAGAGAGAGAGCCCTTGTCCTGGGGACTTATACTTTGCTTGGTGGGATAAGCGAGTTACATACTGATTTGGTGGGAAGAGAAGAGGAGAGGAGAGGAGAGGAGAGGAGAGGAGTAAGAGAAAGAAAAGAAAAAGAAAAAGGAAAAGAAAAGAAAAGAAAAGAAAAGAAAAGAAAAGAAAAGAAAAGAAAAGAAAAGAAAAGAAAAGAGGGAAAATGTGGAAAAAATGGTGCACGCTTTTCCACAGGTAGGAGTGGAGTGTGACCTCCTAAGGTGGATGGAGTTCCATTGACTCAGATCCTTACCTTGCTCCAGACCACCTCTCATCTGCTGTTGTACAACCAGATATGTGGCTGGAGGCAGTTAATCAAAGCTAGTTATGACCTTTTTTCTGTAGCACTATGGACCCCCGCGTACCCCTCTTCCTCCTCCTCCATTTTCTAACTTCTACCTAACACTTCTACCTGTGTGCGCTTTGTGCAGGTCTGAATTCCCCCAGGCCTTAAGGCCTGCTCCCTTAAGGAAGCTTTTTGCAAACTGATTTCTCTCTTCTTTTGAATCCTATAATAACCTGATTTGTACTTCTCTGAAAAGACCCACCATATTATAAATTTTGTTAGTTATTTGGGGGATATCTTAATGTGAGTCCATTTACCCTGACACCTGACAACAACAAAATGAACAGAACATATGAAACAACAGTTTTCAGGACAACTGACATGACATAAGGCAATAAGGACAGTGATCCCTGAGGGCTGAGGAACAAACGAAATGAGCCCCACCAGTGGCCCAGCCTGGTGTCCTGAGAGAGTTTCTGGCCGCAGAGCATGGAAGGAAGACTGAGGTAGAGCCTGAGAGATGCCCTGAATTGAGGAGACAGTGCCGAAAGTCTGGGGAAACTAAGGCAGCTAGAATTCACAGAAATGACTGTAACCACATGTAAACTTCATGTCTCTAGCATGCATTCTGCTTAAATCCAAGCTCGCTCTGTTTAGCCTGCTAGAACTATGACCCCTGCATTCTTTCCCCAGACCCTCCTACCTGTGCTTATACTGCAGGTCCGCTCCTTCTAATCATTGAACCTTTAGGACACTGGGTTCTGGTCAGTGTCAAACTCACTTAAGAATAAAGCTGCAGGTCTGTCAACCGTGAGGAGGATATAATAACTGAACCTCAAGCTAGAATAAGGTTTCAGTCAAACAAAGCTAACGCCTTGGCCTCAGTTATGTTCCAGCTCTGAAGTCGTGAGAGCGGAACGGCCCCACAGACCTCATCCCCTGGAAACTGGACCAAACAAGGCCAAGACTGACACCAGGACCTGAAGCCATGATCAGTGACTCCCTGCCTTGGTCCCGACCAATCAGCAGAGCCCTGGGCCCCAGCTCCCATAGCAACCATGATTAATAATTTCCCCTTGTATAACCCAGCTGCTAGAGGCCATGGGGAGCCAGGTTTCTGAGAGCACTACCTTACCTGTGTCTCAGGGCGTCGCACCAGCTCCTTAAATAAACCTTTACTTCCTTTGCTGCAAACTCCCGTGTTTTTTGGCTTGGATGCGCGCAGGCAAGTGGACCCTTTGAGTCTATGGTAACGAGTGCCGGAGAGGAGAGAGCTATACGTAGAGAAAACTCTGGAGATCTACAGAGAGGCCTCCTCACACATGATCAGTGCGTGTGTGAGGAATCTATGCAGAGAGGACCAGCCTAAGTAAGGATTGGGGTCAATAATGCCCAGTGCTGACACAGGGCTACATCACTGCCTGTTCCTCTCAGCCAAACTGGAAGAACTCATAATTCACAGAGCATTGGGTAGATTACTCAGAATTTTCCTCGGTAGTGGGGCATAATTAGCCCTCAACTAAGCACAGCTCTGGTCCCATTGAACAAATCTTGAAAGCAAGACCTGAAAGGATTAAACTCTTTCCAAGTAGCTTAAATATATCCCAGAATAAGGCTCAAGACACAGGAAAATGTGACCCGTAATAAGGATTAAAAACAGTCAATAAAACAGACCTGAAACTGACCCATGTGTCAGAAGAGCAGACAAGGACTTTAAAACAATTGTTATAACTATACTCCATGTGCTGAAAAGGTTCATCAAAGATGGCATATCTGATAAAGAGACAAACCAAATCCCTAAAGATGAAAACTGTGATCTCTAAAATGAAAAATACAGTGGATAAGACCAGTAGACTTGGAGATTTAGCAGTACAAAATATTCAAAATGGGACATAAGTGAAAAAAGTTTAACAAAGCCTCCGTGATGAGCTATGGGATAATTTCAAATGGCCAAAGGAGAGAAGAGAGAGAAAGAAACTGAAATAATGTTTGAGGAAATAAAGAGCAAATATTTTCAAAATGTGATGAAAACTGTAAAGCCACAGTTCAAAGAATTTTAATGAACCCCAAGTCCAAGAAATATGAAAAAAGTATACCAAGCACATCATAACTAAATTATTCAAAACTAGTTATAAAGAGAAAATCTTAAAAGCAGCCAAAGAACAAAGACAGTGTCAAGCATGGTAGAGCAAAGATAAGGATGACATGAGATTTCTCACTGGAAACAATGCAAGTGAGACGTCAGTGGAGGAACATCTTTAAAATACCGAAAGCAAAATCTGTCAACCTATACTTCTATATCCAGTACAAACGTCTTTCAAAAATGAAAATGAAATAAGAATGTTTTCAGACCTGAAAAGCCAAATGAATTCATCATCAGTCAGCCTGTACTACAAGAAATATTAAAGGACTTTCTTTAGGCAGAAGGAAAATGACACCAGTTGAAAATACAGGTCTGCACGAAGGGATGGGGAATCCTGGAAGTGGTAGCTACGTGGCTCAATACACAAGGACTTTTGATTTTTGTCTTATTATTTAAATCTCTTTAAAAGACAACTGACTATTTAAACAAAAATAATAACAATGTAGTGTGTGATGCGTTATAACTTATATAAAGTAAGATGGATGACATACATAGCATGAAGATGGAAAGGAGAAAAATATGCTATTCTAAGATCCTTATACATTTTATAGCTATTTTTGTACCCGTATTATCTTTCCTATTAGAGTGTAATCCCTTTATGCTAGGATCCTACTTATTTATCTTTTAAGATGATCTGGTGTAAAATCGTCTAATACACAATGAATTGGCCTCTGCAGACAAGATTCCTTGTTTTCTGTTTGCCGAGTGAGTGATTGGAGGGGTGAAGGAGCTGGCTAGGTGAGGATGGCAGCTTTGTACGTCTGAGAATTGCAGGGGAGGCGGTTTTCCAACAAGCACCTGCTTTGAGCCAATGGGCACCCTATTTGTTTGTCTGGGTCTGCTGCTTAGTCTTAGCCTAAACTGCATTCCTGATGGCCCTGGCAAACTCACAATCTGAAACCACAGAAACAGAAAAACAGCAGGAAGAAGCCATTAAAGAAAGGCATTACTCAACTGATAAGGACCAAGCTTGTTAAGCTTCTCAGGAAGAAAGAGGAAACTAACGCTTAGCTACTGTTAGAAGTTTTGCATAGGGCACTCACTTAGTCCTGTGAGTGATATGTTATTCCAACTTGACAGATAAAGAAATGGAGCTTCAGATACGTGAAGTACCTTGCCCAAGATCACACAACAGATAACCTCAGAGTTCCACCCACTTCAATGATCTTTACTTAGTCTTTTCAGATAAGATAAAAACTAAAGGCAATACTTTCAAGTGAGGTATTCTAAATTTTATTTAAAAGTCTACCATGAGTAATTACCTCAAATGTGTTTTATTTTTCACATATAAAGAAAACATGAACATATTTATAAGATGTTCAGAAGTTCTTAAATTTTATACACATGCACACCTGTTTTTAGCAGCTTAAGTTATTCTGCTGCAAACCAAGGAGAGCCACCAGAAGAAGCTAGAAGAAGCAGGGAAGGGTTTTCCTTTACAGTGGCAGAAGGAACATAGCCCTACTGTCACCTGATTTCAGATTTCGGGCCTCAAGGACTGTGAGAGAGTAAATTTGTCTTATTTTAACCCACCAAGTTTGTAGCCATTTGTTACAGCAGCTCTAGGAAACTAATATAGATAGGGTGCGGTTTAACCAGTAAAACTTGTCTCTGTGAAGGATTACTCCTCAGAGGGAATTTTCATTGACTCTTTCCTAGCCAATGAGTAGATGAAGACTCTTGAGAGGAAAATGTAATTTCCAAGGGGATGACATGTTGTTTTGATGATGCAGGGTTAAGTGTTTTAGAATTTTTGTAATAGTTTGATAGAAGATGACTGTTGTTCCCTACGGATTAAATTATTTTCTATTATAGTCTTTGAGAAACTTAGAAAGGAAACTTTTTCTTCTTATCAAGTCCACAGAGTCAGTTTTCCTCACAATGTCCATTACATAACTTTGAGCAAATAAATGGGGAAAAATTAGTTACAATAAAATTTAGGCAGCTATCTATCTCACCAGCAGGACTCTAGTGTAAATTCATAATGCATGTTGCACAATCATTTTCAACCCTACTATATCCAGGCATGGGTGGTTCAGTGGTGGGATTATCAACCATGTTATGACTTAAAGTTGTGGTTATTTAGGATTTTATACAGTCAGGATGAGTGGAGTTTAAAAATTGGTTTTGAAGAATAACTGGGCAGCATGTGTTACAGAACTTTAAAACGTTCTTGACTTTGACCCCCAAATCCACTTCTGCATATCTATCCCAATAAAACAACCCTCAATTTAAAAATAAAAATTTATAAATGCAATGATATTCATTATGAAATTACTTAAAATAGCAAAATATTGGTAAGTATAGTTGTGGAATGATTTAAAAATGTATGTGTTATGGAATGTCATGCAGTCATTAAATATGCTTCTGAAGGCTATTTACGGACATGGAGAAATCTTTTAATTAACAGTATGTAAGAGCAGCCTGCAAAAGTGAACATAGAGAGTGATTAAAACAGCCTGAAAATGGTGCATGGAAAAACCGATAGAGGCAAACAGACTAAAAAGTTAACAGAAGGCCATGGTTCTTCATTATTTTTATCTAATTTTCCTTGTTTTCCAAATGTTTTGTGATTGTTTTGGCTCAAGTTGTGAACTGACCAAAGCCAATCTGTGTAACCACGGGTTTTTTTTGTTTTCTTTTCTTTTCTTTTGGTTGATATCAATAACGACGACTAGTCCTATGCAACTGTAGCTTCTCTCCCCTCTCCTCCCCTTACAGCCTCTACACCCTAGCTACCAGGCAATCTGTTAAAATGAAAGCAAGTCTCAGACCAAATTCCAAAATGTGTTCAATCATTTATTAGAAATAGATACTAACAGACTTTATATAACTTGTTGTGCAAGCTGGATAAAGTCCCCACTTTCTGAAATTTTAGGAGCTCTGCCACCCTGGCCGGAGAAAACTGCCGGGAAGAAAAGGATGGGTTCACCATGAAGCTGCCATGAGATAACCGGAAGTACCAACTCTTCCCAGAACTGTTTAGGAATCATGCTTTTTACACCATCCTCCCCACTTTGTTTCTTCTTGGTGCCCTCCCTGGGAAATGTGTTTGTAAATAAATGCATTAGCCACTCTTATATTTTGACTAGTACTAGTTTCATGAATGAAAACTCATAACATCCCAGCTCTAGTAGGTGATAACATTATCTGAAGCAGCCTCTATAATTCTTTTGATATACAATGGTAAGCATCCATTAAAAAAAAATCTTAGCTATATCAAGATAAAGCCAAGAGAGGAAGAAAACAACCAAGTAAACAACAGGAATAGATCATCCGATCGATGATCCAGATATTGAAGTTAACAGATAGGGAGGGACTTTTAAATAACTATGATTAATATATTCAATAGAGAAAAAGGCAGAGTTAGATAAAAAGGAGAATTTCCGCACTTAAGAACCGGAACCTAAACAAAGAATAAAATAAAAATTCTAAAACCGAAATAAATTGCCATTATAACAGTGTTAACATTTTAAAAAAGTCCCTGCTGTGAGCTGAGATAAAAAAGATAAAACTTTAGTGGAATTAGGTAATAGTTGTCCCCACTGCGGGTATCTATTTGCATCCACTGATTTATACATGGGCTAAGGAAACTTCCAGAAGTGTACAGCCTCTATGGCCGTTCAGACTTCAGCAGTCTTATGCTGATGAACCGAAGCCATGGCAAGGAGGCCGAAGTGGGAGGGAGCTTCGATGCGAGTCGTACCACTCGGGACGCTCAGACGCGCCAGCAACACAGATCTCCGTCCAAATTTAGTGTAAAGTTAGCGGCAATAGGCAGCAACGTGGTTACGTGAGGTAAGGAAATAATAGTCAATATATGAACTCTCCAGACTACTGATCGTGAAAGTGGGGTGCAGGCAATACAGAAATACAGAGATAATCTGTTGGGTTTTAGGGAGGAACTGCTCATTTATGTTCAACTCACTTTTGAAATGCCTTTGTATTTATTGTGTACATAGCATATTGGTATTGCGGGATATACACACTTATAAATAAATAGGTATGCATACTTTGAGAGTGAGTTTTAAATGACTTTGACTGCCTGACAAAGGTTGGAGACCATTTCTCTAAACCTACATATTCATTTGTTCAACTGCATGTTCTTCCTACTCTATCATGAATAACATCCCGCCATATCTGGTTAATGTCTGAATTTGGAGTTTCATCTGCTTACCTCAGTTTTCTCCATCTATGATTTGTGATCTACACTAAAATAACAATCTCAATTTGCAGAAAGGAGAATAGTTTTCTCCAAGATAAGTTTCTTTCCCACGCATTTTTATTAACCTTTGCTTATTGCTATTATTTGTTTTTTAGAATCCTAGTACATAATAGAACTGATGAATAAATAGTAAATTAATAATAAAAGAACTGGTATAGTGTAAATATTTTTAGCTTGTCTGCTTTTTTTTTAAATGGGCACAGGACCTTAGCTAGTGATCTTTAAATCTGCAGATGTATAGTATCCTCACATATTTATTCTTACCTGGTATGATGGCATTACATTTATCAGCATATTAAGGTTGGGTTCCCTCACTCCAAGATATGCTGATGCCTGCAAATACTTGAGAAGCATTGTTTTATGTTATGGCATTGATGTTTGGTGTCTGTAAATGGTACTTGGAAGAATAACTTTTTAAGCTGACAAAAATTTTATTTATGCATAAGTAAACTGATAGTTGTGAAATCAGATATTGAGAATAGACAAGAGAAGGAAGTGGGAGCCGTGGGCAGCTGAGGAAGAGAGAAGAGCCAGTAGGAGGGGTGGAAAACAAACATCCCCTTACCTCCCACTTTCACCACAGGTAAGTCTTGCATCTTAGAATCTTACAAAACCCTAAAGTTATTTAGCCCTGCTGTGGCTAAGGGGGTTCCCAGGACGTGGGATTTAGGGAGGTCCATGCAAACCTCATGCGACTTCCCAGCATCCACAAGGGTCCCTCCCTACCGGGTAAACACACACTATTATTGTTTCCAGTTTACAGATGAGGCTGGCAGACAGCCAGAGCTCTGTTAGAATACTCAGTGATGAGAAGTCAGAATATTTTAGAAGCTTTTTTTTTTTTTTAGAATATGTTAGAAGCTTAAATATTTTCCCCTGTCACTTATGGGCATTGGTCCTTTCTTGAATGAAAATCACGTAGAACTTAAATTTTCTAAGTCCAGAAAACAAGTTTGTTTGAGATATCAAAAAATCGAACAACCCTACCCTTCTACCCCCAAGCTCTATATAGTCATTTCAATTCAATTCAGCACACAAGTCTGGTGCTAAGCCCAGGAGGGAATTAATAAAAGAACATAGATCAATGAACAAATCTACAAAGAATATTTGATAAGTATGTTTAAACGTGTTAGCCCAAGATAAGTGCCTCTTTTTAAATAAAAGCGTAATATGAAATACATCTGAAAAATAGGAGTACAGATAATTAAATCCACACTATATCAAGTTTGTCTAATCAGTCAAACTTGACATGTCAATTCAAATGGCTTGCTTATGTGGACCTCTTCATCTCAAAGGCTGAATGAGAAACTGATCAAAGAGAATACTGTAAAATAGTATTACAAAGATCATTTTTAGAGAGAGAAAAAACTCACAGGGAGGCACAGCTTCAGTTATAATCCATATTCACCAATTGTCATTATTAACAGGCAGATACACCCATTATAGTTAACTGTGCATAAGGTACCAAATTTAGCTGCTGTGCAATAGCATTGAAATGCAGAATAAAAGGGAAACCTAGAATAATTTTTGCAAGACAAAGTAAGGAATAGAGGTTAGAATTATAGTAAGTCCTCAGTTAACATCATGGGTAGGTTGTTGGAAACTGTGACCAAGTGAAAAGACTATACCAATTTTATCATAAGCTAATTGATATAAACAAGAGTTAAGTTCTTCCAGCATATTTCTGGTCACAAAAATACCACCAGTCTTCTGAATAAAGGCTCCAAACCCTTCTAATATTAAACATTGAAATAAATATGAGCTATACATACATTAAAGAAAAATTAATAAGAACAAGGAAAATAATTCTTTTTCAACCCGCTTATTCCAGTTCAGGCCCACAGTGGCCAAAGGGCCTCCCAGCAGCTCAGGGCCCAAGGCAGGACCAACCCTGGACAGGATGCCCTTCCATCACAGGGCACAGTCATACTCACAGCTACACTCACTCAGACAGACCAATGGACATGCCAGTTCACATCACAGGCACAACTTTGGGATGTAAGGTGGAAGCTGGAGTCCCTAGAGAAAATCCACGCAGACATGGAGAGAAAAGTGCAAACTCCACACAGTGTCCCCGGCTGGGAATCAATTTTTTTTTTCCTCTTTAATGTCCCAGTGAAAAGACATTGGATAAAATGATGTTACTTGAGGACCTGCGGTAATATTAGAAACATATTTAATTTAGTTGAAGTGGGTAAGTGCATTACTTAACACTAGCCAGAAATGTGCTTTAAGATAAAAATAATATGTTTTTTCTTTCTTTCCCTTTTTTGGATTAGGTTTTGACATAGGCCAAATATACCAGATTATTATGAAATTTCTGCTTTAATTTGCATGACCAAGTATAGTCTTGCATATTAGAAATGAGAACAAAATGACACGTAACTGATAAAGTGTAAGGGAATATATCTTGGTTAAATAATGGAATCAATTCTTAAAAGTTAAAAAATAAATACTCTGTCAATAAACACAGATGTAAACTTATGTACAACTATCAGATGTTCTTAATTCTACCAATAATTCTTTAACATCAGTCTAACCCAATTTCTGTTTTAATTTTTTTCAATGCAACAGATTATTTAATTGATGTGTCTAAATTTGTCAAGTGCTTTAGAGGAATATGTGCATGAGCTTGAAATCTGAAGCCCAAACCACAAAATAACATACTATGCACATAGCAAGGAAAAAGACAACATATTATCTTTGTATTAATACTTGTCTTGGAATTATTTTATATGATGGTTATCAGTAGTGCTGGCTATTTTTAAAATCATGTAATTTTTAGCAAAGAGATAACTAGATGTGATTCTGGTTCCTGAAATTCCAGATAGTAATGGACTAAAAGTATGCAGTTTTAAAATAAAATAATAAAATAGGGATAACTGATGATATTTTACATATATAGAAAATTACAATGGATTTTTATTTTGATTTAAAGTGCTTTAATAATGGTAATAAACAAATCTCTTGGGTTTGAGAATCAAGAATAACAAGGAAAGTATACTATTATCATTTCTACTCTATTTATAGTGCAACTAAAAAACTAGCCCATCTTAGAGTATCTTCCCAAGAGTAAAGATACTGACTGTCATAGTCAAGCATAAATAGAGTAGGTAATATTGTTACCGCTCATGATTGGTTAGCCTAGGAAACAAAGGATCAGACAGAGCTTCAGAGGGTTCCTTAATATGTATTTCTGATCTTGTTTCTGTTGAATACATCTGATCTCTGCTCTCTCTTGTAATTTTTTTTTTTTAAATCTCATTCATTTTCCTTCGGTCTCCTCTCCTGATTATATCTCAGCAGTGTAAAAGAGAAGGCTGTGTTGATCGACTATTTCTTTCTAAAGGAATTTTATGTTTTCTTCTCCTTTGAAAATGAGGAACCACCTTCCACTGACTGGAGCAGGTTTTTAGGGTGAAGATAGGGTTAGGTTGCTTCCAGATTCTTTATACAAGGCTCTGATTGTCTTAGTTTGCATTCTTGCCACCAGAATTATTCCGTATGTCAGCAAAGCTTATTTTATTAAAATAATTTTGATTTTTTAAACAAATCAGGGATGCTAAAGAATGTCACTGAGTCTGTGAAAAGCTTTACATAGAAATGAAGACATCTTTTTTAAGGAATAGGGAGCAAAAGTAAATATCATTACAATTCATCATATAATTTCTAAGCCCAGACGTTATGAATCTTTCACTGTAAGATTATGATGTATGTGTATGTCAACGATGGAAACACACCCTTCCATATACAGGCAACATTGCATCTTGGGAATCTTTTTACAAATCTTTTGTTATCTAACTCATCTTTTCAACTCTATACAGATAGCTGAAATTCCATCTCTTCAATACTCTGAGAAAGAATGTTTTCTGGAAGAAGGAAGAGATCACAAATTCCCTTTCAAACCTGTTTGTCTGCTCTACTGGTTCTCCAAATTAACCTAGGTTGTATTTGTGCTTATCCAGGTATAGGTAAGTCACTAAATAAGGATAATCAGTCAGGTAGGATGTTATTATGAACACAGGATACTGACTAATTAATAAATTCAACCAATAAACACAAGTGAGAAGTTTTTTTGTTTATTGTAAACAAAACCCAAAAAGTCAGAACAGTTATTTCTTGCATTTAACTCTCAGATGAATTCTGAAAATCATTTACAAAAATAGTCTTAAACTTATAACAAAGTATAAAACTATATGACAGCCAATATATGCATATATCCTTCTAAACACCACTTACAAACAAAACAAGAAACAACGGAGTATTCATTTTAAAGAAATTTTAAAGTTCTTACCTAATATATTGATTTCTTACTCAGTTTAGATATTTTATCAGACTAAGATATACATTTAACCAAACATATAAACCAATTTAATAGGAATGTAAGAATATATTGCTTTTATGTAATTCCCATAAATTAATGGTCATTTAACTCCTATTTACAATCCACAGGTGGTTACATCTCCTGAAATAACCCTTTCAAGAAAGTTCAGTATGTGGTGGAAGACCAAATCTTAACTTTTACCCCTGAATTACATACAAATATAGTATTCTTTGTAAAAAGTAAGATTTTGGAATTTCTGTGATATAATTAATTTTTCATTCTTTTATACAACACTCAGTGAGTGCTTATTGAGCATATACCATAATTGAGCATATGCCAAACACAATACTATTTGTACCAGAAGGTACAAAGTACTAAAATAAACAACAGTAAAAAATTACTTAACAGTAAAGGCCTCAGTTTACTAACAGAGAGGAAAGATATTGACTAGGAGTTGTGCTAAGCAGTTGTAGTACACACCACATTGAATCTCCCCAACAACCCCACATAGTAGGTACAAGTTTACAGGTGAAGAGACTGTGTCAGGGAAACTCAGTAACTTGTGAAGAACACCCAGGTCATGAATACCAGGATCAGGAACAGAGCCAACCATTGTCTGGCTCCAAGCCTACGCTTTAACAGCCCACCACAAGCTTCCTGCTTCTCAGGGAAGACAGTGAACTCGGAGCAGGAGGGAGATGATTTTATTTCAAGTGCATCTCTAAATAAGCTTTTCCCGGGCAGTTGTGGCAGGGAGAGAAGGTTGGGTGGGAAGCATAGCACAGAGAAGTATACCACAGGCATGTCTGCCAAAATGCTAGTGGTATGAAGAGCTCCTGGAGTGGGGTATGAGGCTGCACAGGTGGGTGGGAGCCTTCTGCAAAGTGTCTTATGTACTACGATCTAGATTTTATCCTTTAGGTAGGCACTGGGGTGGCGTAGGAGTGGAGTGGATGGGGCCTGAAGCATTTTAAGCAGGGAGTGAATGATCAGCTTTAAAGGTAACTGACAAAGAAGTGCAGAAGAAGATTTGGGTGAGGGCGTTGCTGGTGGTGGTAGTGTTGATAGTGGGGAAACTGGAGGCAATGCCCTGTTCTGCTTAAGAGATGATCAGGCTATGAGTGAGCAAAGACTATCTTAGGAGAATAGAGAGAAGTGACAGATTTAAGACATACCTTAAAGTTTGGATGCCCAGTTGAATATGGAGAGGAAAGAAGGTGAGTGAGAGAGGAATCTAGATGAGATGATCCTCAGATTTTTGAATTAGGGAACTGGAAAGGTTCCGCCTATTCCCTGATGGAACTCTGGAAGGAGGAGTGGCTGGGGGTGAGGAAGTAATGAGTTCAGTTTTAGATGTGGTGAGCTTGGGGTGACTGTGGGCCATACATTGGGAGATGATCAAGAGGCAGCTAGATATGTCTGGGTTGTCACTATTTTATGAACTGTCCCAATCAAGAGCCACCCTTCACCCTTTACCCAGCCTGTCCAATCAGTCATTTTAGCTCCTAATGTTTCTTTAATCTCCATTTACATATATCTCTGGATTGGTCATTTGGATTAGTGTGTGCAATGCCAAGTAACTGTGAATACCTTAGTCTTTCTACAAGGCCCTTCAAAATCAGATCATCTTCAGCTTTCTCTCTCAACACCAGTCCGTGGAGAGCCTGCACTCCAGCCATTCCTAAGCAGCTGCAATGCCCGAGAGATCAGGCTCTCTTGCTTCTAGGTCCAAGCTCAAGACATGTGTCCAAGGCCAACCCCATCCCTGGCGGCACACCAGGGAGAAGCAGTGAATAAGACGAGGGATCACCTTCCGGGAACGATTAGTAGGCAATCAGTAGATTGTGGCTTAACTGAGTCATATTTATGTCCCTTCTTTGAGGTTTACTGACAGCAAAGAGCCAGGCCCCAGGATGTTCATTTAAATTAAGTGGGGAATTCTATCGCAGAGAATCTGGTGGGTTACTTATTCATCACATAAAATAGTTTATGTACTCATGTTTCATTCTACTGAGAATCCAGGCATCATTGTTAGATACAAAATTGGTAGTATGTTTCCATAAATAACTATCAAAAAGTATGTGTGTTAATTTTTTATCCTTCCTTGTTCTAGATCAAGTGTATGAAAAACACCCGTAGCTGAGAGTGAGGTTGGAATTAGTGAAAACGTGACAGGAATTCTATTATGCATGCCACAAGGATTTTACATGCTACATGTAAAATGAAAGTAACTTGTTTAACTATGGAGGAAACTATAAGAAAACAAAAGTTGTAATAAAATATGCTGCTGATGGCTCAGAATTCTAAAAGTCTTGGCCGTAGATGGGATAACCGGCAATTGCTTCCTTACCATTTAATAAAAGTGAAATGATTTATGGACAGAAACAGACGTCCAGTTTTTACCTGGTAAAGGCAACCTTTTCTTCAGTTCAGGAGAAACGTTTATGAGTTACTTCTTGTGTAAAGCAGCCAGCTCAGGATAAACCCAAACTATGCCACAGAATTGTTTATATTAAAAACAGGCCGAGAGTTGTGATTACCAAAGAAATTGGAGGATACACATTCTTCTTGTCAAGACACTTCTTTGGAAAACCCCGAGTTGCTTCCAGGAAGGTGAAACACAGGGGAAAACAGCGCGTGAAGCCCAGGTCTCGCTTACGAGCCATTTCTGCCCAGGCCTCCGTGGACAGGAGCACATCCCTGTTCGCCTCGTGGCCCCCGGGCCTGAATCGCGAGCGCAAGCGGAGCGCGGGGCTGCGGCCGTCGGGCCTCGCCTGCCGGCGCCGCGGCTGCACTCGGGCTGGGTCACGGAAAGCGGCCTTGCGGGGCTTCCCCATCTCCGTGGGGGGGACTATGCAGACCTCGGGGCGGCGCCTGGCCCGCAGCAAGTCCTCCACGTCTGCGGCTTGTGACGGCCAGACTTTCCCCAGTGCCCCGTGGCCGGTCTTTCTCCGTGACCGTAACAACCGCGAAGGGCCCCGGACCCCGCGGGCAGGGGCCACGTGATCCCTCCGCGAAAGCACTGGTCGGGGCCGTGTGCGGACTAGTTCGCGCTACGACCGCGAAGGGACCGGCCGGCACCGCGGCCACCCGCGACTTCCCGGCGCGCCCGCGTCCCGGCGGCGGGCGGGCTCCGGAGGTGCTGGGCCGCGGCGGCGGCGGCGCGGGCGGCGCCTCGGGGCCGGGATCCTCCGACACGCGGAGGGCGGCGCGGGGCGGCGCGGGAAGATGGCTGAAGCGGGCACGGGCCTCCTGGAGCAGCTCAGGTCCTGCGTGGTGTGGTCCTGGACCTACCTGTGGACCGTGTGGTTCTTCGTCGTGCTCTTCCTGGTCTACGTCCTGCGCGTGCCCCTCAAGATCCACGACAACTTGAGCACAGGTAAGGCCGCGCGGCCGGGCCGCGGCGCCACCCCTCCCCCGCCCGGGAAGTTGGTGCGACTCGCGCGGGGCCGGGGCCGGGGCCGGGGCCGGGGGCGCGCTCGGGGGCCGCGCTGCTCGCGCGTGCGGGGCGGCCTTCCCGGGCCCGCGGCCCCGCCGCCCGCGGAGGAGCTGCCCGCGCGCCACTGGGGCGGGCCCGGCTGGAGGCGCCCGCGCGGGGCTCGTCGGCGGCCGACGGCGTGGACGCCAGGGGTTCCCGCGGACCCCACGCGGAGCTCGCGCGACACTGCGGGGCGCCGCTGCACGGCGGCCTCCTCACGCCCTCTGGGCGTGGGTGCTGAGCGCCCGAGGAGTGGCCGGCGCCGCGCTCTCCCACGCCGGGCGCGGGCGCCCCCTGGGGTGCCGCCGAGCCGCGGCCGCGAAGCCCCGGAAAGGGCCGCCCCGACCCGCGCCGACCGACGCCCCTGGGGTGGGGGGTGGGGGGGACGTTGCGCCCACGTAGGCGCAGGGAGGGGTACCCGAAGGCCCCGCTAGGAGTGTGGATGACGTGTCCGGTTACCGAAGGGAATGTCGGAGGGAGAACGGGGACACGGAGGTCGGGGCCTCGGCGCGGGTCGGGGACCCCCTGCCCTCCTCTTTCCCCGCCGCCCGCGGCTCAGTCCTGGAAACTGCTGAGGTCCAGGCCGAGGTGAAGCGCCGTGCTGGAGGGGAGCCCCGCATGGCTCGTATCCACAGGCTGCACTGCAGAAAAGGATCAGAGTAGGCTCTTGATAAACGTGCAGCCAGCCAACCGAATTATTACAAAGCAACCACAAGGAAAACTCACACCGACAGTAACCCTCCAGAGACAGTTCAGAAACAAAAAGCATATTTTGCAGGAAAGCTTACATGCCCTCTTTCTTGAAGTCTGGAAGTACTTGTGGGACTAGTTACATTTTGTTTTTTAATGCCACAGTACTTTGGGAAATCCTTATAGTCCGGAATATATGTATGTGATATCTATGCATATATCTTTGTATATGTATGTATTCTACCTAGTGGTGTGATTTACATACTCTGGGAGTTCAGGTCTGGAAATGCATCTTTCTGTGTGGTGTGAACTGCACTAACACAATTTTAGAACACTTGAGATAATGTACTCATTGTGTTAGGTACTTGTGCTTTTAAATATAAACCTCTGACACCTTGATTAACTTGAACTCAAGTTCATATTTACGTTGCCTTCATAGTATCCCTGGGGCTGGCACCGCTTCCAGGCACATAGGATTCTGCACCCTAACTCACCTTACCATTTTAACAGGCACTGCTCAGCCCTTGGATTCAGTCATCCCACAGACCATGACTTTCTGGCTTTTCTTCTTTTAGAGTGGCTGCTTGTCACGATACTGTCTTCCTTGCTTTACCCAAATACATCTCTAAGATACCTTCTAGCCCCCAAATCCTATAATTTTAAGAAGTTATTTGAATATATGTGGTAAGGGAATCTTATATTTATTGGTGTGTTTGATTTTTCTCCCCAAAATTGTTGTATTTTAAAAATGTGACTTTCTCATTTAACACACATTTAAAATTTTTATTTCAGAACACACGTTTGTATACTACAGTTTCCTAAAGTAGGCTAAGTAATCATCCGTGTGTGTATGTGTGCATGTGCCAGTAAGTACTACATCCCATTGCTCTATGCAGAACATGCTAGAAGCAAAATGCCTGTTGGGAATGTGTGTAGTTTTAAGGAAGATATTGTTAGGTTTTTTCCCAGGAGCTTTAAATCTAGCCTTTCTCACAAATGCGTTGTTAATTTGTATAGGGCCATTTCTCATTCGGGCTTATAAGAGAGAGAGAAAATAGGAGGATGAACAGGCCATCTGGGCTGAAGCTCATCAGACGCATGACAGACAGAGGGAACCTGAGACTGTTTTCCCCAGTGATGCTGGACTTCTGTTTTCAATGTAGTTTTGTGCACATTTTAGTCATAAAGGGAGGGAAAAGGAGAAGCACACTGAGAGCAACTACCTCTCTGCTATTTCTGATATTGGACCCTCCCATGGTGGAACTTGTCCTTACAGGGACATCTAGATGGGTTCTAATGGGACTCATTTTGCTGTTCCTAAGCCCTGTGCTGCTTGCTCTTCCTGTGAGGTGAAGGCGTGTCCCTGCAGAGCCCGCCTTGTCTAGAGCTGCTTTTAGAGAGCTGTGGGTGCTCAGGCCTTCTTCCTCAGGAAAGCTGAGGACACCATTGAGGAAGGCAGATCCGTAAGGTCACCAGGAGCCAGAGCTTCCATGACCCAGGTCCAGCTCTGCTCTTGTAAGGTTGTGGAAACTGGTAAAAATGTTCCAGAGTTGTTCTGGGTATCTGCTTGGCTTGCTCTTCTCAATATCTTGATCACTTATGGCATCTTTAATATTCCTAATCTTATTTGATCATATTTTGTGGCAAATGTGCTAACCCCATTAAAAAAAAGTTCTTGAATCCCTCCAATACATAGGGCATTGTGACAGGTGCTATGATGGGAAGGCCATACAAGTTTGTAATTAAAACTGAGGCTAAATAAGGAGTTTACAACATGGGTACAACTTCCTATAATGTGAAGTGGAGCAGGGCAAGGAGATGGGAGCTTCTTTTTTGCAGTTCTCGTATCATGTTTAGTTTTCCAAGTAAAAGTACCTTCAAGGTTCTTTACACGGTGTGTGTTAGTTTCATTTTTCTCTTTCCCCACTCTCACAACTGGGTTTGCTTGGCCTTCATTGCATTGAGTCTGTGCCATTTAGGACAGGGATAAAGTTCAAAAATTCCACAGTATTCTGTTAGACCATACAGAGAAAACTTTACACAGGCAACCAAATCTTATAATGAAAAATGAATTAAGAAAGAAAGTGGAGAATGAAAACATTAGGAATAGTACACACTGGTTAGCTTTGATAGCTGATTATTTTGATGATCTGCCCTTGAGTTGGATAGGACAGTGTTAAAATAGTTTTTATGATTTACTGAAAATACAATGAACTTTTAACAAGGTTAAGAAAAAACACCCTCCAGATCATATCATTACTTACCAGTTTTCAAGTAAGTTACTATCCTGAAACAATGCTTTTCCAGATGGCAGAAAATTAATTGCTAGGAATAGTCATGCAGGGTATTATTCAAGAAAAACAATAGGATAGATTAATTTTTAAAAAAGATACCATAACCTATTTTATACTGTGGTGTTGATAGCCCTTTCTCATTTACTCTATGTTCTGAGATTTTTAGATGCTGAATTTAAAATACTTTGCATGATAACATCTTTTCTTAAAAAGTGCACCTTTGCCATTTTTGTACCATGCAATTCAAGTGATTTTCCAGTTCTCTTTCTGTTTCTTGAAAAACAAGTTTTCAAAGGTCTTTGAAATCCTATTTCATTTCTTTTGGAAAACAAATGTAATAGTCTGACCTAGGCTTAAGGTTGTTTATATTATAAAACATTTTTTTTTGTTAGTGAAGGTGATAACCTTCAACTTAAGGTGAAGCAAAATTCTCACATTACTGAACTGAAATGATATATAACTTTAAGTGCAACTCAGTTTTCAGTATTTTCATATTGGAAATAGTTGCTGTAAATTTAATTAACATTGTGGATTACTCATCTGGACGTCCTGATTGCAGGTTACATAAATCTTTCTCCCCTGTGGTGCCTGTTGTCTGAAATATTTTCCCCATCTGTAAATCCCAACCATCCTTTAAGGGCTAGCTTGGATGCTGCGTTCTGATTGTTTCAATTGAAGGAAATATTTCCTCCAACTTTCACAATGCAGTGTCTGAGAGGCATATTGGCAGTTTTTATCTTGCATGAATTATAGTTGTGTGTGCATATATAACAATGTGTTTCAGTGTTTGTGTGTAGTTCTCTTTCTGTATGCATATTTTATAGCTTCTAATAAACTAGTTCTTTGTTTTCCAGTATAATTACTTACACATAGTAGGTCCCTTCTATTCACTGGATGAATGAATCTCCAACTTATTGTGTACACATGAGTTGGGATTGGAACAATGGAATTGATCAAACACAGTAACGTGGGTATATGCCTCATCTAAGTTTTCAGTTTTAGATCGATGTCAAAAGCTGTTACAAAAACTTAAAAAATTCTCTGATGGGTCATAGGCATCTAATTTGTGGTGGTCCATTTTATGAACATATGAAAGGAAAGTTATCTGATTAACATCAGTTTTGAGTTTAGGATATATCCCAGATATCTTAGTTGCACTTACTTATTTTTGGAGATGTTTCTCTTATCCATTAATGAAGCAATCTGAATGATGCTCTTTTCCTCAGGTCCTCAGTTTCTGTACATGTATAATGCTAGCTTTACATTCCTTAAGGTTCTTTCTAGCTCTAGGGTTCTGTTTCAGTGTCTTGGCATAAATTTCATTGAGTGAAGAGTGTAGAATGAAGCAAATATATGGACTTAATTTGTTTTTCAAGTTTGACTCTAATTCTTAGTGAATACAACTCCAGATTTTATGTGGCTTTCTTCAGTGGCATTCCATCTTGCTGAAAATTAAATCCAAATATATTACTATGGAATTTCCGGTCAAGATGGCCATGTTGGTAAACACTGTGCTCTCCTCCTCTCATGACCACATCAATATTACAACTAAACTACAGAACAACCATCATTGAAAATCACCTAAAGTCTAGCTGAACAGAAGTTCTGTAAGTAAGGATATACAGAAGAAGCTACTTGAGATGGGTGGGGGTGGGGGCGGAGATGATGAATTGCCTAATCCCACACTCATGTGTGGCAGTTAAAAATTGGGAGGGATATCTTGGCTGCAGAGATGCTCTTTGAGGAACGAGGGGTCCCAGCCCCACACTAGGCTCTCCAGCCCCACACTAAGCTCCCCAGCCTAGGGTTCCAGTGCTAGGAAGAGAGGTCCCCATAACTTCTGGTTGTCAAAACCAGTGGAAACTGTGGCTAAGTGAGACTGCGGGTGACTGGAATCACAGGTGTTCCTCTTAAAGGGCCCGCACATGGACTCACTTGTTGAGGTACGCTCGCTTTGAACTCTAGTGCTGCGGCAGCACCTTGAAAGGTATCAGGGGCATACAGGGAGGAACTGAGTTGTCTGGCTTCAGGTCAGGGCTGGAGGGGCAGCTTTCTCCCAGACAGAAGGGCTGGCAGAAGCTATTGTTCCTTTGTTGAGCCTTCATCTCACCTGGTCTGCACGCACAGGTGGGTGCCATATCTGAGTCTCCATCAACATAGCTAACACCACTCACCCTGCTGTGATGATTCCCTGAGACCTCCTCCCACCCAACTTGTGGGCCTACCCAAGATGCTTCCAGTGGCTTTTCCATACAAACGGCCTGTCTTGGCTTATGCTGCAGACTTTCCTAAAATCTCTCAAAGGTTCACAAACCCCAGACAAGCAGCATAAGACCTTGGCGTGTCCCATACCTCTTGCTAAGCAGCCCCAAGCCAGGTACTTGCTCCAGCCACGGTCGGTTCACAGCTTAGCTTCTCCTAGGCATCTCCATGCTCAGCACAAATGATAACCGTTTGAAGATCACTTTGTAGCTTATACCAGGTGGCCCTAGGCAGGACACATGCATTGGCAGACCTTGGCCTGCACTATAGCCCCTTCCAAAAGGCCCCAGAACCAACACACCTGGTGGCCAGCTTCATACCATGCCAGAGCACCACCCAACTACCTCCACAAACAACACACCCAAAGGGCAGACTGGGCGCCTGCTAAATGAATCCTGCTCTGGAGATTCAGCCCCTATACAATAGCTCTTCCACTGTATTAATGGCCAGTCCTCCCAACCAATCAGCCTGAGGGGCAGTCCCTCCCATTGATGTGCCAATAGTAATCAAAGCTCAATGACAACAGAAGGGTGCACACAACCCATGCAAGGGACACACCTGGAGCATCTAGTTCAGGTGACCAGGGAGACTGCACCACTGGGCCCCACACGACATCTACTATACAAGGTCACTCGACCAAAACCGGGACACATAGCAGCTCTACCTAATGCATAGAAACAAACACAGGGAGGCAGTTAATGTGAGGAGACAAATATGTCCCAAATGAAAGTCAGAACAAAGCTTCAGAAAAAAAAAACAAAACAAAATGGTGACAAGCAATCTACCAGATGCATAGTTCAAAACACTGGTTATAAGGATGTTTATTGATCTCAGTGAGAACGTCACTGGAAGTTAGGAAACATAAAAATGGAGATAGGAAACAGAAAAGAACCAGGTAGAAGTGAAGAATACAATAACTGAGATGAAGAATACTTTAGAGGGAATCAACAATAGACTAGATGAAGCAGAGGATTGAATCAGTGTTTTGGAAGATAAGGCAGCAGAAAATACCCAATCAGAACAGCAAAAAGAAAAAAAAAATCCAAGAAAATGAGGATAGTTTCAGGGGCTTCTGGGACAACATCAAACATAACAACATTTACATCATAGGGGGTTCCAGAAGGAGAAGAGAAAGAGCAAGGAATTGAAAACCTATTTGAAGAAATAATGATGGAAAACTTTCCCAACCTGGTGAAGGAAATAGAAATACAAGCCCGGGAAGCACAGAGAGTCCCAAACAAGATGAACCCAAGGAGGCCCACACCAAGACACATCATAATCAGAATGGCAAAAGTTAAAGACAAAGAGAGAATCTTAAAAGCAGCAAGAGAAAGGCAGTTACCTACAAGGGAGCTCCCATAAGACTGTCAGCTGATTTCTCAACAGAAATTTTTCAGGCCAGAAGGGATGGCATGAAATGTGCACAATGAGGAAAAGCAAGGACCTACAACCAAGATTACCTATCAAAGCTGTCATTTAGAATTGAAGGACAGATAAAGAGCTCCGAAACATGAAAAGTTAAAGGAGTTAATTACCACCAAAGCAGTATTACAAGAAAGCGTTAAAGGGACTTCTTTAAGAAGAAGAAAAAAAGATAACAAATATGAATAATAAAATGGCACTCTCAAAAATTACTTTAAATGTAAGTGGATTAAATGCTCCAATCAAAAGACATGGAGTGGCTGAATGGATAAGAAAACGAGACCCTTACATACGCTGCCTACAAGAGACTCATTTCACATCAAAAGACTGAAAGAAAAGGGATGGAAAAAGATGTTTCATAAAAATGGAAATGGAAAAAATAAGTTGGTCTAGCAATACTTATACCAGACAAAATAGACTTTAAAACAAAGGCTATAACAAGAGACAGAGAGGGACCGAGTAATCCACTTCTGGGTATTTGTCCGAGGAAACCCAAAAACCCTAATTGTGTCTATCTGTTTATTGTGGCATTATTTATAATAGCCAAGATATGGAAACCACCTAAATGTCCATCATTCGATGAATGGATAAAGAAGAAGTGGTATGTGTATACAATTGACTATTACTCAGCCATAAAAAGAATGAAATCTTGCCATCTACATACAACAACATGGATGGACCTGCAGGGTATTATGCCAAGTGAAATGTCAGAGAAAGATAAATACCATATGATTTCCCTTGTATGTGGATTTTTAAAAACAACAACAACAAAAATAAACAAACAGAAATAAACTCGTAGATGCAAAGAACGTTTTGATGGTTCCCAGATGGGAGAGGGGTTGTGGGCATGAGTGAAATAGAGGAAAAGATTAAGAAGTACAAATTGGTAGTTACAAAATAGACATGGGGATATAAAGTATAGCATAGGAAATGTAGTCAGCTATATTGTAATTATGGTGTCATATGGTTACTATATTTATTGTTGTGATCACTTCATAAGTTATATAAATGTCTAATCACTATTTTGTACCCCTAAAACGAATACAATATTGTACGTCAATTGTAATTGAAAAATTATAAAGTCTGATGATCTGACCCCTTCTCAGCCCGTTTCTCTGAATTTCTACCACTTTTCCTCGAGGTCACTACCCTCCAGGCTTGTTGTGATTCTGTCTTATTCTGAAATGTGTTGCTTGTTCCTGTTTTATGACTTTTGCACCAGCTCTTCCCTCCACCAGGGAGTTTTGCATGATAGTCTTCTTAGCATTCACATCTCGGCTTAAATTCACTTCATTTGAGGGGCTTTCCCTCATGACTCAATTTAAATGACCATCCAGTCATTTTAGTATCACCAGATTTGAATTCTCTGCACAGAACTTTACGTAGTTTTATGTAATTCTTGTTTACTCATTTTATTGCATTCTCATAGTTGTCCCCCATGTAACTGTAAACTCCATGAGAGTAGGTGCCTCATTTGTCTTATTTTTATGCCTTATTGTGTATCCCCAGAATCTCTTCATTCCCATGATGAAGTATTTGGGCCTAACATGTTCTCAGTATGTATTTGTTGAATGAATGAAAAACTATGTCAGTTGGTTGTAGTAGTGACTCAGCAGTAACACGTTCTTTAGGAAATGTTTTTGGAATGTATCATGTACTCGGTCATTTCTTATGAGATTGAGAACTGTCTTTACTGACTGCAAATTATAAAGATTACCCTGGAATGTTTACTGATGTTCCAAAATATTAATATGTTTTGATCCATTTTTAAGGGTAGAATTTAAAGAAGCCTTATCCTTCTGGTACATATTGTGAAGTAAATTCAATATAAAGAATATTGAGTCAAAAATTGATTGAGGGACCGGCCCGGTGGCTCAGGGGGTTGAAGCTCCGTGCTCCTAACTCTGAAGGCTGCCAGTTCGATTCCCACATGGGCCAGTGGGCTCTCAACCACAAGGTTGCCAGTTCAACTCCTCGAGTCTCGCAATCGATGGTGGGCTCCGCCCCCTGCAACTAAGATTGAACATGGAAATGGCACCTTCAGCTGAGCTGCTTTCCCAGATGGCTCAGTTGGTTGGATGGCTCAGTTGGTTGGAGCACTGGCTCTCGACCACAAGGTTGCTAGTTCAATTCCTCGAGTCCCACAAGGGATGGTGGGCTCCGCCCCCTGCAACTAAGATTGACCACGGCACCTTGAGCTGAGCTGCCTCTCGGATGGCTCAGTTGGTTGGAGTGCTGTTCGCTCAACCTCAAGGTTGCCGGTTCGACTCCCACAAGGGATGGTGGGCTGTGCCCCCTGCAACTAGCAATGGCAACTGGACCTGGAGCTGAGCTGCACACAACTAAGACTGAAAGGACAACAACTTGACTTGGAAAAAATGCCTGGAAGTACACACTGTTCCCCAATAAAGTCCTGTTCCCTTTCCCCAATAAAATCTTTAAAAAAAAAATAAAAAACCAGATTGAATTGGGAGACAATTTGTGTAACATCACCTGTGACTTCAAACAGGGATTTGCAGAGTTAGCGATCTCATATTATCTGTAATGATGGAGTGTGGGATTCTACCAAAGTGAAGAAGGTCTTGTCTGTGGGGAATGATGGGTAATAGAAGAAAGATTTGGCTGGGAAAATTTTCAGAACAATATTGTCAGGCATTATGAAACTCATCACACAGAAACATAATTTGAAGTGATTAGAAATACTTAAGCACAATTTTAAGTTCACACATTTGCATATTTTCCTCTCTAACTGTAAAAACCATTTCTAGGTTTATATGAGAAGCCAGAGTGAAAGTAGTTTTAGAATTATGGAAATTTGCTTTATTGCCAATTTTACTGAAATATTTCTTCCTCTATAAAGTACTGCATATTTATCAAAAGAAAGAAATACTAGCTGTGATGAGACATAAAGGAACATTGGATTTAGAATAGATGAGTTCAAATCCTAGTTTCTGATCTGTTGAGTAACTTTAGACAAATTGCTTTGTGAGACTCTTTCTTCATTTATATGATGAGGAAAAAAAATTCCATTTTAGTTTTATTTTGAACTCTAAATGAGGTAACCTTTATCATTGAATCCTGAACATAGCACATAAATAATATTAGCAACCATATGTTGTATGTATGCCTGGCTGTCCTAGTCCATTTCACCGACTCTGAACTGTGTTCATTTATTGGTTAATTCATTCATCCACTGGTTTGTTTATTCATTCATTTCAGGAGGCAGGTACCTGTAAAAGTTAAGTTACATTATTCCTGTCGATTATTATTGGAACTCACAATCTCATGTCAGTTTGCTCCTCCCAGTTTCTGTACTTGTTTTCTGTGCTGATCAGTAACATCCCCTAATATACTGCCAAGTTCATTAATGCTTCCAAGTATATTTTGCTCCCTATGATCAAATTACATCTTAAAAATAAGATCGAGTGTAAATCTGTTGAAGGGACGAGGAATTAACATTCACAGCGTTCTTACATGAGCCAGGCGCTGTGCTGCCTGCTTTATCACTGGTCGGCTGCCTCCCTGGGCTTGTTCACAAGTCTATTCATATCCCATGTAAACAACTGCATAGTTGATACTCTATGTGTAGAATGAAAATTATTAAAGGAGACGATACAAGTGAACACATTAAACATGTATTTTGATGGGAAAGCAGCTTCATTTATGAACGAGAATGAGAACGAGAACGTGGCAGAGATGTTTGTATGGACTCTTTCCTTTGTGTACCCGGAGAGCTTGAGAGCAGGGTCGTGACTGTTTTATCTTTGTCCTTCCACCATGCGCTCACTGCTCGATGATGATCCATGAAGAGGTGAATGCGTGGACTGCTTTGGGTGTTTTCAAGGCTTTCCAAGGTTGACAGCACTGGTGGTCCTGTTCTCATTCTCTTCACCACCTCAGGTTTCCCTTTCTCTTGGTTCAGAAGGCTATTGCTAGTACTCAGTTCTCACGGCTGGGCTTAGTATTTGGCTCACAGTAAGAGGAAACTTAGAGAGATAGAAGGATCCTTCTGAGGTAACTGGGGCAACGGTTTGAAGACAAGGAAGGAGAAGAGCGTTTCTGTGTGTGAGGAGGTGGTTGCCTATGGTGGAACTAGTGGAGAAATTCAGAGCAGGAAAACAATAAAGGGAAGAAGTGATAGTGTTACCGTGTTTCCCCAAAAATAAGGCCTAGCCGGACCATCAGCTCTAATGCATCTTTTGGAGCAAAAATTAATGTAAGACCCAGTCTTATATTTTATATTATATTAATTATATTAATTGTTATATTTATTATATTGTATCATATCATATCATATCATATCATATCATATCATATCATATCATATCATATCATATCATATCATATCATGTCATATCATATCATACCTGGTCTTATATAAGGCCCAGTCTTATGTAAGACCCAGTATTATATTTTATATTATATTGTATTATATTATGTTATATTATATTATACCCAGTCTTCTATTATAGTAAAATAAGACGGGTCTTATACTAATTTTTGCTTCAAAAGACGCTTTAGAACTGATGGTCCGTCTTGGTCTTATTTTCGGGGAAACAAGGTATAAGCGTGACCAGGCAGATGGGTCAGGACACCTTAGTGATTGTCTAGACGGGGGGCTGGAAAGGGATGACGGAACGTGTGCACCTGGACAGATCCCACTTAAGGAGTGTTAAGAGTCCTTAAATTCACGGCATCGGGCACAGTGCTGGGCATCCTGTGCATAAGTGTGTGGTGGAGGTGGTTGCCTTTGGCTTTCCAGGTTGCTGAGGAATGGCTCCCTTGACTGGAATGCACCTTCATAGGGGCTGGTAAAATGAAGGAGACAGTGCTTTTTGTAGGCTGTAAACTACTATTTCGATCCAAGGCATTCTCATAGCTTGTTTCTGTAGAGGTTTGTATTCTAAGGGCTTTGTCTCTCACTGTGAGATGGCAGGGTAAAATACAGAGGGTACCAAAAAAATGTGTATACATTTTAAGAAAGGAAAAAAAACTGTATTAAAATTGTAATGCTTAATATCTTACGGATAACAAAGATGAATACAAGTCATGTGTGTACATTTTTTGGGCACCCCTGTTATATAATGGCACCTCATTTATCCTGGGTATTCGTTCTAAAGAACATCCAAAAATTGCACTGACCAGGATAATGAGTTAATTGGATTGCTTGTAACCACTCCTGCAGGTCTGTTTTTTGTAAACATGAAATAATATCTCCCAGCATCCTTATTGTTTTTGAGATGTCATCGTACAGATGTCTTGAGTTTCCGGGAACAGAGAGACTATATAATGAAATTCATTTTAGATGTCCCAGTAGGGCAGGACAGCTGCCTATGTGTTACTTTACCAATCGTTCAGATATAGCAGACATCTTCTGTGCTAAAATAAGAAACTGACAGGCCCAGTTTCTCTAGCAGTATTTCGCATTAGCGGTGGCTGTGGTCAGAGGAGTCACTGTTTAATTGCAGTTACTAAGTCTCTATGCAAAACAAGGCAACATTTACCTGAGAGAGCCTTTTTACCCTCTGAATTTGAAGAAACTGAAAGAATACTATTTACAAGCATCCTCTGTGGAGAACTCTAACTTTGTTTCTTAAATTGACCTCTAAATCTAATGAAAGATCTTGGTTAAGTGTCAGTCTTTTTGAAATTTTGAGCAAGCCTGTAGAGGACTTTAAAGGTCTCTTTCAGGTTAGTGAGCAAGGACTATTCTTTTTAAATAAAAAGGCTTAACAATTTGGAATAGCACAAACCGCTAAAACACTCTGAGGCATAAAATAGTCTTTAGAAAAGAAGTAGCTTTTAAAAATAAGCAGTTTGGATTTATGTATGATCTAGAGTTAGAAAGGTGTTTTATGGTTTTATTTTGCTTTCAAGTCAATTGTCCCATTCTAAAGTATTACTTGATTAGCAAAAAGAATAGTGGAATGCTGCAGTTCCTCCTCCATTAAGGTTTTCCAGTTTCTAGTCTCCTTTCCCTAGGAATGAGAGAATGAAATTTACTTCTTTACCAAATTGAACTGTTTTATTTATTTGATATCGTGTTTCCCGGAAAATAAGACCTAGCCTGACAGTCGGCTCTAATGCATCTTTTGGAGCAAAAATTAATATTAGACCCAGTCTTATTTTACTATAATATAGGACCAGGTGTAATGTAATGTAATGTAATGTAATGTAATGTAATGTAATGTAAATAATATAATATAATATAATACCGGGTCTTATATTAATTTTTGCTCCAAAAGATGCATTAGAGCTGATTGTCCGGCTAGGTCTTATTTTCGGGGAAACATGGTAGGTACTGGTTATTGAGCATTATTAATAGAACTAGTAAAGTAATGCTGTTTGGGTATTTTACAATTTTTACACCCACTTGACTCAATTGGTTTTCCTTTTGTGACATACATTTAGGTTCCTATAGTGACACATAGCAACAAATGGTATGATGTGGTTTGTACCTTTTTCTTGGGCTCTGCTGGAGGGGAAGGGGAATTCCTAGCCTCTATCACTGATATCTTTTATTTATTGTAAACCAAAACAAATTATACTTTTCTCAGTTTAGCCTCAGAATACTTGACATTATGGGTTAGAGAGAAAATTTTTCTAAGCATATTTGACTCTAATTTTAGCAAAGAGAGTGTTTTAAATTGCACGTTTACATTTGAGAGATGAAGGGTGAGAGGCTAAATTATAATTTTTAAATATTAGGAACTTGCTTCTCAATTGTTTTTTTCTCTAATCTGAAAGTTGTAGATGCATTATCATTCAGTAAAAGCCTGAAATTGTAATATAAAAAAAATCTAATAGCAAATCTAATCAGTTGGAGAAAGTCATTCTAAGAACAAATTTTTTTGTTGTTTTACATTATTTGAACAATCAAATTCTTGGAGGGAAAGTACAGAAGCGATGACAACATAATATCAATTAAGTTTGAGCAAAGATGCAGATATTAATTAGTTTTGGCTCTAAAAGTACTCCTAAAAAATTTTCTTTTGCTCTAATAGTTATTTTTTATTGCTTGCCTACAGCAAATAATGTAACAACATTTGGTAGGTTTTAAAAATGAACTGTAATTCTTAAAAATGAGCATTTTTAGTTTTCACTATGAGTAGAGGAGAAGAGTGGTAATAATATACTTTAAAAAGATAAGACATGTTCTTGTTCAGGCTGGAGAAGATCTAAATTCAAAGCTTGCTTGAAAATTTAGCTTCTAAGAGAAAACAAAGGTTTATTATTACTCAGTCCAAAGGAAAAACTTAAATGGTATTGGTAAGTAGTGATCAGCAGGCTGCCACTGGCCAGCGACCCAGAACTGTGTCCCTGTGATCACAGGCAAGCACTTTCCCGTTGTGCCATCATTGTTTCACGTGTAGCTTACTTTCTACGAATAAACATGATTTAGCGTAAAATGTAAAGTCCTTTTCAATGTATATCCTTCTGTTTGTAACACCTGTAAAAACAAAAGAAGGTATGAAAATGTTTAGACACTGCGATAGAATCTTATTAATGGATTATACTCTTTTGTTGCAATCATTTATTATTTCAATAAGATGTTATATTTCATTAAAAATTTGCTATTGATATGTGAATGCTATTGATATTTAGCTTTATCGAAATCTCTTTTTAGCTCTGGCTAGCAACCAGAAAATGGAAAAGTGGCAGCTAGATGGTGTCAATCGTTCCAAATAAACAGATTTATTTGCTACAGATTTAGGCAAAGTTCACATAGCCTCTGAGGGCAAGCCCTGCTGTGTTTGTGAAACATAGTCTCTCATCATCTTGCATTTCAATGGGAGTTGCTCTGCCTCATCCCGGCTCACCGCTTTCGCCCCAGGTTCCCGCCCACGAGCAGCCATTGCTTCTTGCAGCCAAAGTCCTATGTCCATGATCTCCGGCCTAGTTTTCTTACTGTAGGATGTGGCAACTTACCTAAAATGAATGGTAAAATTCTCAAGTCAGTAAAAATTAATGTATTGTTTGTTACCTTTTAGAAATAAGATAGCTGTTAGTAAATCACAGTGTTGCAAAATATCAAGGGATTCACTTTGCTATTGGTGAGTTTCTCACGGCTGCTTCCTTTTTTGCATCTTCTTCTCTCACTGGTTCCCATTGTTGAGGACATTAAAGTGTGGCTTTGCTCAGGCAACCTGTGTAAGTCATCGTCCAGGGCGCAGGTCTGTAGGTCCAGCTGGTCCAGTCAGTGTGCTGGGAGGCCCATGAGCCTCTCTGTTCACTGTATTCAGCCTCATCACTCCTGGATTACTGACTGATAAAACCACATTTTAGTTCAAGGTCAGTGTGGCTTCAAGCCATTTACCAGTTCTGTGATCCTAACACTAAGCTTAACCTCATCTGTAACTGAGGATAATAGGATTGTTAGGAGAGTCAATGAGATGAGTAAACGTAGCACAGTGCTTGGCACAATCTAAATGCTGAATACATTTCAGATACTTAGAGGTACCTACTGTTGCTACTACTGCTGTAATATTGACCTTATTCTATAATTCTCAGTGCCTGCCTCAATCAAGATTTTCCTCTTGAGTCAGCCTCCCTCCTTACCTATCTACGTATTTTCTTTCTTTGTCTCTCTCTTCTTTCTCTGTTCTTTGTACTCCGTATGTTTTCTGTTTCTCTTCAATTTTGAGGCAACATTTATGCAACAGGAGCTCCATTCTTGGTCAAAATGAACAAGCTTTTCTTTTCTATGTCTCACCTTTACTCCTTAACTCGCTGTATACCACTATCCTTTGTCACGATTTCCCTGCAGCTGCTTACATGTGGGCAGTTTCAAAGCCAGATTCACTAATCTGTTCCCAGATCTAGTTCTTACTGATTTGTTGCACTGCAGAAAAGGACGTTATATGTGGAATCTCTAGCCTCTTACCATCAAACAAACATTTACTGAGTCGTCCTGTTGGCAAGTTACAGAACATGATGTGGGTGGATAGGAAGAGATGGGTGGCCAGGAGGGGTCCTGCCTTCAAGTCTGTAGCAGCGCAGAGAGGGAAGGAGGAGCACAGCCAACCAAAATCCCAATGAAATGTGCAAACAGGCATCCAACAGCGGAGGAGCGAAAGCTTTACATTCACGTGGCGACTGTGTTGGACCGGCTGTCGGAGCCCCCAGGCCAGTGGAAACGCATCAGCAAGAGTGTCACACCACTTGGTGGCTATAGGGAGGGTGAAACTGGGAGAAAAGACAGAATCTGTTGGGGTAAATTGGAGTTCATTCTGAAGGATTAAAAAAATTGAAAAAATTGTAATTTTACCCATATTGAAAAAGACAGGAATATAATGGGGTGATCCATTGCTTATGTTTAAACATTATTTATGTTGACTTTTTTTTGTAAGTATAATGCTTTTCCTTTCTTTTCACTATAAGCTGTAAATTATATTTCATGGAATACTTTTAGATTTACAGAAAAATTGCTGATAGTATAGAGAATTCCCATATACCTCACACCCAGTTTCCCCTATTATTACTATCTTACATTTGTATGATTTATTTGTTGTAATTAATGAACCAATATCGATACATTATTATTAACTGAAGTCCATACTTTATTCAGATTTCCTTAGTTTTTGCCAAATGTCCTTTTACGATCCAGGATTCCATCTAGGACACCACGTTACATTTAGAGTCGTGTCTCCTTATATACCTCTTGGCTGTTACACTTTTTCATACTTATCTGATTTTTGATAACGTTAAACGGTTTTGAGGAGTACTGGTTAGATCTTTTGCACACTGTCCCTCAGTTGAGATTTGTCTGTTTTTTTTTTTTCCTTCATGCTTTTTCTAAGATTATAGATTTAGGGGAGGAAGACCACAGAGGTAAAATGCGATTTCAAGGGTACAAACTATCAACCGAACTTACGATTGGTGACGTTGACCTTGCTCACCTGGCTGAAGTAGTGTTTCTCAAGTTCTACACTGTAAAGTTGCTCCCCTCCACCCTTCAAATACTGTCTTAGAATGGAATTCACTTTGCACAGCCCACACTTGATGAGTGAAGAGTTTTGTTCCCTCAATGGAAATAACCGACAGCCACCCAGATTAGAATAAGTACAGGCTAGTTATTCAGAGCTTGTCTAGCAAGAGAGCCAGCCACCATCACTTGTTAATGGTAGAGATGCAAAGGAGGAGAGCTTGACAGTAGCAAAAAGGCAAGGCTTTAGGTGTGCTCCGATTGGAGGCTGTTGTCAGGGGGCCCTGGAGGCGGCTACCTGGGAGCAGGACATGGTGTCATTGGTTAGGGGAGCATATTTGGCTTGGTTGGGTCTGTCCTAAATTAGAAGTGGACGAAAATTAGGGAAACTGCCAGTTAGTGATCGAGTCGTGACTGGGCTGATTATTATCAAAGTTGTGGTTTGGCTTTCAGGACTGTTGTTGCAGGCTGTGGCTCAGAGTTTTATTTTTATATGTGGTCTGGTCATTGCCTGTTTGTATGGTCAATCTCTTACCCACCTTCAGGGTGGAGTATATGCCGCAGTTATTTGGAATTCTTCTGCATAGAAGATTTGTCTCTTATCTATCTATCTTTCTATCAATCTATCTATCTATCTATCATCTATCTATCTACCTCAATATGAATTTGTGATATTTATTTCATATTTTGGCTTATAACCCAATACTGCATTTTTGTTTTGTTGCTCATGTTATTCCAGTTTTAACCATTGGGAGCTCTTTCTGTTGGCTCCTAGGTCCCTTTGACTTACCCACATCATGATGTGGTGTGTTTTTTGTTTTTTTGAGAGTACTTCTTTACTTTGTAGCAGTACAGGGTGCTCCAGGCTCATCTTGTATATTTCCTACCACATCTCCCTCTTTTAAAAATAATAAACTCTTACCTGTATGGTAAAGCTGCACCACATTCGCCCCTTCCCTCTTTATTGATAACTATTTTCTGAAGTCAGTATTGCTTCCTTGTATTTAACGTGTTCACAGACAATATGCAGTAATTGTTGTGAGTTTAAAAAATGTACATGAATGATCTGCTGCACATGTCTTTCTGCAGTTTGTTTCCGTTGTGGAACATTATGTTCATGCGCTCTTTCTCCATGTTGTAGCTCTTCTTCCTTCATTTTGTTTGTATAATATTCCACTGTGTGCATGGACCATGGCGTATCCATTCCACAGCAGTCACAGTGAATGCTGCCAGCACCTCCTTGTACTCTGCCCTGTTTTTCCAGGGAAGGAGTTATCAATGGTGACAGGATGAATTAGGGAAAGTTTGGAAATGTGTGGGGGCATGTTGTTGTTATCACATGACTGGGGACAATTGTGGAGGGGCATTTTTAGTTATCACAATGATTGGCAGTGAGAGGGTGAGGATGAGATGCTGGTTGCCCTGCAATATGTGTGCCTGCCTGTGTGCCACATAATTTTTAAATTTCCTTTTTAGGTACTCATAGGTAAAAATTCCGTGTATACTGATCCGACTTTAGAACCTTCATTCTGCACATAAGCCTATCGTATTTTTGTCATAGTCTTAGCGGATGCTATTGTTTTAAAGAATTCAAACTGTGTAAACTGACTGAAGACTTTACTTTGTTCAGAACTGTACCAGGCATTGTTCACTGCCTTAGAAACTTGCAACTTCAGTAGTAATGCCATTTGCAGTATCTGAGTCGCGAACACAACATATCGTGTCAGCCTGCATTTGTAGGTTTTGCATTTATGCTGATGCTGTGTGAGTGCGAATGTCTGTTTACTTCATTAAGTCTTCTAGCAAAGTCATGAATACATTGCTTTCTGAATCCAAGTGTGTGCTGTAAACACGGCCAGGGCTAATGAGGCCAGTGAGATGCCCAGGGGCACAGCTGCAGGCCGTGCTCCCTGTCGGAGTACTGCCACGTTGGCATCTCCCAGTTTCCTCCTTGACCTTTGCAGCCTGGGCACCTGGCTTGCCTCTCCTAGTCCTGATGACCAGTTACGTTGTTTGTTTCTTCTTTATATTACAGTTAGGATGTTATGTTCATTTTTTGAAATTTATGTGTGAGAATAGGTATATTATCTCTTAAGGTTGTTACAGGATAGAAAGAGGGTGTTTAAAATTTTTGATACAAAAAGGAGGCGTTGGGTCTGATTTGGCTGAGAACCACTGCTGCAGGGCACATACCTAGAAGTGTCCGTTTCTGGGTCACATGAGCATCTTCACCTTGACTGGATATTGGTAGGTTACTTTACAGACGGTTGTATTAGCAATTACTACAATAATGCTACATAAAACAAGAAAAACAGGGGCCTCTGGATGGCTCAGTGGGTTAGTGCGTGGGCTCTGAGCAGCAGGGTTGCCGGTTCGATTCCCACATGGGCCAGTGGGCTGCACCCTCCACAACTAGATTGAAGACAGCGTGCTACAGCTGAGCTTCCAGAGGGGCAGCCAGATGGCTCAGTTGGTGAGAGCGTGGGCTCTCAACAAGGTTGCTGGTTCAATTTCTGCATGGGATGGTGGGCTGTGCCCCCTGCAACTAAAGATTGAAAATGGCAACTGGACTTGGAGCTGAGCTGCGCCCTCCACAACTAGACTGAAGGACAACAGCTGGAGCTAATGGGCCCTGGAGAAACACATTGTTCCCTAATATTCCCCAATAAAATTTATAAAAAAACAAAAACAAACAAACAAACAAAAAGTGCTTTAAAACTTAGTGGCTTTAAACAGTAAATATTTAATTTTCCCTTTTGATCTAGGGGTTGATTACAGCTCACGTGAGCTAGGTTGGATTCTAGTCTCCGGACTCTAGTCTGTAAGGCTGGGGGTCGGGTTTAGGTTTGCTTTCCATCAACTCCATGTCTTTCATTCTCTTGGACAAACAACTACTCACTCTTCTCATTGGAAAAGACAGGAGCAAAAAGAAGGCAAGTGGAAGTACATAAAACTTCATGTGCATCATATCTAGAACTGGCTCACTGTCACTTCTGCTCACTTTCTGTTGGCCAGAGCAAGTCACATGGCTGAGCCCAACATCTGTGGGGGGTAGGGAAATCTACTCTGTTCATTCTAGGGGTGGTGCTGCAAAGTTATTGGGCACGTATGTGGATCCTAATTCTAATACAGGGAGGGTGTGAAGAATCAGAATGAGAATTCAGTTTGCTACAATGGTTGTACGGTTATATACTCGACTTCCAATATATGCAAGCTCCAATTTCTTAACATCCTCACCAGACCCTGATGATTTTGCTAGTTTGATGGGTGCTAAATGATACATTGCTATTTTAATTCACATTTTCAATTATACACATCTATTAAGCATATTTACTACATATTTGTTTTAAGGGATTGTTTTTTTCCTATAGTAGTGAGAAGAATAAGACTTTGTGTATAAAAACAAAAATTTGGAATCTGAGATTATGATATTCATAATTAGACAGAAGCTTTAGAGACCACCTAATTTCTGTTTTTCTTTTGTTTACATGTCCGATATTCTGAGGAACATTAAAAATGTCTAGACTCTGTGTTTGAGAAGCCCTTTTAGCTCTAACATTCTGATTCTGTGGACATGATGCACTCACAATTTCTTTGCACTCTGTCCTGTAAGTCTCTAGAATCCATTTAGTAAGTAACATATAGGCTCTGCATTCCAAACTATTCTTGGGAAAATGTGACTGTATTTCAAAATATTCAGATGTGCATTTCTGTAAATGGACTTCTGGTGTGTTTCTCTGGGAAGAGAGCTTCCTGTTTATTGGCACAGCTCTAATGTAGACACAGTCTGGTGGGCGAGCTCCATTCAGGTGAGAGAGGGGTGGGAAGGAAGGAAGGCACCCACAGAGCTTCTGCTTGTAAGTATAACCTCATTTATGCCAGAACAGACAGATTAGTTCCAGAATGGTGGTAGTACAGGTCATACTAACAACAGTAAAAAAAAAAAAGAGGTTGGAAAGGAATTTATTCTATACTGTTGTATCTTGAAGGCGATAGGCTTCATAACCCCCGCAGCACTTCTGGTGTCCCCTTTGTCTCTTTCACGTTTTCGTCATCCCTCTTGGTCCTGTCGTCTCCCACTAGGTGCTGCTAGTTTCTGTAGGACTGACTGACAGTGTGGTGTCTATTGCAGGGTCGGGTCTGCTCCACAGCAGTGTGTGCGATGTGTTTCTCTTACAGGAGAGGAAGGCCTCTCCTTATCCGGGGTCCCACATCCCTCCTGCCGGAGCAGCGCTTCCCGCGTGACTTGATACTCAGATGGTTACCGTCTCTTCTGTGTGATTCTTTGACTTTCCAGTGTGACTGCTGGAGCTCCTGCAGCTTAGTCTAGGTGAATCTGTCCCTCCCACCCCACCTCCTTTGCAGCACTGTCTCCACTGCTGCTAAGTCACACCAACAAGCCTGCTTGGTCTTAGGGAGGTGACTGGAGTCTGGGGTGCAGCTGACTGCGGCACCCGTCAAACCCTGAATAGTAATGGGCTTTGGATCTTGAGGCCACAGTTTCAGTAGATGGCCTGTCACTTCCAGAATTCTCTTTGGCAGGCTAGTATTGGGACTTGCTATCTTCTTCAGCATCCATACATTTTATCCTGTGAGGTAAGCAGGGAGAGGGTTGTTTTTGGTGCCAATTTAGCTGAGTCACTCCTTGGCCCCTTCTGACCTCTCATAGCCTCTGGTAAGACAGGTCGGCTTCCCAGCCATCGACACACATCTCAGAGACACGCTAGGTCAGGCAGGCTGGGCCGGAATGTAGGACAGCCGGTCTCGTGCCGGGGAAGTCGAGGTTACTTCCTGCTCTGCTCTGCGGAATGAACTTTTCTGATGTCTCCAGATTTCCTTTTCCTTGGAGGCACCAGCTTCCACAGCGGTGAGCGAGGGGGAATCCCACTTCTGATGTCTTAGAATCTAGCATCCTGAAAGGCAACAGAGGGGACCAACAGGAGAATGGACCAATTAGATCCCAGGAAAGGCTAAGGATTTTTGAGTGGGGGAAATGAAATGTTTTGGTATATTGTTATGGAGATAATTGTTGCTACAAAAGAGAGGGTGCTGTGTTAATGAAATTTCAGCAGGAAACAGATCACACATTCAAACTTTTCGTTGAGAATAATTTCATTAAGGACCCATTTAGGAAGAAGTGGGCAAGATAATAATAAAGGACACTTCATTAATAATATGAGATAGTACAATATAAGATAGTACATTAATAATAATATAAGATAGTACCTTAATAATAATATGAGATAGTATCTTAATAATAATATGAGATAGTACATTAATATGAGATAGTATCTTAATAATATGAGATAGTACATTAATAAGAGATATCACAATAAGATAGTACATTAATAATATACGATAGTACATTAAAAATAATATAAGATAGTACAATATAAGATAATACAATAATATAAGATAGTACCTTAATCTAAGATAGTACGTTAAGAATAATATAAGATACTAGTACATTAAGAATAATACGAGATAGTACAGCACCTTGGAACCATCTCTAGGTCTGAAGGGACGGGGGAGGCAGCACTTTCTGGAACCCAGAGAGGCCGCTGTACAGAAGGGCTGTCGCCGTCACTGGAGAGACAGGGCCCATCTGTGCCTCTGAGATGACACTAAATCGGGAGCCGGTGGGCAGATGCTTTGCTCTTCTTCTCCGGCCCTTGTAATTCCTTGTTGGTGTCTCTCATTGGCCGAACTCACCCAGAAGCCAGAGGGCATGGAGGGTGGGGGAATGTGGGAAGTAGACCTGGAGGGGCAAATGGAAAATACCTAATGTAAGGCATTTTTCTCTGACTCCTTGGACCATATAAAAACATAGTCTTTTTTTCCTAACGAGGCATTTCTCAAGGTTCTGTTTTCAGCAATGTTCATTTCTTATGCTATACCCTTCAGTAATCTTACGATATACCTGAAACACATATCTGTATTTATTCTCTGACCTTCCCTAATTTCCAGGTTTGCATTTTCAGCTGCCTATTGGATATTCTCATTGAGTTGTAGATCACTAGCTGCCTCTTTTCTCTTCCTTCCAACAGAGCTCAGTTCCTCTTAAGGACCCCACTTTCAAGGCTATAATAATCTTCATCTGTGCTTTACTTTACGTACGTTTGGTTGGCAAATCCTGTCAAGTTTGTAGTGCCTCATGAATTGCTCCTCAACTCCTACTTCTGCCTATATTTCAGCCTTTATAATCTTATTACAATAATCTCCCAGTGGATCTTCCTTCCTCTAATCTGTGCTAATCTGTCCTACACACTGGGATTTTGTTTTCAAATCCTTTAATGTCTTTCTGTTGCCTAGCAACTAAATAAGGGACATCTAAACCTAATATTCTAGGCCTTGTTCCATTAGCTCCAGCGAACCTTTCTAGTTTGATATTAAAATACTAACCTTCACATTCCATGCTCTATTCAAAGTTTACTTCATGTAACATCCTTTCCTTCATGCCTATACTCTTAACCATTTTAAAAATCACTCCCTTTTCTTATGGAGGCCATATGATTCATCTGAAGGCTGCACACCTCTAGTTCACCTGAGTTCAAATGGTTCCAGGCACCCCAAGTTCTAAGTGCCCCACATAACCTGTATCCCATTGGCTCCTTACCCTCCTGGTCCTGCGGTTCCTGAGGGCCTTGACCTTGCCTTCCCGAGTCTTTCTCTACACCGTGGTGCATTCAGGCCTGTCAGCCCTGGACTCTGAGGGCCCTAGGTCTTCTCCCCTCAGTGCGTGTTCTAGAAGCCGAGCCCTTCTGTTTGATGCTGGCCACAGGACCAGCTGACAGTCAGTCAGTGTGGAGGCACCTGACTCAGTTTTTTTTTTTATTTCAAATAACCTCTTTTACTGTGTGGAAACTTTCTAGTCTGATATAGTCCCATTCACTTATTTTAGTTTTTACTTCCCTTGTCGTTGAGGTCAAATTCATGAAACCCTCTTTGAACCCAAGGTCCATAAGATTAGAACCTATGTTTTCTTCTATGCAGTTTATTGTGTCAGGTCTTATGTGTAGGTTTTTGATCCATTTTGAGTTAATTTTGGTACATGGTGACAGAGAGCAGTCCAGTTTCATTCTTTTGCACGTAGCTTTCCAATTCTGTCTTTGCTCCATTGTATGTTTTTGGCTCCTTTGTCGAAAATTATCTGTCCATATTTATGTGGATTTATTGATGGGTTTTCAATTCTATTCCATTGGTCTGTGTGACTGTTTTTCTTCCAATACCATGCTGTTTTGATTACTGTTGCTCGGTAGTTGCCAGCTGAAGTTAGGGAGTGCGATACACAGCATTATTTACAGTGGCCAAGACATGGAAACAGTCACAGAGCCCTTTGATAGGTGACTGGATACAGAAGTGGTATTCAGTACACAGTGAAATACTACTCGCCCATAAGAAAAGATGAAATACTGCCATTTGTGACAACATGGATGGATCTTGAGATTATTATGCTAATTGAAAATATGACAGAAAAAGTAGAGAACCATATGACTTCAGTCATATGTGGAATATAAAACTGAAGGCAAAAAAGGACTAAGACAAAGAAACAAAAACTCATAGACACAGACAATGGTTCAGAGGGGAAGGGGGCAGGGGGGATGGGAGATGAGGGTAAAGAGGGTCAGATATATGGTGATGGAAGGAGAACTGACCCTGAGTGGTGAACACACAGTGCAATATACAGATGATGTGTTATAGAACTGTACACTTGAAACCTATGTAGTTTTGTTCACCATTGTTATCCCAATGAATTTTAATTTAGAAAAATAATTTAAAAAATACTGCCATTTGTGACAACATGGATGGATTCTGTTGTGGAATATTGTAATATTATGGAATATTATGGAATAATATGGAATATTATGTTAAGTGAAACAAGTCAAACAGAAAAAGTCAAGAACCGTATGACTTCACTCATATGTGGGATATATAATAAAACTGAAAGCCACAAAGGACCAGGCCAAAGGAACAAAAAGTCGTAGACACAGACAACAGTTTAGTGATTACCAGAGGGTAAGGTGGTGGGGGGATGGTAGAGGAGGTAAAGGGGGTCAAATATATGGTGATGGAAGGAGAACTGACTTTGGATGGTGAGCACATAATGTGATATACAGATGATGTATTACAGAATTGTACACTTGAAACATATGTAATTTTACTAACAATTGTCACTCCAATAAATTTAATTTAAAAAAATTGGTGCAGTACCAACATTTAGTTTTCAGACCCTATTCAAGTCTCACCAGTGGCTCCAGCGTTGTGCTTTATAGCAAAAGGACTCCGTCTGCAGTCATGCATTGCGTTTAGCTGCTGTGTATCCAGTCTCCTTTAGTCTGGGACAGTTCCTCAGTCTTTCGTTGACTTTCATGACTTTGACACTTATGATGAATACTGCCAGCTCTTTCGTAGAATGCCCTTCAATTTGGGTTTGTCCATTGGTTCTTCATGATTAAGTACAGGTTATGTTTGCTTTCTTGGCTGGAATCTCGTAGTAATGATTCTATGTTTTTCTCATTGCATCCTGTCAGGTGGCAGGCATATGGGTTTTATTTGTTCCATTACTGATCATGCTCATTTTGAACACCCGATTGCGATGGTATCTGCAAGGATTCCTACTGTAAAGTTATTCTCAGTCTTCTTGTAGTCAGTAAATATTTTGTGGAGAAATGCTTTGGATCTGTGAATTCTTCATCAGACTTTTAAGGTATTCATTTATTTCTTTATAACAGTGTGGACTCCTGGTTTCCTGTTTCATTCAGTGGGCTATCATTTGTTACTATCTTCATGATTTTCATACTCAGACTGTCTCAGGTTTGGCCTGTGTGAGCACCTCTAAGCTGGCTTCTGTAGCCTTTTGACATGTCCCGGTCATTCTTTGAGTACTTGATTACTTTCTAAGATGTTTCAGTCTCAGCTTGGACTTCATCTGCTACAGCCTTTGAATCAATGATTTTTCTAAGTCTCCCTTTTTCCTTTTACCTGAGAAAACTATTTAGAAGCCAAGATCTGGGCTCGAGGTGTATTGCTGCTACAGGGGTGTTGCTGCTTCCATTCTCTCAGAGGACAGAATAAGGGAATATATGTATATGCACATTCACCTGTGTGTTTCTTTCTGTCTATTCCCTGTCTTTCTTGAAATCATGAGTTCATGTTGATGCCTCAGACTCCAGCCTAGTGCCTCTGTGGTTCATTCCAGTTTTCTTCCTTTCCATATTTATTTCACCCCTGTGAGAACCTGGGCCTATTACGTACCTGGAATGGATTGCTTATTCGCTCAGTGTATCTGTGTGTGACCAGTATATCTTAGCGTCCATTCTCGCCTCGCTCTGGCTGACTTGCTCGGGTTCTAAAGCACATGCTGAGCAGCCGTCTGCATGGGCACTGCTCATGCTGGGCTCAGCCCCCAGCACCCCTCCATCCCTTCTTCACACTCCTCAGCTCTGAGCCCGTGGGGCAGCCACTCCCTGTTCTGCTCTGCTGGCCTCCAACCCCCCACGTGGGCTTGTGCCGGGCCCAGGTGTCCTCCTCACCCTCTTTGGGCTTGCCTGCTGCCTCTGCCTCCTGCTGTGTGCCCCCACCTTAGCACAGATGCCCTGCTCTGACTTTGGAACTGAATGACTTAGGAAGGGAAAGACAAGAGGCAGACCTAACTTTATGATCCCCCTTCTTACTGATTTTTTAATAATCTAAATAATGTATGAATCAGTTTTTTTTAGCTAGGTTCAATTTTATTTGATATTTTGAATTTTATGGAATGTTAATTTTAAAAAATGTATTTTTCAGTTAAAGTTGACATACAATATTATATTAATTTCAGGTGTACAAACAACATAGTACTTTGACATTTACATATCTCCCAAAGGGATCACCCTAATAAGTCTGCTACTCATCTGGCACTGTACATAGTTATTAGAATATTATTGACTATATTCCCTGTGCTTTACTTTACATCCCTGGGATTATTTTTATGACTGGCAAATTTTTTGTACTTCTTAGTTCCTTTCACCTTTATCAACTAGTCCTTTGTCATGCAGGGTGTCATGTGGGGTCTCTGGTCCCGCTCCCCACATAAGAATGCAGGACATGGTGAGGCCAAAAAGGAACGCCCACGGAGCCATAGATGGGGGAGTCATACCACTATAGTCTCTCTGGCGGCTGGGCTGGAGACACAGGAAGCAGGAGCCACACGATCCGCAACGTGCCTTCTGCTTCTCTGCCAACCAACCTCACTTGCTAACAGTAATCCGCAGCTTGCGCTTGCAGGCTCAGCCACCATCTTCTTGCTAGCCCCCATTTGCTGCTAGTGTAGCCACAGCAGGTATTAGTGGCCAATGGCTCACTGGTTACAGCTGACGGCCAACTAGCCACAGCTGATGGCCATCCAGTCATAGCTGATGGCCATTTACTCCCTGAGCCAGCACCTTTCCGCGTGAGGCCGAGAGCCTGGAAACTGCACTCCTGGCTCTGCCCCACACCCTCCAACCCCCCTCGTATCTGGTTATTAATCAGTTATTAACCAGTTATAGACTTGGTTCCAAAGACTTGTCCTTTCGGATTAAGCTTTGCCACCGTGTATCTGTTACACCCGTCAGTTCTTAAAATGGAATTGATCTGGATCTGTGAAGATGGAAGGGCTTGAAGGACCGAGCCTTGTTGTAAAGGGCACGTCTGCTGGCAAGCAGGAGTTTGAGTAGTCAGTGAAGCCCGTTTGTACATACTCCTTTCAGAGAGAGACAGAGAGACAGAGAGACAGAAACACAGAGTGAGACAGAGAGAGACAGAGAGAATGACAGAGAGAGAGAGGAAGCTTTTGAAAGTTGGGAGGTGTCGTGCAGGGAGTCTTGCAGGGTCTCTGGTCCCGCTCCCCACGTAAGAATGCAGGATATGGTGAGGCCAAAAAGGAGCACCCACGGAGCCATAGGTAGGGGAGTCACACCACTACATTCTCTCTGGCGGCTGGGTTGGAGGAACAGGAAGCAGGAGCCACACAACCTGCTGTCCACTTCTCTGCAATCTGTGACCCGCACTCCGCCATGCTAGTTGCAATCTGCTCTTGCTAGCTCAGCCACCATCTCCTTGCTAGCCCCCATTCTTTTCTGCTAGTGTAGCCACGGCAGTTATATTAGTGGCCAATGGCTCACTGGTTACAGCTGACAGCCAACTAGCCACAGCTGATGGCCATCCAGTCACAGTTGATGGCCATTTACTACCTGAGCCAGCACCTTTCCATGTCAGGCCGAGAGCCTGGAAACTGCTTTCTGGGGTTCTGTCCCCACACTCCACCCCTACAGGGTCTCGCCTCACAATCTGCACGACAAGCGTCTTCCGCAAGGGTCCCTGTGCGAGGAGCCTGGAGATGAATGCAATATCCTCAACACGGCCAGGCTCTCTGGGCACAGCCAGGGTTTCTCAGGGCACCACCAGTACTTCTGGGCACAGCCAGACTTCCTGGGCTTTTTAGGGTACCACCAGTCTCCCGGGGCACAGCCAGGGCCTCTCAGGGCACCGCCACTCTCTCTGGGCTCAGCCAGACTTCCTGGACTCAGCCAGGGCCTCTCAGGGCACTGCCACTCTCTCTGGGCCTCTCAGGGTACCGTGCTGGAACAACAGCGGCTCACAGTCAAGGTGCTTACATATTCTCGATGGCGACCAGTCAAGACACAAAAGCAAACATCCGCCAGTTCCGCTACATGGTGGTATGTTCCTAAACAGTCAAACGGTCCATTAAATCAGGGATAGGAAGGAATTCCCCATAGAACATAGTCATTCGCCAGGGCTGTCCTGGGGTTGAGGAATGACCTTGACCTCACCCTCGTCTCCCACGGAGGACTCAGCAAGCGTTTCCTCCTGGGACTACAAGTCCTGCATGCAGGCTGCCTCAGCAAGCACTTCCCAGCCCACAGGGCCTCAAGGACCTTTGCTTTCTCCGGCCTCTGCTGGTTGGAGACCCGTCCACGTCTTTCCACCCCTCCACAGGGGTCCAGCTCTCTGGCAGCTGCTCCTCCTGGTTTTCCTCAGACTCACGCACTTTGGAGAGCTTTGGCCAGCACCGTATCGTGCCTACTATGACATGTGTTGTGCAGGGAGTCTTGCAGGGTCTCTGGTCCCACTCCCCACATAAGAACGCAGGACATGGTGAGGCCAAAAAGGAACACCTACCGAGCCATAGGTAGGGGAGTCATACCACTATATCCTCGTTGGCGGCTGGGTTGGAGGAACAGGAAGCAGGAGCCACACTATCTGCAACCTGCTGTCCACTTCTCTGCAATCTGTGACCCGCACTCTGCCATGTTAGCTGCAATCCGCTCTTGCTAGCTCAGCCACCATCTCCTTGCTAGCCCCCATTCCTTTCTGCTAGCGTAGCCACGGCAGTTATATTAGTGGCCAATGGCTCACTGGTTACAGCTGACGGCCAACTAGCCACAGCTGATGGCCATCCAATCACAGTTGATGGCCATTTAGTACCTGAGCCAGCACCTTTCTATGTGAGGCCGAGAGCCTGGAAACTGCTTTCTGGGGTTATGTCCCCACAGGAGGACTGATTCATAAAGGCCTCTCTTGTGAAGGGGACAATCTACCCAATTAAAAACAATTTTCTAAGAAACTCCTCCTTTTGCTCCAAAGTAGGCATGGGGACAGAGCCAGGAGTGCAGTTTCAAGGCTCTCGGCCTCACGTGGAAAGGTGCTGGCTCAGGTAGTAAATGGCCATCAACTGTGATTGGATGGCCATCAGCTGTGGCTAGTTGGCCGTCAGCTGTAACCAGTGAGCCATTGGCCACTAATATAACTGCCATGGATGTGCTAGCAGGAAATGGGGGCTAGCAAGAAGATGGTGCTGAGCTAGCAAGAGCGGATTGCAGTTAGCATGGCGGATTGCAGCCAGAAAGTGAGGTGGGTTGGCAGAGAGAAGTGTGGCTCCTGCTTCCTGTGTCTCCAACCCAGCCACCAATGAGACTATAGTGATATGACTCCCCTGTCTATGGCTCCATGGGTGTTCCTTTTTGGCCTCACCATATGCTGTGTTCTTATGTGGGGAGCGGGACTAGAGACCCAGAAGAGACTCCGCATGACACCCCACATGACACTAGGTTATGGGTGAAGTGGCGTCTGTCAGTGTGCCAAAAGGACCTCTTGTCTGTCATCTTCTCCACTGGACTGAAAAGTCGTCCAGGGCAGGAGTGTAGGTGCTGTGAGAACAGGTTGTGTCCGCATGGACACCTTCGTGTTCCCAGCTCCAGCGCCGTGCTCTGCTGCACAGAAAGCACTCGCTCAGCATTAGCTTGCTAACACTGATTTACACTTAAGCCAGCCTCCGAAGACCATGGTCTTTCCCCTCTGCCTCAGCGCGTTCGGGCTAAGATGGGCTTTGTCCACTTGCAGCCAGCAGGCTGACGAAGCCTCCAGTCTGAGGGATTGTCTGTCAGCCAAGAGCACATCTTGGCTGATGTTAGAGGCAGCTCCGTAGGACACCAAGTGCTTAGTGAGTTTGTATACACTTAGTGTGTTACTTTGTTTACCCCCCAAGGACCCAATAATAGTTAGATGAGCAGTCGTTGGGGACGTGATTTCATCACCTCATGTTTGTATGGTTTGAGATTTACTATCTGAGGGTCAGTTTCCTCATTTTACAGTGGGGATTTTGACAGCTTTCTTACTGGGTGGTTGTGGGTGCACATGTGACGTCGCATAGCCATGTGCCCGACGTGGCAGTGCGTGCTCAGCAGAGACGCCAGTCCACTTCCATTTTAATTTAAGAACGTTTAAACAGCTGAACCTGAACTGTCCTAATCACCGTCTTTAGCTTCCGACTCCTACTACTGTTGATTTAGTAGCCACATGGTTACGAAACATTGTAACAAAATTGGGTCCTGGATAACAAACGTTCATGATTTAGATTTTGGTAGGTGATTTAATTTAGGTCTGCTGTTCAGGTAACTCTTTATCTGGAGTAATTCGCTTAGCCACTGGGTGGTGCTTGTCTCTGCGTTTGTGAGGCTCTCCTGTGTAGTTCTAGTATTTGGGGAAAACCACATCTTGTTGGCCTTTGAGAACTGTGTATGTGGTATAATTAATACTCATGCTGAACATGTTCATTCGGTATTTTTAGGTTAAACTGGAGGGGAGGACAGATATTAGATGGGAGTTTTAAAGATCTTTGAGATCATTTTGTTTATATGATTCCCAACTCCCAAATTTAAACATACTTACTAAAAAAAGAATGAGATGGGAAGAATTATGAGTGTATTTGTATTCATATTTTTTAGATGTGCATAAAACTTGACCTAGGCTAAGTCATGAATTAATTAGAAATATCAAGATAATGAACTACTTTGTAGGCCCATCTTGATTTTTCACTATGACCAGAAAGACTTACCAGACAGCTTATACTCAGGTATATTGGTATCTGGATACCAACAGCATATTCAAGTGGATAATCAACATCATATTAAACTCAGAGTGCATATTGTTTGAAGTAATGGTGATTGTTTTAAAAATGTGAAGCATTTTCTATATTACTTTCGATAAAATTCAACATTTATCAAATCTGCCTCACATGGGGATACAGAGATGAGGAGATATGGTGTCTTCCTTTCATGAAGTAATGAATAATTAACTGTGTTTGACTGAGGTTAGCTCTTATAATAGAAATAGTGTGAGATCAGAGGAAGGGATCGTCAGGATTTGTGGTACAGGACTATTCTAGAGGAGCTGCAGGGGAAATCCCATGAGAGATTTTCTACTCATTGTGTTTTCCATGACTAGCTGGACATAATCAGTTTGGGAACAACTACTTTGGTGAAAGAGAGTGTTAATTCTTAGAGTTTCTCAGATGTCATACAAAACAGTTCTGGGCATGTGTGGTTAGATTCTGTTATACCATATTTTGCTGTGTATAATGCGCTCCCATGTATAACGCACACACACATTTTTGGCCCAAACTTTCAGGGGAAAAAAATCTTTCATTTTAATTTATCAATTCAAATTTTAATTTGTTTACATTTAGGTATTTGTTCTTTTGTATTATAAAGGAATTTTAGTATTTATTTTTTAACATATGATGGTACAAGAAATATTATGTAACAAATAATTACAAAACACAAGAACAAATACAAGGTACAAGAAATTTTACGTACGAGTAACAAATTTACGGTATTTACGCATCACAGAAAGCCAAAAACTCTTCGTCGTTGCAAGGATGTTGCAAGTTTGTTGTAAGTTCCACAAAACCGATTGTCGTATTGCAGGCTATTATTTTGCATACCGATGTCGTTATTGATTTTTAGAGTTGCACTTTTAACTCACAAGCATAAATACAATAATTTAAAACATTTATATAGATATGGAATTAGTACTACCCGTGTATAATGCACATTCTTATTTTTCCCTCACATATTTGAGCAAAAAAATGCTCATTATATATAGCAAAATATGGTAATTGAAAGTGGGATAACTCTGTATTTTCATCTTAACTATCAGTGGAAACAAGGATAAAGGCAGGATTTGGTGGCAAATTGGGAATTGGTGGTGGTAAAGCGAGCTGAGAGGTTGTGGGTATTACTGACTAAGGGGTTTGGTTGCAAGCAACAGAAACTGACCCTGGCCAATTTAAGAAAAGTGAAAAAGTTCAGAATCTAATGAAAAACTGAAGAATTAGATTTTAGAAAGGACAAAATCTAAAGCATCCACAGGAATCTAGGTATCAGAAACTAATGAATTGTTTTCTCAGATGCCACTGGTCAGAATGAATGAATTCTAGTTACTTCATTTAAAAAAAAATCACGGTTAATATCAGATTCTTCGGAGAGAGCCTTCATGCACCCATCAGATGAGATGGGGAAGGCTGCTTTGAGGGGAAGGAGGAGCCGGTTTTGAGGGAAGACTAGTTTGGGATGTGTTAATTTGCAGATACTCAGACATTCAAATGGAGATGTCAGGCAGGTAATTGGATTTATGAGTCTGGAGATAGCAAGAGTAGATTTTGGACACTCTATAGGAAGTATTTAAAGCCATGAGATCAGATAACATTACTGAAAGAATGAGTATAGGTAGAGAAGAGAAGAGGCCCTAGATTGAGTTTTGCTTTTCCAACCCAAAGAGGTGTGTTCTTCCTCTTCTTGAGGAGGACAGCAAAGGTGACTGAGAAGGATGATTAAGAGGTTGTTCGGCAGTTAGACTTTTTACTGCGAATTTGTGTGTATTCGCATCCTCCGAGCTCTTTCAAATAGTCGGTCCATCCACATTCCATAATCTCCAACCTCTTAGCTACCAGTCCTTCAGTATTTCTCCTTTCAAGTCCTGGTTAAGGGATACTGGCTATTTCACCCCTGTTCTGATCTGTAATAGTCTAAGTGCTTGACATATTTTTATAATTCTATAGAAGGCCTCATAAGTATTTTCCTGAGTCTGTCTCCCAACTTTGTTAATTGCTTTGATTAATCTGATAGCATGTTTACTTGGAGTGATAGTGGCTGCAAATTGTATTGCAAGTTTGCCCACTTTAATAAAATGGAATATTTATTGCTATTTTAAAAATGACACTGAAGGATATAATCTCTTTGACTTCCTCTTATTAAATGGTTAACTTGAGGCCAACATGTTGGCTATCTGCAACATTTAGTTTTTGCTATGTTTTTCTGAGTCTTTTAACGTTTTATATGCAGATTTCATAGTTCAATTGGCTTGAAATTTTATTGTAAAGCAAATTGATCTTCGTGGACAAATGTATTTATTCATAATAATATATGAGTGCTGTAGGGCAGGCTTTAAAACTTAAAGTAGTGGATTTCATTTCTTGGTTTTGGGAATCTCTGTGATCATAGCTATTGAAATAATTCAGGTTAGTGATTAAAATGATCATTGTATTCCAATAAAATATGGGAGGACTAAATCGTGATCTATAAATATACCAAAATAATTTTTAAGTAATACATAGAAGATAAGAATAGACAATTCAAGTTAGTTGAATTGACTGTCTAACTTGCCTCAGGATATACTTCCAAAATAACATGTTTGAGACTAATGCTGTGAGAACATACATTATTTTTATATTCGGCAAATACTTACATTGAGGATCTACTATGCTTTGGGCTCTCTCGATGACACAAAGATTATTTAGATACAGCCTTTGTCCCCATTGTGCACTCCAGTAGAAATATAATGCACAAGCTACATATGAGGCACATATAAAATTAAAAATTTTCTAGAAGCCACATTAAAAAAGTAAAAAGAAACGGAGTAAATTTTGATAATGTACTTTATGTAACCCGGTATATCCAAAATACTATCATTTAATATGTACCGAATATAAAGAATTGATAATGAGATAATTACTTGTATATTGTTTTGTACTAAGACTTAGAAATCCAGTGCATGCTTTATACTTTAGCTCACCTCAACTCGGGTTGGCCCCATTTCGTGTGTCCATGTGTTCATGGAGCTATGGCTGCCTTTTTGGACAGCGCAACTGTCTTTCCCAGCTCTCTCATCAGGCTGCTTCCTGGGAATTTAGGTTAGGGCCTCACTATCTTCGTTGAGGTATCACTTATATACTAAGAAGCTCACCCTTTGTAAATGTACGATTCTGTCACCCCATTTTGAAAAATAGCATCTGTTCTTGTCCAAGGATCTCATCTGTCCTTGTCCAATATCCTCTTGTCTCTCAGAGAATATATAATTTCTTTTTTAAAATTTCTTTTTCTGTTTTTATTACCTCTGTTTTTTCCATATGCCTTTTAACAAAAAGTGTTTTGTTTGTTGTTTTTGTCATCGTGTATTCTGTTAGAAATTTTCCTCATATTTCTGGTGATCCTTGATTAGTAGGAATTCTGTGTGTATGTGTGTATGTGGTGTCTTCAGGGGTGGGGAGACAGGTGATTGTTTACCTTTGACTTCACTATAGAGTGGTGAGTGAAAATGAGTAATTTGTTATGCAATTTGTTTTGTTTTTCTCCAGTTTGGACCAGTTTCTTTCCAACCTGGGCAAACGCATCCCTTTGACTTTTGTTCAGTGTGCTAGGGGTGTCTATGCCTGAGAATCCCCTTCCTCTAAGAGCTGTCTTATTTTGTTTGTTCTGTTGTGTGTACACATGGGGAAATAACCTTTTAAAAAGTAATGTTAGAATGATGTCGGTTGTTATAATTCCACTAAAATAAAAAGGAAGGTAGAAATGAGGTAAACAGTTTTCTCTGTGTTATAGAAATTGCCACATACCATTAGGCTACGTTGGACTATCTGTTCGATGTGCTGTCCCCTAGAAAGCTGCATGGCTCACACCCTCATTTTCCAGCTTTCTGGTGAAATGTTACCTTTTCAGTCCAGCCTCCCTTGACCCTTTAAAATTGTAAAGCGCTTTCCACACTTGTCTACCCTGTTGCTCCCTATTTCTTTTCCTTGTTTTATTTTTTCTTTATTGAACTTATTACCATCTGACAGACTATATACCGTGTTTCCCCGAAAATAAGACCTAGCCGGACAATCAGTTCTAATGCGTCTTTTGGAGCAAAAATTAATATAAGACACAGTCTTGTATTATAGTAAAATAAGACCGGGTCTTATATTAATTTTTGGTCCAAAAGATGCATTAGAGCTGATTGTCCAGCTAGGTCTTATTTTCGGGGAAACACAATACTTTACTTCTGTCTATGTCTCCCCAAAATGAAAGCAGAAATTTTCTTAAAAATTTTAATTGACTATAGCATTCCTATTAAAAGAGCAGGATTTATAAGTTCACAGGCCAATGACTTACTTGACCTAAAAGGACACATACCCATGTCACTCCCAGATTAAGAGATAGGACATTACCATACTCCCAGGATAAACCGTCCTCATGGAATTGAGGTCTTCAGTATCAGTTCATCTAAAGGGAGCACATTGTGGCTTCTCTTGGGAATATCCGGTTCATCCACATCACTACTTCTGTGCTTCGGGGCCATCATTAAGTAAATAAGGGAGATGTGAATACAAGCTCTGTGATACTGTGACTTTGGCTTTGATGACTGAGACGGCTGCTAAGTGACTAAGGGGCAGGGAGCATGTGCAGATATGCAGTATGGAGTCAGTAACAGAGGATGAGTTATATCCCAGATGGGATGGATCAAGATTTCATCATGCTGCTCAGAACAGCACACAATTTAAAACATGAATTGTTTATTTTTGGAATTTTTCATTTAATATTTTCGGACCACAGTTGACTGCTGGGAACTGAAACTGCGGAAAGTGAAACCGCAGCTGAGGGTACATGGCTGTACCTCTGTGGCCCCAAAGGGCTCCACAGACCTCTGAAGGACATTTCAGCCACGGGCCATGCACACCAAGTCTGGCCCTTAGTGGATGATATCTGGCTGGAGAAGAAAGAAAGGTTAGGTGCCTTCCGCGTACTATTTCACTGTTCAACATTATCTCCTAGAATAGTTGTTTAGGAGATATAAGAGCTGATCCATTCTGTAGACACTAATCAACTTGTTTCTGGTTTTAATGTTGCTCGTGTCTGGATTTTGTTCCAAAGCCAAATGTTGAAAAGCGTTTGCAGATGAACTGTGACTTTCTGTTCCTACCACTGGGGACTGTCTTGCTGTGAACTCCCCTCAAAATGGCAGTGCCGTCATGTGCTTAGGGAGAAGTGCTGTCTCAGACAGCTTTCTGTGACACTGGACGTTTTCTGTAGTCTGTTGAGCATAGGTAGCTGATGTGACTCAGACCCGAAGCCTTAATTTAAATGTAAATAGCCCTGTATAACAAGTGGATACAATATCGGAGAACACAAGTTTGGCGGCACCTGAAGTGCTTTTAGGAAGGGGAAACAGTGACCAGAAAGCGAAGTGAATTCGGGGACTTTTTCAAGCAGCATGCATGCGTATTTCACATCGTTTTCATTTGCATCTCCAGTTACTTCTGTGGTCTATCAGAATAATTGAATTGTTAAGAAAAACTTCTTCGGAGCTTTGCGTGACTTGTTTCGATGGTAGGGAAATACATTGTTAAGGTTAGGGGGGCAGTGCTGTCCCACTAGGTGCCACGTGGAAGGGTGTGTGTGGACTTTGTGTTGACAGAATGCTCAGAGTCACTGGTTAGTGTCACTGGGAGCCAGGGCTGCTACTGTAATCTTACCCTGCTGAAAATACCCATAGCGCCCTCACTGAGAAATCCTGTTGGGTCTTTTTTTTTTCACTTTTATTTATTTAAGTGTGTTTTTCCAGGATCCATCAGCTCCAAGTCAAGTAGTTGTTTCAATCTAGTTGTGGAGGGTGCAGCTCACAGTGGCCCATGTGGGGATCGAACCAGCAACCTTGTTAGGAGCACCGTGCTCTAACCCACTGCGTTAACTGGCTGCCTCGGGATCTTCTTGATGGTAAGAGTTATATTAAAATTTAGAAATCCTAGCATCCAAAAGGTTATCTCTTCTCTGAAAAACTAAGACATTTGCAAGACATTCTTTAAAGCTTCTGGCCATGAGAATTGTGGGTTCTGGAGCCTGTGGTGTGAACCTAGGATTCCTCTGCAGCACTGACCAATTAGTAGAACATTTAAATGTTGATGTTGGAAAACTGAAGAGGCGATTTGCCATTTGCTTAGAGCAGAAGCAGTGAAACTCGCACCTTATCCAGTCTGCATAAAAAACCACTGGGCAGATTGAAAATCTGTTCTGCTGCAAATGAATGGAAGAAATCAGGAGGCCTAGTCACATGAGCTGGAAGCTCACCCAGACGGTATTCACCTCTCTCCTACCAGACAAATCAGTCCGACCACTTGCGGTACCGTGGAGAAGAATGCGTGGACATACTTAGAGGATATACTGCCAAATGCAAGGACCATCTTCTTCCTGAAAGAACACAGTGGGAAAGAAACTGCCAATGCCAAGTGCACTGCTACTTTTGGTTAGAGTCCCTTGTGCTCAGGTGTGTTTGCCGGGAAAGGAGCTTTTCACTTGATAAATGAGCTGGAAAGACAGGTTTTTATGTCTGCGTCAGTCAGAAAGGCCTAGTAGTTAGTAAAGGTGATAAAGTTTTAGGAGTCAGGTAATGATGCTTTCACAAGTAATCCATGTTGTTAATGGAGCCAACAAGCCTTCGAGATTGTTCTTGGGCCAAGCTTGCGAGAAAGTACATCTTGTATGACTGTCATAGTAACTGGAGACCATTTCTGATACAGTGTTGTTATGCTTTTTTTTGTAACTATGGGGGTAGACTGATAATTTCATTCATATCAGTATAGGTGGTATATTAAAAAAGAAAGAGATGACCAATTTTCCCTTACGCTTCCCCTCAATGCCAAAGTAACAGCAGGATCCTATCTTGTTTTAGCAAAATATAATCTGATACCTCTTTTGCCTAAAGACAAATTGTAATAAAAGTGTATGGAAACCTAAAAAGACATCATATTTTATGAACATACTTTTTTTGTTTTGTTCTTGGCATACTAGAATTTATTAACTGTTTACTTGCCAAATATCTGTGAAGGACAATCAGTTTAAGAAAAAAAGTCCCAAATCAGTACACAACTGTATTGCATCTTAAAAATGTCACAAATAAGTCTGAGGAATCACCCGACATCTTGGCGTTTCTGTAGCTGGATAACTTAGATCTTGTTCATCAGCCTGCTGACTGATCCTTTTGCAGAAACAGAGATACCATCCCCACATTTTCTGATGTCCTTGTTTTTAATTGTTGTGGCTTCTTGATTCAAAGCAGCTGAATTTGATAACAAGTTCAACATCATTTCCTTCAAGAATTAACTCATCTCTGGGCTTGAGCTGTTGAACAAGTAACACCTGACCTCATCTGAAACCTGTGGATGCATTTTTCACCCAAGAAACTTTGGATCGTAGCAAGAGAGCCAGTGTCCTCAATAACGACATTGGTGGTGAAGTGAGCACACACAGGCCTCATCTGGTGACGGGAGTCCAGGGTGACAGACACCCTTAATTGTGTTCTATGCACCACGATAGGCGGTGCGGGCAGGAGCCAGTCCCTTGCTATCTCCCCAGCCACCATTTGTCAACCCGGAGCTGCTGCTGCTTCTTCCCAAGGGGACTGCGTTCTACATCGATGCGACTGAAGTCGCTCTGCAGGGGCCCTGGGACCCTCTCAACACCTGTGGGCCCTTCAGGGTGATGCCCACACTCCCCGGAATGTCCACAGGCTGATTGCTGAGCTGGTCCTCATCCTCTCAGTACATGTGGCAGAGAGCTGAACAGACTTTCTTAAACATTGAAGTTTATCTAAGTAATTTTAGCTGGAGATCAAGAAATTTCTGTTTTTTTGGTGGCGGTGGAATTTCAAGTTTCCAGTACAGTATTGTTTTTATATAGTATTTGGTTATGTTTACAAGCTTTGTTAATTACCTTCAGTGAATAGATGCTATATTTTTAATGTAATCTGTTTCAAATAGATTAGGTACAATGGAATCTCTGCTAGCTCCCTAAGGGTTGCAGTGTGTGTGTGTGTGTGTGTGTGTGTGTGTGTGTGTGTGTGTGTGTGTGTTACGGAATCCCCTCATTATGAATCATTAAATGAAAAAATTGTGCAAATCAATAATAACATAAAATCTATTCTTTTTCCCAATAATGCAAGATGCATTTACTGAATAAGTTTTCTTTTTAGAATGTGCTCCCCTACACCCCGTGGTGTATTGCAAGGCTTGTTTTCCCCCTAGGGGAGGGGTTCTAAATGGGTTGTCTCTAGATCATAATTGCTGCTGGTTTGATTCATGTCCTATGGAGAGTGTCTTTGCAGGGTGACCGCATCTTTCTTTTAGAGATCTCTCTGGCATTTTCAGGTTTTCTGGGTCAGGGTCTCTCAAATCTGAGTCAGGTCTCTCAAAATGATGCTACCATCATCTATTGTCTGTTTTTTAAAATGAGAAGACTGACTTTTGCGGTACCCCAGTATAAGTTCTATTTAGGTTTCCTCTTTCCTTTTTCAGTTTCATTACATTTATACGGATGACTATTGTATAGTATGGATAATATATTTTTGACAAGAATGACTTGATCCAGATGGATATATAGCAGTAAAATTGTTAAATTAAGGAGGGAAAAAACCCTAGTGTCCTGAAAATGATTTTTTGGATAATGATAATCATAGGTACAGGGAGATGACAGCTAAAGGGTTCTTTGCCCTTGTTTTCATGTTACCAACTTGGCTCAGAATTTTACCATTTTATCATGTTGCCCACGGTCTCTGGAGAGAAAGGATGAAATATTCAGCCTGTTGAATCTCTTAATTTAGAAGTATGTTATTTATGTTGAAAATAAATGAATAGTCTATAGAATTTTTTAACTCTGGCAAGATACTCATTTTAATAATTTAGAGCCTTTGATTGACTGTTTTATGCCTTTTAACATAGAGTCTACCATTTTATGTCAAAGATGGAGGAAATGTTTGTGATAATATAATATATGAAAGTTTCTATCATAGTGTTTCAGTGTCTCTAACACATTCTAAAGTACATCAAACATTCCTAGGATAATATTATATACTTTCTACAGTTGTATTTTTCATCAATTCATACAAATGCACTTATACTCTAGTACTGAAATGAACTACCGAAAAAAAAAAAAAGCCTCAGTCTGAAAGCATTGACTCCAAATTCAAAAGCTCCCTGCCTCCCACATGTTTTGAGTGGATTTAGGGGACTTGTGCCACCAAGTCCTTGTTCTGTGCTCGAGGAGGAAAATGTAGAATCTATCATTGAACTATCCCTAAATGACCTAAATATTCACCTTTAAGCAATCTGTCTCCAAATAGGCATTGATTCTAGATGATTGAGTATCTGAAAAGAAACTTGATTATAGAAATAAAATTTATTTTTCTTTTTTATACTTATTTTATGTTTTACAATTAGTGTACTTATATGTTATGTCTAGTGTTAAGGAATATGTATGAGACTTTTTCTCTTGGAATGCGTTACACATAAGTGCTTTAGTGTAACTTAAAAACAGTACCTAATTTAAAAAATATATAAGTTACAGTAAACAATTAAAAAGATAACTTATTGTTCATGGATTAGTTCGGGTAGAAGAAAACATTTATGATACTTTTAATTGCTATTTCTATAAAGACTTGGTTCAAGTAGCATTAGGAGTGTTTTAGGTAAATAGTGTGTGGGAACCTAACGTTTTATCTTTTGATTTTCTCAGATGTTTTGAAACATGGCTATGTTTAAGTGTATGGCTGCTGTGTAATGCCTGGAAGTTCGCTGGCCTCTCTATTTTGTTCGTTGTTATATCATCTATCCTCAGGGTACACTTTTTTTTTTTTTAAGAAACACACATACATTCCTAGAATCTTTTACATTCTCAATGAAATGCTAAGACATCGGTCTGTCGGATCTAATTTTACCTGTGATTTATTATGAGGACAAATTTTTGATATAGGTAATTTATATTATATAAAAATAAAATATAATATTGTTTTAATGTTGACCAGAGCAGGAAAATCTAAAAGCTGTTATTCCTAAGTCTAGCCGCTTTCAGCCTATTTACCTTCAGTTATTTCCTGTGACAATGAGTCATAAATGATTCCCTTTTTCTCTCTGTCTTTGCATATAATATAAAGATATTTCCAGTTTTCATGAGTAGTTATGTGTATCAGCTTTTTGTGAAATGCTAGAGGACGTTACTGATAGATCTCTGAGATTCAGTTCCTTCTGTTCATAGCACACTTCCTGCGTGAATGCCGGTGGCCTGTGGAAACAGTGACTAACGTGGAGCTCTGATCTAAGATCCAGTGTGCTGAACTCCCAGACATTCATTTAAAAATAAATCATGCTCATGAAAAGTATGTGGGACATGTTTCTGCTAAAGAACAAGACAAAACATAAAACAAGTCCTGGGAAAAAGTCTGAATTGAATTGAGATGAGGGGGGAACTATATACAGAATGACTCAAAGGACAGATGTTTGTTATTCTTTTATCTTTAATTAGGCATGTACGATATTTAAAAAGCTGGTGCACTTTGTTAAACTTAAATAACTACACAGTTCGTAAATAGAAATGTTTCAGAGATGTTTTATTATTTAATTGAAAAAGTCAATAATAGTAATTTAATTAATAATAACAAATAGTACTTACTAACTCCTGACATTGTACCATTTACAAGGTCCTTTCGCCTGAATCTCTTGTATGTCTCACAGCAACCTATAACCCATATTTCATGTCTGTGAAAACTGAGGCACAGTGTCACCTAAAGCAGGATCTAAGTGGGTCTAGGTCTTGCTATAATTCCAGTAGATTTCCCACCTTGCACCTTTTTTTTGTGGTGTTATAGCAGAGCCAGTGTGCCGTTATAAAAGACAGTGTCCGTATTTAATAGGGAATAACAAAGCTTTCGAAGTGGACAAGTTGCTACAAGTCTGTCACCCTCTGACTTATATCCCCTAACGTTTCAGCAATGACTTGCCGTCCCTCCTTCTTGCCTGTGTGATTTAGGGATGCCGCCCCCTGCCCCGCCCCTAGTTCATAGCAGTGTCGTAATAGTACCTATTCTGAATGGTTTGCACATATTCTGAGATTCAAGAGTTGCTTTTTGCTCGAGCTTGTCCAATTAGTCACTCAATAAGCATTGCTAGGCACTAGAATTAACAATAAAATTTTCTTTATTTATACTTTTATAATGTCTTTGTATTCCAAATAACAATTTAAATTTAAACTTAGTGTGAATGCCATTTAAAGTCAATATTTCTCTACAAATTTAAGATCAGAAATAGACTTCATTCTCAGGAGCATTTGAGATCTTGCTTCCTGGTATGTCATCAGTTTGGCTCAAATAAACTTCAACAAATTCTCAAAAAAAAAAAAAGAAATATACTTTGTTGTTACCAATCCTTTATCATTGTGTTCGTCAGTTATTCTGACCCTAATTACATGTATAGTTCCTGATTATAGTATTTAACTTTAATATATTTCAAGACTTATCCAACCCTCAGCTACTAGATTTCCCGGCTTTCGACTTTTAGGCTTACTTCACATGTAAAATGAAAATGTCTTTTTTTTTCGGTTGAATGTTTTTCGTAGTGAGCTTCTTCTACTTTTGCAACAGTGACAAATCGTACAAAGTAGAAAGTGAAAACCATCAGAAATTCTGCCAGAGATAGCCACTGTATGCTTTTTAAAAGGGTCTTAAAGTTTATTTTGTTTTATTTAAAAAATTTATTAAAATACTTTTTAATTGTGGTAAAATATACATAACGTAAAATTTACCATCTTAACTAGAGTTTAAGTGCACAGGTCAGTAGTGTTAAGTACACCTTGTTGTGTAAGCAAACTCCGAACCGGTTTCATCTTGCTCACGTGCTGTCCCCATTAAACAACTCCCTCTCCGCTCCCCCCAGTCTCTGGGAACCACCACTCTACCTTCTGTCTTTATGACTTTGGCCGCTCTAGGAACCTCAGGTAAGTGGAATCATGCAGTACTGGTTTTTCTCTGACCGGCTTATTTCCTTTAGCATAAAGTCCTCAAGGTTCATCCATATTGTAGCATGTGTCAGAATTTCCTTCCTTTTTTCCACTGCGTGCTTTTCAAAAAACAAACAAATAAAAACAAACCTCCAAAATGCTATCAAATTATTCTTGTTGCTTTGTAAATTATTTTTTCAAACCCAACAATGTGTCTTCCTAAAGACATCAACACACACACACACACACACACACACGCACCCTGTCCTTCGCTACCAGGAATAGCATCCCTGTTTTACATATGGGGAAAATGCAGCTTAGAGGTGGGTAACTTTCAGTTGACAAGTAGCAGTGGCGGGGGCTAAATCCAGGTCTGCTTGATTCCAGAGTCAGGTACAGTGTGGTTCCTGTCGGTCGAGGATGTGATTGTTGGGGAAAAATGAAGCAATTTTGAAACAGATTTCTGTGGTACCTACAGGACCTGCTTTGGTTATGGGAAGCTCCGCAACTTGGATTTTATGGTCGCAGCAGGCACAAATGTCCTTGTGTCTCTAGAAACATCTTCCAAATATCATACTGCATTCCATTTTCTGCGGAGTCACTTATAGTATTTGCATTAAGACTGGGTAATTCTAAGACGACACAATTGTCCTGATCAGAAATACATATTCAGTGGCCCTTACCGTTACCCAGAGATAAAAGAACTGAGAAGAAATTACCTGCCTCTAATCTAAAGGGAACAAAAAGTGAAAAATGCCGCAATTCTCTGCAGCTTAGGTCAGATATCATGATTACTGTAGCTCGTTACAAGCATTTCAGAGCTGGAAAAGACCACAGAAATAATCTAAACCTCCTTTTTAATTTCATAAATGAGGTACTATTGTGAAATGGCTAACTAAATAGTTAACTGTGCAGTTAGGATTGAAACCTAAGTTTTTTGTTTATCAAGAATTCTCTTTCACCTATTGTTGGTGAAAAGGACCAGATTTTCTCAAACCGAACTAGCTATTACTTGTATTTTATACTCTGAATGTACTTTGTATAATGTTTCCTGGCTTATAATTGAGAAGATTTGGAAATCTTAACCCACGTTTTCAATTTTTATAGAATCTTTGAGGGCTAGAGATGTATGTGTTCTATGGAAATGCTTTTGTTACCCTGTGTGAAAGTGCCGTGTTTTCCCAAAAATAAGACCTAGCCGGACCATCAGCTCCAATGTGTCTTTTGGAGCAAAAATTAATATAAGACCCGGTCTTATTTTACTATAACATAAGACCTGGTCTTATAAAATATAATATAAAATAAGACCAGGTCTTATATTAATTTTTGCTCCAAAAGACACATTTGAGCTGATTGTCCAGCTAGGTCTTATTATCGGGGACACATGGTAGTTGATTTCTCATAACTCAATTCAGGGTTTACCACTAATCTAATTAGTAGGGAACGAACAAAGTAGTATGGGCTACCAACACTGGGAATTTCTCATTATATCATTAGAAACACACGGAATTGGGGTAAAAGTTTTCTTGAATTCCCAGCCCTGATCCATCAACTGCCTGATGCAATTGTTGATGGACTCCTTTTGTGATGGACTCCATAACCTTTGTGAGTCTGATCAATGGCCGAAAACTAATTGAACATCAGAGCTCTTTCAGAGAAAGGTCAAATCAACTGCAGTAAACATTATAGAACAGGGACTGGCAAACTGTAGTCCCAGGGCCACCTGTTTTTGTGTGGCTTGCAAGTTAACAATATTTCTTAAAATGTATTTTTAAATGGTTGAAAAAAATTTCAAACGAAAATATCTCGTTATATATGAAAATAAGAAATCCAATTTCATAGCCTATAAATAAAGTTTTATTGGAGCATAGTTATACTTTTATGTGTCGTGTATCGTTACTTTTGCAGTAAAATGGCAGCATTGAGGGATAGAGACTGGGTGGTCTCAGAAAATCTAAAATATTTACTGTTTGTTTCTTTATAGAAATAGTGTGCCGAACACTGTTATAAAACATCAAGAATGATTTATGTTTCGGAGTACCATGGAAATTTGTGACTTTCTTTGCTTACCAAAAACTAGCTGAATACTACCATATTTCTTGAAGAATTTCTCTACTGTTTTTTGCCTCTGGGACAACCCACAATAGTCCATTCGTGACCATTTTTCTTGACTTCCTTTGCTCATTCCCAGTGTTTCCTGTTACCAGCCAGGTGAACAGACCAAAACCCGCACAGGAAGGTCTGCGGTTTGCTTGAAGAAGCATTCTCCAGGGGATTATGTCTGCCTTGGCTACCTGTCTTTTTGTTGTAGAAACCTGAATTTTGATTGTGATTGAAATGTATGTAAAATGACCCTGACTTTCAAAGTGTAAAATGAACATACTTGTTGTTGGGTCCATATTTGTGGGAAGAAAATCTTACTCTTGCGTGCTTTTACCAGGCATTTTGGTAACTTTAGTTATGTTTCTTATGAATCTTAGTTTTGTATCAAGATAATTGACGTATATATTTTTTTTATTGGTTAGCGTGAAGCATTTAAACCAATGTGTTTTTTTACAATCATCTGATGGAGTAAAAAACCATTGCCACCATCCTTTTAAAGTATAACAAATAGGTGTTGTCTTTCCAGAAAGAGCCCTTATCTGAAGGTTTGGAGTTCGGTAAGGAGACCTCTTCTCAGGGTTGATCCTGTCTTTGGTTATAATTGTGCTTTGTGCTTGTGAAGATAATTCTAAACTAGGCCTTGGAGAATGTATAGCACTGGTCTGGGTCATGGTATTGCATTGAGCAGCTGAGCTCTCTTCTTATTTCACAGAACTGTTGCGTTCCCTGGTTGGTGCTTCATTCTCCTCTGTCTTACTTAGCAGTTTTGAGGGATGAGGGGTAGTGTTTACTCATGGGAGGAGTTGGGCTCACTCTGTTCGAATCTTCTTTATTCGGAGGATCTTTTTTGCAATGGACTCTTCTAACATTATGTGATAGGCCATGAGGTAGTCTTGGGGTGCTGTACGCAAAGCCAGTGAAGGATGACAGAACATGAGAAGGAAATGCTGAGGCAGTGCAGCTGGGGCAGGGGTGGTAAGAAGCTGGGGAGAGTAACAATATCTTAGGTCAAGTTTCTTCTGAGGTAGAGTACGGGGAAGTTGCAACTTGACTCAACTCTGACATGTTGGTGAGGAGGGAAAACCCGTATCATCATTTCTAAAATATGGAAAAACAGGGTGAGCATTTATAAGGCAACCCTGGGGCTTTAAAACGTATAATAAAGTGAGTTATTGTATGGGTCGGAAATGTGCCGTAAGATATTATGGTAAAGTAATGGTTTGGGGGTTTAAGAGGGAAGAGTGAAGTGGGAGCCATGCTCATTGTCTTTGTCTGGGAAGGGTGATGGGCTATGGCCCCCAAGAGCAAGGACTACTCCAGGTGGGAAAGTCATGAAAAGGAGACAGAGGAAGGCGTTGTTTCAGCCCCTGAGCTGTCCTATGTCTACAGAAAACTCCCCGTTCTGGCTTCCCAGCCTTGGCCTGGAAAGAGGGGTTTCCTTCAGAAACGTCACTGCTGGCACCTGGACTCGTCCTAAAGGTGTGACCACCGGGCTGTGAAGCCTCCAGTGGGCAGGGCCGCCCCCAGTTCTTTCCATGTGTGTTTTGTGTATGTATTTATGTCCTCACTCTTAGTCTGGGGTTGAACCTGGATTTGCTGTGTACAGTGTATGACCTTAGGTTATGAGACCCTCCTCTGTGGACAGGATGGTGTCATGCCTCAGAGGTTTGTCGGGAGGGTTAAATAGCATAATACATGAATTAGAGTGGTGCCCGGTGCACATACATGCTATTGACATATTAGCTGTTATGTACGAGGCATTATTCTAGTACTTTTGTCACTTAATTTCTGAGCAAACTGAGGCTTAGAGAGATTGAAAACTTGCTTAGAATCATCCAACTACTAAGTGGTTAAGGTGCACCTTGAGCCTGCTCTGTCTGCCCCATAGCCTGGCCCCTACCCACACTGCCGGGATTCTGAGGGGTGCAGCACCCTTCACTGGAGATTGTCAGCTTTGGAGATATCCTCCCATTTATTCATCTATCTTAGACTCTCTAGTTTAATTTTTCATTATGTTCTCTTTGTGTTAATAAAATGCATTTCCTTAAAAGATCTGTGACTTAAAATTATAAAATATAAAGAATAAAAATATAGTAATTGTTCTTAAAGTAGTTATTCAAGTAATTAGATAAGAACTTTAAAAATCCATGCTAACAGCACTATATTGTGAAAGGCATAAAATTCTATTTTATGTGACATCTGATAATGGCTATCAGTGTTTCCACACTCGTAATTTGTGTGGAAATTAAGACAGTTATTATTAAGCATTTGAGCTACCATTTTAAAACAACTATGGCATTAATGTTAACCATTTGAACATCTTAATTATCAGGAAGAAACTATTATATCAAAATTTTTAAAAAAGATTTTATTGGGGAAGGGGAACAGGACTTTATTGGGGAACAGTGTGTACTTCCAGGACTTTTTTCCAAGTCAAGTTGTTGTCCTTTCAATCTTAGTTGTGGAGGGCGCAGCTCAGCTCCCAGTCCAGTTGCCATTGCTAGTTGCAGGGGGCACAGCCCATCATCCCTTGCGGGACTCGAGGAATCGAACTGGCAACCTTGTGGTTGAGAGCCCAATGGCCCATGTGGGAACCGAACTGGCAGTCTTAGAAGTTAGGAGCGTGGAGCTCCAACCGCCTGAGCAACCAGGCCGACCACCTGTTATATCAAATTTTTATCGCCCGTGGAAAGCTCCCCAACCTGTACCCTAGATTGAATAAAGAGAATTGAGGTCTGGTAAGTGAGAGGCTCTGCTGAGCAGCAGTGACTGGGAGGGTCACTGTGATAATTCACAGCTTTGGACTGTTAGCTTGGTGGTGTAATGGGATCTACTTATGGTAATGAAGTATCGGCTGAATGAAATGATGCTTTCTCATTTGTTTTATAAAATGATCGGGAGGTCTGTTACATGATGATATTGAGCCTGGAAGTTTTACATTTCCACACTGTGCATACTTTTGATAATGTACTGAAAATTAGAAATCATATTTTATAGTGTTGTCAACGTTGTAATTACCTTATGGAGAAACTTATTCAGTGGAAAGGAAAGTAGAAAAATAAAAGCAAAAGGAAACATCGAACTACTCCAATAAAACCATTCTAAATAATCAATACCATATCTTCCTCAAACTAGCTACACTTTGGGAGAGTATTTAGTATTTCTCTCAGTTGGAAATTGTCCAACCATTTAGGTTGTTTGAAAAAAGAAAGCTGTTACATTAAAAAGAAAAAGTATTTATTTGTATCTTGTCTCTGGGCAAGTAAAGAATTGTATCAAGTTGGAGTAGCCATTGTTAAAAATTTTAGCAGGACACACTCAAGATCAAAACATTTGGCAATGAAGGAAACCATGGCTCAGGGTATGTGGCAATGTGACATTAAAGATTATATCAGATAGAGTGTATCAGGAATGACAATATATCCTTTCCCATCTGATGTTTGTTTCAGGACTCAGGTGAGTTGAAGGTTTTAGATGTACGTTAAAAGGATTATTCTTTAATTACCTTTATTAGGTTTATTTACAAATTAATGAAATACATTTCACATGGATCAAATATGCATATCATCAAATGAATGAACATACAGGCATACCTTGTTTTACTTCGCTTTATTGCACTTCACAGATATTTTGTTTGTTTACAAAGTGATGATTTTGGAAACCCTGTGGAAAGCACGTCTATTGGTGCCATTTTTTCAACAACATTTGCTCACTTTGTGTCTGTGTCACATTTTGATAATCCTCGCAATATTTCAAACTTTGTTTCTTATTATATTTTTTATGGTGATCTGTGATCAGTGATTTTTTTTTGCGTTTAATAATATTTTATTTTTCTATTTCAGTTGACATACAATATTATATTAGTTTCAGGTGTGCAAAATAGTGGTCAGACATTTATATAACTTATGAAGTGATTACCCCAATAAATCTAATACCCATCTGACACCATACATGATTATTACAATATTATTGACTATGTTTCTTCTGCTATACTTCACATCCCCATGACTATTTTGTAACTATCAATTTTTACTTTTCTTTTTTTTAAAAAAGATTTTATTGGGGAAGGGGAACAGGACTTTTATTGGGGAACAGTGTGTATTTCTAGGACATTTTTTTCTTATCAGGGAACAGCAGTGTGTTTTTCCCAGGACCCATCAGCCCCATCCAAGTCAAGTTGTTGTCCTTTCAGTCTTAGTTGTGGAGGGCGCAGCTCAGCTCCAGGTCCAGTCACCATTGTTAATTGCAGGGAGCACAGCCCACCATCCCTTCCGGGAGTTGAACTGGCAATCTTGTGGCCAAGAGCATGTGCTCCAACCAACTGAGCCACCTGTCCGCTCCCAATTTGTACTTCTTAATCCTTTCCTCTTTTGCACCCATCCCTTCAACCCCTCTCCCATCTGGCAACTGTCAAAATGTTCCCTGTATCTATGAGTTTGTTTCTGTTTTGTTTGTGCATTTGCTTTGTTTTTAGATTCCACATATAAATGAAATCATATGGTATTTGTCTTTCTCTTTCTGACTTATTTCACTTAATATAATAGCCTCTAGGTCTACCCCTGCTGTTGCAGATGGCAAGATTTCATTCTTTTTTATGGATGAGTAATATTCTATTGTATATATGTATACCACATCTTCTTAATCCACTCACATATTGATGTACACTTAGGTTGCTTCCACATCTTGGTTATTGTAAATAATGTTGCACTGAATATATGGATGTACATGTCTTTTCTAGTTAGTGTATTCGGTTTCTTCAGCTAAATACCCAGAAATGGAATTGCTAGGTCCTTTGTTGTTTCTTGTTACAGCCTTTGTTTTAAAGTCTATTTTGTCTGGTATAAGTATTGCTATCCCAGATTTTGTTTGTTTGTTTGCATTTGTATGACATATCTTTTTCCATCCCTTTACTTTTAGTCTGTGTATGTCTTTTGATCTGAAGTGAGTCTGTTTTAGGCAGCATATAAGACTCTTGTTTTCTTATCAATTCAGTGACCCTATGTCTTTTGATTGGAGCATTTTATTTATTTACATTTAAAGTAATTGTTGATATATATGTAGTTATTGCCATCTTATTATTCATATTTTTTATTTTTCCCCCCTTATTCTTCTTAAAGAAGTCCCTCTAACGTTCCTTGTAATATCGGTTTGGTGGTGATGAACTCCTTTAGCTTTTTCTTGTCTGGGAAGCTCTTTATCTATCCTTCAATTCTAAATGATAGCTCTGCTGGGTAGAATAATCTTTGATGTCGCTCCTTACTTTTCACCACTTTGAATATTTAGTGCCAATCCCTTCTGGCCTGCACAGTTTCCGTTGAGTAATCAGCTGACTGTCTTATGGGAGCTCCCTTGTAGGTAACTGACTGCTTTTCTCTTGCTGCTTTTTAAGATTCTTTCTTTGTCTTTAACTTTTGGCATTTTAATTATGATGTCTTGGTGTGGGCTTCTTTGGGTTCATTTTGTTTGGGACTTTCTATACTTTCTGGGCTTATATGTCTATTTCCTTCACCAGCTTAGGGAAGTTGTCTGTCATTATTTCTTTCAATAGGTTTTCAATTTTTTGCTCTCTCTCTTCTTCTCATACCTCTATTATTCAAATGTTGGTATGTTTGATGTTGTCCCAGAAGTCCTTAAACTAGCCTCATTTTTTTGATATTCTTTTTGCTGTTCTCATTGGGTGTTTTCTGGTACCCTACCTTCCAAATCACTGATTTGATTTTCTACTTCATTTAATCCACTGTTGATTCCCTCTCATGTAATCTTCATTTCAGTTATTATATTCTTCATTACTCTCTGGTTCTCTTTTATTTTTTTCTGTCTCAATTTTTATGTTTCCTATTTCTTTGTTGAAGTTCCCACTGGGATCATTGAGCATACTTATAACCAGTGTTTTGAACTCTGTATCTGGTACATTGCTTGTCTTCATTTTATTTAGTCCTTTTTCTGGAGTTTTGTTCTATTCTTTCATTTCAGACATGTTTATCTGACTCTTCATTTTGGCTTCCTCTCCGTGTTAGTTTCTACATGTTAGGTAGAGCTGCTCTGTCTTTCGGTCTTAGTAAAGTGGCCTTATGTAGTAGGTGCCCTGTGGGGCCTAGTGGTGCCGTCTTCCGGGTCACCTGAACTGGGTGCTCCAGGTGTGTCCCTTGTGTGGGTTGTGTGTACCCTACTGACTACAATGGAGGAGCTGTTGTACAGGGGCTGACCCAACAGAGCAGGATTCACTTTAACAGGACTCTGGTACCTGCTGAGTCTGCCCTTTGGGTGTATAATTTTTGGAGGTGATTGGGTGGTGCTCTGGTGTTGTTTGAAGCTGGCCACTGGGTGTGTGGTTCTGGGGCCCCTTGACAGGGTCTCTGGTGCAGACCAAGGTCAACCACTGCCTGTGTCATGCCCGGGGCCAGTTGGTATGATCTGCAAAGTGATCTGCAGATCATTGCCATTTGTGCTGGGCTTGGAGGTGCCTGGGAGAGGCTAAGCTATGGATCAAGGCTGGATGTGGCTAAACGTCAGGCTTGAGGCTGCTTTGTGAGAGAGGTATGGTGAATGCCAAGGCAAGGCATTGCTTGTTTGGGGTTTGTGAATCTTTGAGAGATTTCAGAAAAGTTCACAGTATGGGCCAAGGCTGATCGTTCTTATGGAAAAGCCACTGGAAGCAGTTTTGGTGGGCCCACAAGTTGGATGAGGTGGGATCTCAGGGAGTCACCAGAGCAGGACGAGTGGTGTTAGCTAGGTTGATGGAGACTCAGTTATGGCTCCCATCTGTGCGTGCAGAGAGGCTGAGGTTAGGATTCAACAAAGGAACAATAGCTTCTGCCAGCCTTTCTGTCTGGGAGAAAACTGCTCCTACAGTCCTCACCCTGAAACCAGACAACTCATTTCCTTCCCATATGTTCCTGGAGCCTTTTGAGTTGCTACCCCAGTGCTGGAGCTCAGAGTGAGTGAGTCCATTAGCAAGTAAGTCCATATGCAGGCCCTTTAAGATGAGCACCTGGGACTTCATCAGCCCTTTGTCTTGCTTATCCCAGTCTCCACTGGTTTTGACACCAGAAGTTATGGGGACTTGTCTTTCTGTCACTGGAACCCTGGGCTGGGGAGCTTGGTGTGGGGCTGGTACCCCTTCTTTCCTCAGGGGTGACTTCCACAGCTGAGATATACCTTCCAATTTTAAACATTACACATGGGTGTCAGACCAGCTCATTCTATGTGTCTGCCCCTCATACCAGTCTCAATGTAGCTTCTTCTGTGTATTCTTAGTTATAGGACTTCTGTTCTTCTAGACTTGAAGCAGTTCTCAATGACTACTGTTTTGTAGTTTGGTTGTAATTTTGAATTAGATGTGGGAAAGAGGTGAGCATAGCTTTTACCTACTCTGCTATCTTGACCAAAACCCTGTGACCAGTGATCGTTGATGTTACTTTTGTGGGGGCTAAAAAAACATATATGATACCTTTTCTCCCACTTCCTAAGTTCTTGTAGCTGGGCCAATAATCACATTATCAGAAACGGATTAACACAAGAAAATCAATTTTAATACATGTGCATGGGGAATTCATATAAGCTTGAAAATTCCATAGACAGTGAGTATAGATGACATTGGGAATATATGACATTTTGGACAAAGGAAGTAAGGGGAGGGAACTTGGTCTTAGATTTCGGAAGTGAGAATGGGCGATTTACAGGTAGTTGAGGAGGAGCAGAACACATGGGGCAGGAACATTCTTGATGGGTGACTCAGAAATATTGGGACACAGGGTTATCTAGCTAATAGTCTCCTACCTGAAGCCCTCCTATTTACCAGACTTAATTCACATTAGGTTAAAGTGAACTTCCTAAGATTTCTTTCCTGGGGTAGACATTTCCATCTGAATCTCTTAGACAGGAAGGGGAGGCTCAAAGGTTTTTTTCTGAGTCCTTTTTTTCTTAATAACCAGCTTAAAACTTAGCTTAAACTAGTTCCCAAAAGCAATTTCATGGTGGCAAAACCTTAGTCCCCTTCACTATTGTAATTGTTGCTGAGTGCCATGAACTGTGCCCATATAAGATGGCAAACTTAATAAATATTATGTGTGTTCTGACTGCTCCACCAAACTGCTGTTTCTTGTCTCTCTCCCTCTCCTGGGCCTCCCTGTTGCCTGAGACACAACAATATTGAAATTAGGTCAATTAATAACCCTACAATGACCTTCAAGTGTTCAAGTAAAAGGAAGAGTCACGTCTCTCACTTTAAATCAAAAGCTAGAAATGATTAAGTTTAGCGAGAAACTCAAGTCAAAATCCAAGAGAGGCTGAAATCTAGGTCTCTTGCACCAGCAGCCAAGTTTGAATGCAAAGGAAAAGTTCTTGAAGGAAATTAAAAGAGTTACTGCAGTGAACTCACGAATGATAAGAAAGCAAAACAGCCTTTTGCTGATGTGGAGAAAGTTTTAGGGGTCTGAATAGATCAAACCAGCCATAACATTCTCTTAAACCAAAGCCTAATCCAGAGCAAGGCCCCGATTCTCTTCAATTCTGTGAAGGCTGAGAGTGAGGAAGCTGCAGAAGAAAAGTTTGCAGCTGGCAGAGGTTGGTTTGTGAGATTTAAGTGAAGAAGTCATGTCCATAACAAAAGTGCAAGGTGAAGCAAGTGCTGGTGTGTAATACAAACTGCAGCAAGTAATTGAGAAGGTCTGGTAAAGATAGTTCATGAAGGTGGCTGCACTAAACAACAGGTTTTCAAACAGCTTTATTTTGGAAGACGATGCCATCTAGGAATTGCATAGGTGGAAAGGAGAAGTCAGTGCCTGGCTTCAAAGCTTCAAAGGACAGGCTGACTCTCTTGTTAGGGGCTTATGCAGCTGCTAACTTTATGTTGAAGCCAATGCTCATTTGCCATTCTGAAAATCATAGGTCACTTAAGAATTATGCTAAATCTACTCTGCTGTGCTTTATACATGGAATAACAAAGCTTGAATGATAGCACATTTGTTTAGAATATGGTTTACTGAATATTTTAAGCCCATTGTTGAGACTTACCACTCAGAAAAAAAAAGTTCCTTTCAAAATATTACAACTCATTGACAATGCACCTGGTCACCCATGAGCTCTGAAGGAAATTTACAATGAGATTAATGTTGTTTTCATGCCTGCAAACATAACAGCCATTCTGTAGCCCATGGACCAAGGAGTAATTTAGACTTCCAAGTATTATTAAGAAATACACTTTATAAGGCTATGCAACTGCCAGAGACGGTGATTCTTTTGATGGGTCTGGGCAAAGTCAATTGAAAACCTTCTGGGAAGGATTCACCATTTTAAACGCCATTAACATTAGTGATTCATGGGAATAGGTAAAAATATCAACATTAACAGGAGTTTTGAAGAACTTCATTCCAACCCCATGGATGGCTTTGAGGGGTTCAAGTCTCAGTGGAGGAAGTAACTGAAGATGTGGAAACAGCAGGAGAACTAGAATTAGAAGTGGAGCCTGGAGACGTGACTGAATTGCTGGAATCTCATAACAAAACTTGAACGATGAGGAGCTGCTTCTTATGGATGAGCAAGGAAAATAGTTTCTTGAGATGGAGTCTTCTCCTGGTGAAGATGCTGTGAAGAACATTGAAATGACAACAAGTGTTTAGAATATAACATAAACTTAGTTGATAAAGCAGCAGCAGAGTTTGAGAGGTAACGTCAGTGGGGGTAAAATGCTGTCAGACATCATTGCGTGCTGCAGGGAAATTGTCCATGAAAGGAAGTGTCAGTTGATGAGGCAAGCTTCATTGTCTTATTTTATGAAATTGCCACAGCCACCCCAGCCTTCAGCAACCACCACCCATATCAGTCAGCAGCTATCAGCACTGAAGCAAGACCCTCCACCAGCAATACAATTACGATTTGCTAAAGGTTTAGATGAGGGTTAGCATTTTTTAGCAATAAAGTATTTTTAATTAAGGTATGCACATTGGTTTTCTTAGACATAATGCTATTACACACTTTATATAGTATAAACATAACATTTATATGCACTGGGAAGTCAAAAATTTCATGTGACTCTTATGATACTTGATTTCTGTAACGACAAAATTATATTCTTTCTAAAACTTTGGGCGCTGACACCTTTCAGGTTATATAGGTTTGTAACATTGAGTATCAAGATAAAGTGTAGCTATCGTGTGTTTTCACTTAGAGAAAGAAGATTTAATTTTTTCCTCGTTTTAAACTGATACTACAGGAATCAAATGGGGAGAAATAACGGTTCTTTTCTAGAGAGACTATTCTAAGGATGACTTTAAAAGAACAGGCAGAGGGAGCAGAGCCATGACTGTTGCAGCGTGAGCTGAGATAAGCAGAAGTGTGTGTGTGCTTTCTGTCACATGCAGGAGGCTTTCCCCACAGCACTCTGCCTGTTCAGAAAGCTGTTTCACTTTGCGTCTGATAGTGTTATACCTTCGAAATACCTGCTTTTCTGCCTATTGCTTCACTATGGATTACACAGGTAAAATTAAAGTTGAAATATATTCTGGAATTACTTAAAAATATAATATTTTGAATTTATATATTTAAGAAATTATGTTGGTTGTGTTTGTACTTTTAAATATATTATGCATGAATTTATTCCTGAATATGTATGCATTTGTTGTGTATGAACTGTGATAATTTAGGATAAGTACTGAAGGGAATTTCTCCGACATACCCTTCTCGTTTCTCCTATTTCCATTTTGGTCATACTCAAGCAGACTTAAGATAAACTGCAACCTGTGATTAATCCACATTTGTCCCCTCTGGCCAGAAGGTTTAAGAGTATAAACATCTGAGTTCAGATTATGCCACATAGAGAATGAAATATATACACTGTCTCCAGAGAGCATGTGGTTTCTATAAAACATTTTTTGCATTGTGGTGTTTGTTTTCTGATGTGTATAGCCCTATCTTTTAGGTGGTTAACATAATGAAATGAATTGGAGAATTTCAGTTTTTATCCGAAACTTTCTGAGTGTTAATATATCCAGATTTTTCTCATGGATAACTAGTCTCTTAAAAACTGCATGATCTTGGCGTGGCCAGTTAACTCAGTTGGTTAAAGCATGGTGTAAATAACACCAAGGTTGCCGGTTCGATCCCTGCATGGGCCACTGTGAGCTGCGCCCTCCTTAAAAAAAAAATAAAAAATATCCCCCCCCAAAAGTATTCAATATTAAAACAAAACAAAAACAAGCAAAAAGAACCCCCACAACTGCATAGCCTGTTTTCAGTTTCTAATTTCACTGAATGGCAAATTGGTACAGGTTCTGGAATGAAGTTAAGATTAATCTAACCATGGGTGGTACTTGCTTGATGAGAGAGTGGGGGATTCCCTTAGATTGGATGGGGTGAAGGTAGGGTTGGGATCTGAAATGCTGCTACGGAGGTAAGGACGTGAGTCTTTGCCCCAAATTTGTGCAACTAATTCAAAATTATAGTACCTTAAATTTGAATTTTGGGGTAATGGTGACACAGTTTTCTGACAGATTCCTTTTCAACTAAAGAACAAGTCTTGTGGAAGATTTTTCACCAGGGCAAAGACCCACTTTCCAGACCCAGTATAATGACAAAATCCCAGTGGATGGACCTTTAGCAAGACTGCTAACTATGGTGTGCAAATCAAATTTTTTGTGTAATTGAGAATTTAAAATACAACTTTTAGGAGCTTGCTATGTGAAGGACTTATGTGGTGAATATTTTTTTTGAAGATTAAAAAATCTAATTAATTACCTGAAATATGCTTTTTTTTATAAGCCCATATTGCCCATATTTTTCTATTTTAGAGTTGCTTTAAAGCCAGTGCACCTAGTACCCCCCCCCACTTCACCCCCCCCCTTTCCTTTCTTCTTTTTTTTTTGCCCCTGCACCCTGGTTTTTAAGCCAGTTTCTCAGTCTAGTTGTAGGGTGCAGCTCCGGTCGCCGGTTGTCGGTCCGCTGTTCACAGCAGCTCATGGCAGCTCTCATTGGCTGCTGGCCACTCACGGCAGCCCACGGCAGCCCACGGCAGCCCACGGCAGCCCACACCGACAGCTCCAGGGAGAGCTGTTGTTCACAATCTTAGCTGTAGAGGGCGCAGCCCACTGGCCCATGTGGGAATGGACCCGGCGGCCTTTGGCGTTAGGAGTGTGGTGCTCCAACCACCTGAGCCACCGGCCGGCCCAGAAAATAAAATTTTAATGTGAACAGAGGAAGTGGCTCTAGAGAAGTTCCAGATATGACACTTTCAAAATTATTGTGTGTATTCTGGAGAGAATATGTAGTTTAAGTTTTTACCACATTCATAGATACATTAATTAAATTAGTTGTCTGATGTGTTAGGAAGCTGTTTTGAATGTTGTCTTTTATGGTGATTTTTATAAACACTTACATGTTTGCAAACACAGGCATATTTGGTCTATTAAATTTTAAGGAAAAGAACACATATGTTTTCAGTTCATGGGAGAGTGAACTCTTTTGGATTAGAAAAGAGCATTTATTTTGCTATCAGCACAATTAGTACAACTGCTTTTGTACTAAATGTCATCATCACAACACTGAGGGGAACATCTTCCAATGGAAAACTGATTCTTGGTGATTCAAGAGTAGATTTATTTAATTTTTTTTTTCTGGAATGCTTTTTCTCCCATGTGGTTTCCATATATATCCATGGTGGTTCCCCTTAGTTTTTTTAGGCCTCTGTTGAAATGTCATCTTTTTAAAAGAGTTGTACTACCTAACAATTTAACCTAAAATACCCTTCCATTCAATCACTCCTCATCCTCTAACTCCTCTTTCTTTATAACACATACCACCTGTTGACATATTGCCTATTTGTTTGTCTGTCTCATCCACTAGAATATAAGCTCATAGAGGAGGGAGTTTGTTCATGCTGGACCCCCAGAGTGCAGAACAGCAGGCTCCCTGGAAGTGGTTGTTGAGTGAATTTATAAATGGGATTTCCTCTAATAGTGACTAGTGACTTACTTTATGATTTTCATCATTATTTTTCTTTATCAGCAGCCTTCTAGTTTAACAATAATTATTTTGACCACTAATTATTTTGAATATGTATCTTTTCTTTTATTGCTAATTGTATCCTGAAATTAATAGTGTTCTCTTTACTAGTGGAAGGGCAAAGTCGCAGGCAGGCAGGCATAATTAGACAGAAGACAACCCAGGATCACTTTGGTTTTGGAACGTATTACGTCATTTTGTGGTGTGTCATGGGTGACGTCAGATCAGTTTTATTCTTTGTTTATTACGTTCTCCTCAGGCAACACACTAAAATTTGTCTTCATTCTTTGAGATTGTGCCAGGTAACCATAGGAAGAAATTGAGTGAACTAAATTTTTGGAATCCGTTTTGTCACATATGGAGTTTCAGCGATATGGATCCCAACCATCAAAAGTGTTTAGAAATACTTCAGGCCTCCAGAGGTTACAGAAACCGTACTAGGAGTCAGAGGTTGTCATTTGTGTCCAGTTTTGCTGGCAAGTGAAATACATGATGTTTTTATCATAGTTATCTAAAAAGTAGACTTCTTGAAAAATGTCGCAGCCTTTTACTTACTCTTAGAAGTCTGTGCCAAGAAATAAATATAGGCGCTCAGAAAAATGTACATGTGTATGCATGTATACGCCCTCACGTCTAAGCTGAACAAAGGAGCTTTATCATCGAGTTGGCAAAGCAGTCATTGCATCTAGACTGTGTGGCTTCGGGTGGGAAATGTCTCTTACCCAGGGATCTTACTTCTTGCCTTTCTGATGGCCACATCCATCTACCATCTGTGTGTCCGTTCATGTGTGGTATCTGGTCTGCTATTTAAACTAGGTCTTATGTAAGATAATATTCTAGTTTCAACCCTTTAGAAGTATATTGCCCTTTCCAAGTTCTACAGGTATATCTCAGCACCATTATTGATATTCTCCCCTGGTTGATGACCTGACTGATTATTTTGGGAGATACACATTTTTCTTAATTCCTGCGATTTTTAGTTCAGTCCTTCCTGTCATTTTTAGATTTCTCTGGTGGCCGTTCTCTTTGAAGGTTTTTTTTTCTCCCCATTTTTAATTGACTTCTGTTTTCCTCTATTTTAGTTGAATTCTTGTAATATAATTTTGGTAGTTATGTATTCATTTCTCAAGAGGCATTATGGAAGAGTAGTTAAGAACATATGCTTTGGAACCAGACTGGCTAGGTTTGAATCCTAGCTTCTCATTTATTACCTTCATGGCCTTGGCAAATTATTTCACCATCAAGTGTGGATAATAGCGGTGTCTACCTCGTAGGGCTGTTATGAAGATTAAGTAAGTTAATACATGCAAAGTTCTCGAATAGTATCTGGCACAAAGTAAACACTCAGTAAATATTAATTATGGTTATTCTTTTTTACAACAAAATATTTGTTCTTCATCTTCTGTAGCACATTGCGTTTTCTTATTTTCAGTTAGCTGAAGGTCAAATTATCTTGAATAAATTATGCTACATCCACACAATGGAATATTACTCAACCATTAAAAGGATGAGATAGATCTACATATACTGACCAGAAAAGTTATTAATGATATTTTAGATGGTAATTTTCAGTTCCACATTCATATCAATATTTAATATTTAAAGCTTTATATAAAGACATGTCTTTGTAAGCATAAGAAAATATTTGGAAAAATATATACTTTGGATGAATGAATGGAGAAGAAACGAGCTCTTACACTTCCTACTTTATATGATTTAAAAAGTGTGGGATTATGGGAGTACATGTACACACACACTTTGTCTATTTCAGTACTTTTAAAGCATTAAAACAAGACTCCTTTCATTGCTTATACTAATAGACGTTTTAATAGAAGTCTGTATATACTTCTAGCTTTTCATTTTTTTAAACCAAATTTGTAAGAGTGAAGGTAATGCAGGAAGACTTATTTGCCAAGTGAGTCAAGAGACAAAATATTCATATCCTCAATTACTTCTTTGCATGGCTAGGTTAAAAGGAATTGTGTTTGTTGGTCATAAATACCCCTTTGCACGTAGGTGGACACAGGTGTGTGCACACAGCCTTAAAATGACTGAGTTACTCTAGAAAATGGTGGGAATTCTCATTAGGAAAAATGAAGAAAAATAAGGCAAAAGGAATAGGGTAGGTTCCTAGAGCAGTGGTTTTCACATTTGAAAAATAGTTGCAAAACACCTAATAATTTGAGTGCTCACTGTGTGCCTTTTGCAGCTGTGTCTATCTGCCCAAAAGGTATGTGCAATAGTATATGCATGTTTTCACATATTTGTAATTGAGTGTACACCCTTGATCTGTCAGTCTGCCATAAGCCTAGAGAAAAAACAATGAGTTCTGCAGTTATTTTTAAAGGTAAATTATTTATTCTTCTCATTTCTGATATTCTTAATTCCCTTGAAAAATTCTCCTTGCCGCCTAAAACCAAGAGCCCTGCTCTGCGTATCTTTGTGGTTGGTTGCTATAAAGCCAATGTTTAAATTTCGTTGAGGTCTCTTCTCAGTGCTTGGTGTATTCCAGGATGAAGACCGGTCAGGAGGGGACTACGTACGTGCCTCTTGATCTCCTGCGCTTTTGTGACAAAGGCATTCCCCTTTGCTCGCTGCTCCCCCCAGGCCCTGAGCCTCTGACTCGCAGGCAGGCCGTCCGTGCAGGGCTCTGACGTCAGCCGTGTATGCAGGAGCCGTGCTATTGTCTTACTGCTACAGCAGGGCTGGGGTTGCAGTATCCTCTGTGGCTGCTGCTGCCAGACCTGCCTCATTGCATCTCTGCAGAGCCACGTCGCCTGTCTTTCCCTATTGGATTTCCAGAAGCAGCTCTTTGGTTTTGGTTTTTGGTGCTGGAGGAGACCTTGCTCTGCAATCACTCGGGAGAACACTGAAGCCTGTAAGAGGAGAATCTGGCAGCTGGACACAGCCTGGACTGCACTGTCGTCCTCGTGACCCCTGCTGTGCAGAGGCTCATCTCTCCAGCTCCTACTCGCCTTTTCCTCCTTCCTTTTTTTCCCTTTCTGCTAATTTTTTTAAAGCAGCCTCTGGAGCCAGCCATGTTTGGTGCTGAATCTTCATGTAAGTAAATGGATCCCACTTTCTTTGCTGCTGAGAAACCTGCTTCCTGTCGTGGTTTCATTGGCTTGGAGTTCATATCACTTTGCCTCAGGTCATTAACAGGCTTTGCATTTACTCTAATTACAAAGGAATTGGTCTGGGGAAGGGATTCCCCCTTAGAAGGGTTATTCATCCTTAAGGCCAGAGATGTCACTGTGGTCACAGCCAGGCCTCCAGGAGCAGGGAGGGACCCGGGAATCCAGGCTGCCTCCCAGAAAGTGTTAATTGATGGGATCATGTCTGTCACGGATCTATTGTTGTGGGTTCTCGAATGACCCTTACACCCTAAAATAGATCCTGGGAGCACCTAAGATGATAGTGCTTATTAGAAAGGAAAGAAGGGCTTACATTTTTTAATCTAAAAGGATAAAAGTATCATCGTAACCTCTTCCTCCATATTTTTATAAAAATATAGTAGACGTTTTATGTGGATTATAAAAGAGTAAGAAATATGCTTTATTTTTGAAGATGGATTTTTTTTTTTGCACAATGCCTTCAGTTTTGATATGCTGGCCAGCGTCCCGTCCCGCAGCATCATATCTGTCTTAAAACTGACACAGTGAAATTGCTTTGGTGCAGACAGGCCTGCACAGTGGGCTGGGCTGGACAGCACTTGCAGGCAGCCACAACTGGGATTTATACAATGACGACCAGCTTGGGCAGTTTGAGGATTATTTAATGTTGGACGTAGAATAATATGACTTGTCGATGCAGCTGTACAGACTCTGCTAGATACTTGGTCATTGTCTATGAGCAAAGGCGACAGTTACGGATTTCTGAAGAGACGCAACCTGCTGGCCTCGAACATTAAAAATGGACAGAATGCTGTCTTTCAGAGGAGTAGAGGGCTAGGGCAGAAATTTAAGAAACACATTTCTTAGGAATTTATAATTCGACCTTTTCTTCTGATCTCAGGAGATCAGTGTGACTTCACATTTGTACACAGCTAGGTGATGATTCCAGAATACTAGTATTTCAAGAGAGTTTATAATCCTCAGTTCTTTTGTTTCCTGATTGGCTTTCTTTCAGGGTTGACTACTTATGCTGTTTCTGGTAGCTTCCCATTTTTGAAATTACTACATTGCTTAATCAAGGTCAGGTATATTAACAATGAAATGCAGTGTCCTATTCAGCATGTGACAATATTATTTTCTAATCATTTAAAAATATTTTTCTAATTCACTGAATTGTACATTTGGAATTATTCTTGTGGGGGAATATATATGTATATATGGCCAAGAAAATGTACACACATTTTAAGAAAGGAAAAAGCTGTATTAAAATTGTAATACTCAATATATACTGAGAACAAAAGATGAGTACACGTCGTGTGTGTACTTTTTTTTGGCTCCCCTGGTATATATGGTATTTTTCCTCTTACCTTCTAAGCTCTAGCTGGGCTAATAACCAAATCACCAGAGACAGATTAATAGGAGAAAATAAAATTTTAATACATGTGCATGGGGAATTCACATAGCATGAAAATTCCGAAGACGGTGATGTACAATTGGGTATATATGCCATTTTGGACAAAGAAGTAAAAAGGAGGGGGATGGAATCTTAGATTTCAGAAGTGAGAATGGGTGACTTACAGGTAATTGAGGAAGAACAGAACACACATGGCAAGTCAATTATGGCGAGGCAATCCGTAAGCAATGAGACAGACACGGGGTAATCCAGTATACAGGCCCCTGCTCGATGCCCTCCCATCTCTCATACATGATTCAATTTAGCTTGCTAAGGTGGACAGCCCAGGATTTGCTTCCCTCTGACCCTCTGACTCTCTTGGGCGGGAAAGTGGGGAGGGTCAAAGCTTCTTTCTGAGTCTTTTATTTCTTAATAACCAGCTTAAAATCTATATCCCCAAAGGCTGAAACTTTTGATCTCCTTCATTGTCATCCTAGAAATGGAAACAGATTATTAAGAGGCAAAGACCTACCAGTTTCATTTCAGTCATGGAATTTTGTTAATGTAGGAACCTAGGTATGGACAGAAAATTTATCTACCAAAGGAAAATTAGTCTTATTACTTTGTGTAGCTGAAAATGGAAGCTGAAACTCAGGGTGGGTGTCTTTGGATTCTTGGACTATGAACTCTATTCTGGCCAGCAAAAACAGCCTTTCTTGATCATCAAACTTGACTTTTGATATTAATATCACCCATGTGCTATGTGGTATGTTTGAAAACTGCTGATTGCTTTTGGTTTCCATAGCTACCAGATTACTGAACAGTCAGAATACTATTCAGAAGACCGAGCGCCGTCATACAAGTTTTTGGCTTTATTATTTTTTTAAACTTTACTTAGTATTAAGTTTTGTTTCTTGCTTGTCACTAGAAGACCGTGGATAGATTCGTACTGTCAGTGATGAAGTGTTGAGATTGGACTTCCTTCTTCACATAAGCAGATGCCTTAAATCTCTACTCAGAGTTACGACAAGTAGATTTTCTTTGTGTTTTGAGCATAGCTTTCTAGGCCTTTAATGACCACCTTTTAAAGGCTATTATGTAGACTGAAACTATCTATATTTAGAATATTTAGAAAAATAGTCACATTTGAAGCTCTAATTAGTTCAGAAGGGATCTTCCAAACCCCTGGGACGTTCTCATTAAATTTTTATAATAAATATGCCCTGTGTACAATGCTATGCTGGAACTTGGAAAGGTCAGTTTTTTCCTAATGTTCTGATTTCATGATTCTTACCCTTGATTCTTGTTGCAGTACTTTCCTTGTACTGTATGCTTTCATTCTTTAAATTGAGGTATGGTTTACATACAATAAAATGCATAATCCAAGGTGTGCAGCTCAGTGAACTTTCACCTATGTTTACTCATAGAACTATACTACCCAGATAAAGAAACATTTCTGCTACTCCAGAAAGTTTACTTGTGACCACCCTTCCCAGTCAATATTACTGCTCCTCATCAGAAGGTAGTCACTGTTCTGACATCATTTCCATAGAGTCATGTGTAAATGGCTCTTTCGAATTTCGTTTTTTTCCTCCTTGCTCTTTGTCTGTAAGAGAAGGAAATGTCAGTGTCTTCATTTTCAAGTACTGGATTGATTCAGTTGACTTTATGTTTCAGACCTTGGAGGTCAGAAATTTGCAGTGATAACCAAGCCTGGGTATCACATGATAACATGTTCTGTCACACTGAAATAGTATTGCTTGGTTTAAATACCAAAAAGTCCCTCTCCCCACCACCCTGCCACACAAAGAGCCTTGGCAATGACCACAAAATTCACCTGAAAGAGGAGACCCTTGTTCCTCTGGTTTGAAGACTTACATAATAATGGCAACAGAATTAATAAATTCTGTCTGACATTGTTTTAGTGAATATCTTATGATATCATTTTAGTGAATGTCTCCAACAATGCCAGTCTTATTTTTTCTGACTAGGTGGATCTGAATCTCCCATAGTTGTGTAGTTTGGCCACAATCTGTTTTGGCCTACTTTGAAATGGAAGTGTTCTATGTTATATGTAGATTAATCGTTACAAAACAGGAAGTGTGGCTTCTGTAACTTTCTTGGCATCTTGATGTATTTCACTGAGTTTTCCCTCTGCTGAAATTTCCCATGTCTAAAAATGGGATCAGTATGTTTGCTTTTTATTTGCTTTGAGGAAATAAAATTTTAATTTCTGTGGTGAGAATAATTTAGGTTTAAGAAGAAAGTACTATCAGTAAAGCGTTGTCGAGGGGAGTAGTCATTAAAATCCATATTTTGGGTGCTTAATTTGATTTAATAATATTTTCAAATTGATCAATTGAATTCCACACCATTTCAAAAATTCAGTTTCCTCTTAAAATTTTATAAAGGGGGAGAACAAATTTTTCGTGGCGTAAGAAAAACTGGTTTTGCATTGCTGACATTTGGTTACATCCTTCCAGTTGTTAAAACCAGTTGTTCTCTGAAGAGTCAATACTTCAAGTTCGATGAACTGTTATTCAATTATCATTTATCTGGCTCAGTCCTCCTCCTTTCTCCCCTCACATGTTTAGTTTTTCAGGGCTCAAGATGTGCTGTGTTGGGAACTTTGGCCTGGTTTGACACATTAATGTGTCTTCTAAAGCACCTGCTTTATTCGTCCAGTGAAGAGAGCAATACCTTACTTACCTTTTGAGAAACAGGGTGCTCCTGGGGCAAATAGTATCGTTTGATTCCTCCCCCTAAAATTTTGTTATAGTAGTAATACATTAAAAAGAATATCTCATGCATCTATGAAAGGGGAAAAAGGAATCACCAAACTACCAAGAAAGCGGTAATGTTTAGTTGCTTAGTGGTGAAGGGGAAATGGTGGATGCATGTGGTAGGCTGTCAGTTCTCTTTAGCTCTGGTGTGTGGTCCACAAGGCTTCCCTGCCATTTTCCGGATTCCCACATCACCTTGGGTAGGTAGCCCGATGCCAGAAAGGATTTGGGGTATGTATGATTTGTCTTTAGTGTACACCAAAAGGTCAACTGTTGCTTTTTATTTTCATTACTGATGAATGCATTAATAGTGACAGCTTTTCAATTTTAATATTGAGTGTGGTACCATGTTTCCAAGGACAAAAGAATGATCTCAAATTTTGAGCTACTGTGTGGGAGATAGTGGGAGAATATATTCTAGCAATGGTAGGTCACCAAGAAACTTAATAATTAAACAGGCATCTATTTCAGAGAGAAGCAAATGAATCAGGTTCCTTTTTATGTGTATTTCGGGGCCATTGTTGACAACTAATCATGCGTGAGATTAACCTCGGTTAATCGGTTGTGTTGCTATAATTTCTGTGAATCGTCTCAGATGTTAATAGTACCTATGGTCATTCCAAAATGGCTATTCACAACTGGACAACGTTTCAATCTAAGCCCTAGTTATTACTAAATAATTGTATCACGTTTTCGCTTAGTATGTTTGACATTTAGTACTTAGCATGACATTTTGGTACTATATTTTCTTTTGCCCTTTATTAATTTTTATCGTAGTTTAGGAATTCATTACGTAGTTCAGCCATTTTTTCCCCCTCTACAACTTTAATCTGGCTGTTAGTATTTAGCTGTATTGGATTTAAAATGCTTTCATGTTACTTAAAGCAAAAATATAAATACTTAAGTGTACACACAAAAATTTACCTCTAAGTCTATACTCAGAGCACTGAATATAAAAAAAATTTATATGACGTTAGATAAGTAGATTAACATAGATTGCTAAAGTCACAAATATGGAAAAATAATTATAGATCATAGAGATTTGTGTTGGGACATGGTGATATAAGAGCCTGGGAATCTAAAGCTCATATAACATTTTCAGCTTGTCTTACTGTCTAACCTTTTCACAACATAAGTTTTTATGTGAAATTTCCTTTTGCCTATTAATAGTTGACATCATAATTTTTAGTATCAAGAAAATATGTTAAACTAAACAAGATAGGAAATTTATTTTCTTTCGGATATTTATATACTTATTCTGTTAGTCCAGAAATAGAATAAAAATATCAAGTGGTTAGTTATTTTCACTTGAGTATTGGTTTCCCTGATTGTCAGTATGTAGTTTGTTCAGCAGAAATTACACATGAGATTTCAGTGAGCTGTTGTTTTCATTGTTACAGTGGAGCAAATTCATATCCTGTATAAACTGTGGGCAGTCCATGGAGAAAACTTACCATATATGGAACTTTCCCCATAGAATCCCTATGGAGTTTCACAGGATGTGAATAGGATTCATTGTTGTTATGGATTCTGAGTCAGAAAAGCCACTGATAATGTATATTTTTAACATTAATAATATTCATTGCAATAAGTTATGTTCAAATAATATTAAACTTTTAATGTGAAGCCATATGGAATGCAAGAATATAAGATGTTTGGCCATTTTTAAAAATTGTTTTTTGAAGAGTATTCATATCCCATATTTTTCTAATAAGTATAAAGCATTCATTAACACACCCATTAATGTGTTTTCAACTAGAAAACATGCATGTTTTGAATTATTTAAAAGTCCTGTAATGTAGTCACATTTATTGTACTAAAATAATAACTTGTAATATGTCTCTGTAGAGATTTTACTTGTATTAATAATGGATTCAGATAATTATGAACCGAAAGACAAAGATGCAGTTTAACACACGTTGCAGAATTGGCAGTAACCACATGCCGGATGCTGTGACTAAGTACAGACTCAGGTGCTCAATTGCCTGCATGCAGATCACAGCTCGACCACATTCTACCAGGGTTTGGCAATTTACCATCTAAGCTCTCCTGGCCCAAATTGTTGCTTATCCAACGAACGCTTGGTGGCAGGGGAAGATGCCTTCTTGGGCCAACACATCTGTAGCAGAGTGGAGGGTAGACCCCAGCAGTGGGAAACGTTGGCTAAAGAAAGGGAAATGTCGCTTCCTAAGACTGGGGAGAAGGTCCATCATGGGGATCTTTGACGGGGCACCCCAGGAGATCTGAAGGGAGGAGAGTGCATGAAACTAGAGCAATGGGCCAGAGTTGGCGGGTGCCCAGTGTACTTCTCAGCACTGGTCACCTCCTTGGAAGGAGTCACTAATTGGTCACTGCACTCTAGTGACCAGTTGGCTTAAGCCACTGACAGCTGGAAGCTGGAATGTTTTCCGCTTAAAACACTATTTGTGCAAGTGTTTTCCACATTAGTGAGAATAATAGTCACATAAATAAATATTTAAATAAACTTGCAAACAGTTACTGAATTAAGAAAATAGGAAATCATAAGTGTTTCAATAATATCTGTTCAGATATGAAACACACTACTCTGTGTTACATTGTGGTTCTCAATAAAGTCGATGGTTTAATAATTCAAGACACCACTGATCTCTTTTGAATGAAATTGAAAACAACTGAAGGTACACGCCCAGAGTGTAGCAGGGAACCTAACATGTACTAACCACTCATTCTTTAAACTTTGAATCTACTGTGGCTTCAGGTAGAATGATGTGTGGGCTTAATAGGGGGCTAATATTGAGTGTAATTAAATTTCTACGCTAAGGAGTTTATCACACATAACTGATACATGTCAGAAACATGTCAGTAAACAAGTCTTACTTGTCATCTTTTGGAGCAGGAGCAGGTGAAACAAACAAAATAGCAAATAGACTTTTATTATTGTCCAAATGTGTTAGAGGTAAACTGCTATATATTGATACTTCATATATACTGATAACTTGACTACATCTCATCTAAGTCCACTTATCATTTTGTGAGATTATTAAATAAAAATAATGAGGTATTATAATCACCAGTTTATTTACAGAATTAAAACTGAGAATTCAGGCAAAAGAAAGAAATAAAAGGAATCCAAATTGGGAATGAAGAAGTCAAATTGTTACTTTTTGCAGACGACTGATTCTTTATATAGAAAACCCTGAAGACTCCACCAAAAAACTATTAGAAACAATAAAAAAATACAGTAAAGTTGCTGGCTACAAAATCAATGTACAAAAATCCATTGAATTCCTATATATTAACAATGAAATTTCAAGAAAAGGAATGAAAAAAATTCCTTTTGCAATTGCAACAAAAAGAATAAAATACCTACAGACAAACTTAACGAAGGATGTGAATGACCTATACACTGAAAACTACAAGACATTATTAAAAAAATTTGAAGAAGACACAAAGAAATGGAAAGATATTCTGTGTTCATGGACAGGAAGAATCAACATAGTTAAAATGGCCATATTACCCAAAGCAATATACAGATTTAATGCAATCCCCATCAAAATCCCAATGGCATATTTTAAAAGCAAATACAACAAAAAATCAGACTTATATGGAATCACAAAAGACCCCAATAGCCAAAGCATTTCTAAGAAAAATGAGCAAGGCTGAAGATTTCATACCCACTGGCTTCAAATTATACGACAAAGCAACAATAATCAAAACAGCATGGTATTAAGAGAAAAACAGACACACAGACCAATGGAAAAGATTTGAGAACCAAGAAACCTATATATATGGGCAGATAATTTTTGACAAAGGAGCAAAAAGCACACAAGAAAAGAAAGCCTCTTCAATCAATGGTGTTGGGAAAATTGGAAAGCCACATGCAAAAGAAAGAAACTAAACTGCTATCTGTCGCCATGTAACTAGACTGCTATCTGTCACCATGTACCAAAATTAACTCAAAATGGATCAAAGACCTAAACATAAGACCTGAAACAATAAATAGCATAGAAGAAAACATAGGTACTGAACTTACGAATCTTGGGCTTATAGAGGATTTTATGAATTTGACCTCAAAGGCAAGGGAAGTAAAAGCAAAAATAAATGAATGGGACTATATCAAACTAAAAATCTTCTGCACAGCAAAATAAACTGTCAACAAAACAAAGAGGCAACCAACCAAATGGGAAAATATATTTGCAAACAACACCTCCAGTAAGGGGCTAATATCCAAAATATATAATGAACTTATATAATTCAACAACAAAAAAATAAACAATCCAATTAAAAAATGGTCAAAGGACCTGAACAGACACTTCTCCCAACAAGACATACAAACAGGTAATAGATATTGAAAAGATGCTCAACTTCATTAGCTATTAGGGAAATGCAAATCGAAATTACAGTGAGATACCACCTCACACCTATAAGTGTTGGAGAGATTGTAGAGAAAAAGGAACCCACATATACTGCTGGTGGGAAAATATGAGTAAATTGGTACAACCACTATAGAAAATAGTATGGAGGTTCCTAAAAAAATTAAGACTAGAATTATCATACGACCCAGCATTCCCTCTTCTGAGTATCTACCCTCCAAAATCTGAAAACATTTGTAAAGATATATGTACCCTAAATTCATTGCAGCATTATTCACGGTGGCCATGGCATGGAAACAACCAAAATGCCCATCAGTAGATGATTAGGATAAAGAAGATGTGGTACATATGTTCTGTGGAAGATATATATACACACTGGAATACTACTTGACCATAAGAAAAAAAATGAAATACTGCCATTTGCAACAACATGGATAGATCTTGAGATTATTATGCTAAATGAAATAAGTCAGAAAAAGTCGAGAACCATATGACTTCAGTCATATGTGGGATATAAAACTGAAAGCAACAAATGAACAAGGCAAATCAACAAAAACTCATAGACACAGATATCCCAGTTTAGTGGTTATAAGAGGGTAAGGGGAGCGGAGGAGGTAGAAGACATTAAAAGGAGTCAAATATTTGGTGACAGCAGGAGATTGACCTTTGAGTGGTGAACACACAATGCAATATATGTGATATAGAATTATACACTTGAAACCTATATAATTTTATTAAGCAATAAATTTAATAAAAATTAAAAATTAAAGAAATACAAAAAAAGAAAACAATTGTTTCTTTACCAATTCTGATGTAATGTTAGGAATTAGAAAAATAGTTTTCCATTTCTCTTTGAGAATTTCAGGCTGTTAAGATTCAGGTTTATTAGCATATCTTGGGGGAGCAGTGAGCCTGACTGGAATGAATGTAGATTAGAATATCACGGTGATTCCATTAGGGTATTATTTACCACTTCCGTCATCGTCAGCTACTTCTAGAATAACTAGGGTTAGCAGGCGGCTTTGGTAGGGTTTGGCCTGGTAATATGCATGGATAGTCCAAACCTGGATTTGACTTGGAAGTCTGGAATTTCTCTTCTGAAACATTCCTAGATTTATTTTAGTATAATGGCTTTTCAATTACCTGTTGCTATGTAACAATCCACTCCCAAACACAGAAGCTTTAAATAAGTATTTATTATTTGTATTTCACAGTTCTGTGGGTTGACTGGACCCACTAGAGGTTCTCAGGTAGGGTGTTCAATGCAATTACCGTGTTTCCCCAAAAATAAGACCTAGCCGGACCATCAGCTCTAATGCGTCTTTGGAGCAAAGATTAATATAAGATCCAGTCTTATATTATACAAGACCCGGTCTTATATTATAGTAAAATAAGACAGGGTCTTATATTAATTTTTGCACCAAAAGATGCATTAGAGCTGGTGGTCCGGCTAGGTCTTATTTTCGGAGAAACATGGTAGTTGCAGTCAAATGTGCGTTGGGGCTGCAGTCACCCAGACTCAGCTAAGCTGCAGGCCCAGGACAGGTCTGGCCCGTGGCCATCAGGAGGCTGGCTGCTGGGGCCCACTGGAGTTGCAGGCAGGAATGCCCGCATTTGGCTATTCCATTAGGTTTGGGATTCTCACAGCATGGTGCTGGGTTTTCAGAGGAAGCATCCCACCACACAGCTTTACAGGAGACCTAGGAGGCAGCCGCAGGGTTTCTTATGACCTGGTCCTGGACGTCTCAGAAGTTACTTCCACCATATTATATTGGCCAAAGCAAGTTACTAAAATGAGCCCAGATTCAAAGGGAAGAGAATTAGAATCCTTCTTTTGATGAGGGAGTGGCCTAGTCGCACTGCAGAAGAATAAATAGGAAGGGAGATACCAGAGTGACCATATTTGAAAAATACTGTTTGTCATAAGTCATTTCCAGACTGTATTTCATGAATTTGGTATTGTGGGGATTCTCGAAATCAGCGGCCTGCAACTTTTTCTGGAAAGAGCCAGATAGTGAGTATTTTAGGCTTGTGGACCATACAGTCATTTTTGCAACTACTTAACTGTGCCATTGTAGCACAAAAGCAGCCATAGACAAATGCGTGTGTCTGTGTTCCAATAAAACTTGCATTTCATATAGTTTTCACATATCACAAAACATTCTTTTTTTCCCCAACCATTTAAAAATGTAAAAAAAAGTTCTTAGATCAAGGACCATAAAAAAACAGGTGGTAGGCATTCTTTGGCCTGTGGGCCTTAATTTGCTGACCTCTGCTCTTAATATTTGATTTCAATTGCATTTTGAATTACTAAGAAACTAAAAGAACAACGGATACATTCACATGTTAAAAGTAACTAACTTTGACATGTTGGGTACTACTGATATGTGAACTTATGTTCTCAGTGGTTGATTTTATTATTAAATATTATAAATTTGAACTTATAAATATATGTCTGCTTTACATATTGAGCTCTTGCATAATATTTGTTTTGTAAAAAGGTTGTTTTAAATGAATGAAAGAGAAAAATAAACAAAATCCTAGGACATCTGAAGGCTTTAATTCTAGTCTGTTCTCAGAATAACACTAGGTGACAAAAGTAAGGCAGGATATGGAGACCTGTTTGATTCAATTTTGGAAATATTTTTTGAATCCAGAGGAGTAGCATATGATAAAAAATAAGAGAGGAAAGCGCTTTCAAGAAATTTAAAGTTCAACTAGATATGGGAGTGTGGTAGTGAGCGAGAGAGAACAGGGCGTAGTAACAGCACCCCTAATTTCTCGTTCAGTGAAGGCAGCGCAGGTGAAATTATTTTTGACACCAGTGTCCACGACTGAAGAGAAAATTGGCTTTCATTGGAATTGGTGTTTTGTATGCGTAATATGCATAACATGGCAAGCAAACCAGTTCTTTCTTTAAATAATTTTATTAAAGAACAATTTATGTATAAAATGTATCCATTTAAAATGTACAGTTTGATGAATTCTGGCAAATGTATACATCTGTGTCACCATTATTGTCATTACATTCAAGATATAGATAGAACATTTCCATCATCCGCCCAAAATTTTCCTTGTACTATTTTGCAGTCAAGCTTCATGTCTCTAAAATTTCATATAAATGGGATCCTTCCAGTTGACTTCTTTTGTTCAGCATAATGTCTTCAGCCATGTTACTGGGGCTATTGGTAATCCTTTTTATTACTGGGTAGTAGAAATAACATATTTGGCTCCAAATATTATTATTTATTTTTGTTGCCCATTGATGCCAAGTTGTTTCCTGTTTTCAGTTCTATGAATAAAGCTGCTATAATAATTTATGTATACTTCTCTGTGTGGACATACTTGTATGTTTTCATTTCTCTTGGGTAAAAACCTAGAAATGCAATTGTTGAGAAACTGCCAAACTGTTTTCCAAAATGGTTAAACATTTTTCCATTCCTACCAGCAATGTAAGAGTTCGAGTTTTCATATCCTTGTCCATACTTGATATTTTCAGTCTGTAACTATATTTGATTTTGTTAAATTGGCAGCCTGCATTCTAAAGGGACAATGACATTATAATTCATGCAGAAGTACTTTATTTATATTGATATTGTTGGTCTAAATGTTTTTACATTTACATATGATCTCCTTGCTTCTCTTTACACCCAGTCTCCTCACTATAGTATTATCCTCCTGGGTTTCTGTATTCATCATCTTAACTTGTCTGCCTAGCACCCTTTCCTCCACACCTAGACCATTGTATAGGTGAATTCTTTGCCTTTCAAGAAAAATTCAGTTATAACTAACATGCAGTAAAACGAACAGTTATTAAGTGTTCAATTCTATGAGTTTTAATAATTATACACATTCATGTAAGCACCATCCAATTAAAATATAGAGCACTTCAATCACTTCAGAAAGATCTATCGTTCCAAACTGCTTTTCTTCTTACTTGGCAATGATTTTCTGATTTTTATAATTTAAGATTAGTTTTACCTTGGACTTAATATATATAGAATTATACAGTTTGTATTCTTTTATGTCATCTAGCTTGCTCATTATGTTTTTCATTAATCCCAACAACTGTTCAAAACACTCTCAGTGACTTTGTATTGATTTCCCCCCGATTTATTTATGTTTTATTCAAGTATAGTGGAAATACAACATCTCCATTGCTTTTTGAACTAAATATAAACTTTTCCCCTGGGTGTTCAAAGCTAGACACCATGTGATTCCAGCTTTCCTCTCCTGGCTTAACTCCCACTCTTGCTACTGCTCTGTATATATAATTTGCTTTTTCCTGAGTGCCTTTTCTCATGCAAGGCCTTTAAATTGGCTCTACCCCTATTTCCAGCTATTTAAATCTTAACTACTCTTTCACTTTTGATGTTCATCTCAGGTACCATTTACTCCGCGAATTTTCCTGGTTCTTATGTGATTCTGAACCTTTTTTTTTTTTTTTAACCCTCTATCCCATGATCATCATCATAAACACGTCTTTTATGCACAGAGCAATTATTCTCAACTCCTTTTCCAACATCATCCTCCGTCTGTACTCCCAGTACCCCAATCACTGCCCTCTACTAAAAAGCATCCCACATTTTAAAATATCCCATTGCACTTTACAGTGCGTGTGTGTGTGTGGGGGGAGAGGGGTTTCATGGTTCCTGGTTTGCATGCTCTGGAGTTCACTTTCTGGGCTGGAATCCTCATTCTACCTGCTGGGGTAGCTTAACTAACTTCTCCGTACCTCATTTTCATCCTCTGTAAAATGTAAGACTATGCCATGATGGTGTTATGAGTTAAATGACATAAAATGCTTATGACCTGGTAGAGGCTTAATGAATGTTACCTATTATTATTAGGTATTACTACATTAGAGTATTTTATGTTAGCGTTTTATCTTTCCAATTGCATTGCATTTTTCATAGGACTTGGGTTTACTCATGTTAGTGCCTACCAAACTACATATTAAATGTAATTTGTCTATTTGATAGTTTTCTGTAGGATGTTGGGACACATTTAATGAATAACCTTAGTGGTTATGGAATTTTATGTTTACTTCACCTATCATCGGTATTTAGTTAATCTCAACTCTGAGTGCCGTGCTTATGAAAGGAAACATTCATGTCAGTTTCCTTCTCTTTATTAAGGAAAATGTGAATAGAATTCATACCATTGTAGTGGTACCATATTTAACTTACCTCAAGCCTGGTATTTAAGGAGACTGTTTTAAATACAAATAACCATTCCCTAATTTATTTGGCTTATATTTTGTATTTTTGTTTGTTAGATTTTCTTAAAGTCATGTGCATCTGTAATTTCTTAAAGTTCTATGATATTTTGATATAGGTACGGCATGCTTTGCATTGTTTAAATGGATTAAGTGGCATTTTGTCCTCTAAGGAGTTTGATAAACTCTTCTTGATTCTTAATTGGGATGCACAGGATTAGCATGATTTAAGGAGGAATGAATGGTAGGGAAAGAAAAGACCGATGCGCTTACCATTTAGTTTGTTCTTTTTAAGGTTTTTACTAGCCTGTATCAGAGATGCTTTCGTTTGACTAGGTAAAGGTTAACAGGCAGTGGGCAGCGGTATTGCTATTCTATCCAGGATCTGTACGTATTATGAAAGCTTTTACTGTGGTGTTGCAACATGCTAGTTTCCCTGCAAAGCTGTCACTAAGCAGACATTTGATTCCATGCTGAGGATGGGAGTTAGATTTTTTTAGGTATAAAATACCAGGTCCCGAGTCCCAGTGCCCTCAGCTGCTGCGTGGTCACCAGCTGCACACCTGACTGTGGTCTGTTTGTTTTTAATGTTAAGCTGACCTTGTTCACGCTCTCTTGTTGAGGAAGTGGGAGCCTGCAGAGCAGCTGTGTGTGGTGTCCGGCTGGCACGACAATCCACGGACACGGAGTGTGCCTGCCTTTGCTTCCTGGACGTGTGTGTTGATTTCCTCTGCTAGTGCAGTCTTTCAAATGAATGAAAGCAACATTTTCTGTTTTTAGAGTTTTTTGTGTGGGGATGGTAGATGTCTTTAAAAACAAATAATTCCTCTGCAAATTCAAATTTTATTGAACACATCTAATTTGCTTAAAGTAAGACACATATATGGCAGAAAGTGGAGTAATGGAGTCTTTCGGTTTCATAGTTGTCAGACCTCTTCACAGCAACTGGTTATTTATTGATTGTCAATTTTCAGGCTTTTTCATTTTTAATAAAGGAAATATGCTCATTCTAAATACTGCTGCCAGCACGAGAATAGTTTTATTCATGAATGATTTCAGGATTTTCTCTGCCTGACATTTTTAAGGCAATAAAACTGAATTATATTTATAGAGTTAATTTCTCCTTTCCTTTGACATTGAATGAGGTTCTGTAATTTGTAGCTTCAAAAAAATAGTATTAGTCCTGTTATTTTTTTTTTTTTCTGAGTCGGTTCTTTATAGAATAGACAGTCTCAAAGAATTTGTTAGTTCAGGATATACCGTGTTTCCCCCAAAATAAGACCGGGTCTTACATTAATATTTGCTCCAAAAGGCACATTAGGGCTTGTGTTCAGGGGATGTCATTCTGAAAAATGATGCTAGGGCTTATTTTCTGGTTAGGTCTTATTTTGGGGGAAACATGGTAATATGAATCAATATTTTCTGATTGCTAATATAAAAACACCAGATGATTGGGAATTCTTGAGAAGCATACAAAGAAATGTATAGCTTCATGCTTTTTTCTCGAATCATTCCAAAGGTTTCTTAGGATCTTAGCATTTTAAGCCTGAGATACTGGTTTTTCTTTTTCTGACCAGGACTGCATTTGTGGGAGGTCCCAGGCTGAGGAGTAGAATAGTTACTTGTTGTTTAATAAATCTCCCTGGGAATTGTTTATGACTGTTTGGGAAGCTCATTCCATGCGCTGAGACTTGCCTTTCCTGTGTTTTATTAGCGCTTCTTCTGAAGCTCAGAACTTGTCGCTCTGCCTGTCATGTACTGGGGGCCAACTCCCTGAGAGGGAACAGTCCTTGGCAGCAATCACTGTTATCAGAGATTGGATGTCAGCCCAATTAATGCAGCTGTTTTATTGTCTCATTTGTTTTATTGTCTCATTTGTATTGTGTGGGGCCCCAGATCACATCTGGAATAAGGGACAGCATGACACGTGTCATGCGTGAAGCATGTGGAATCTGTGTAGGAAATTACTTGGTATTTTAGGTGACATTTAGGTCACTGGACTTTTATTTATTCAGTTTTGCTTTTGAAAATTAGTAGAAAGAAGGCTCACCAGCAGCTGTCCTAGGTTATGTACTCTTAGTTTCCTTCTCAGCCGCTGTGAAAATGAGACCTGATCATGTAAGCTGCCTTTTCAGAGAACGCTGTGGAACAGAGAAAGGAAACCAGGCAGCAGCATTTAGGGGGTGATGATGTCTTTCCTTGGGGCGACCATATATCACATTCATCTACTGTAGGGTTTGGCTGCCCATTATGTATTTTGAAAAAGTAGCTGCATCATAATAAAATGCCCTACATTTCGTAGAAAAACCCCAAATGCTTGAATCTCCAACGGATCTCAGTTTAAAATCCTTTCCTGGCTGTAGGAGCAGGCTTAATAACAGTATCAGAGGTGTTTTTTTTCATGCCATTGTTTAGCACTCCAGCCTAAAGGCCTGTCACACATAGTCTTACAAAGTCCAGCAGGTCACTTCACAGTAAGTTTCCTCCTCCTTCTAAGCAGATTTAAAAGGTGGTGGTGGGACCCAGCTTTCTGGCTCTAGGAACGGGGGCAATGCAAATGGAGGGCTCAGCTCCGCCCAGAGCAGCCAGCTGCTAGGGAGCCTCAGGAGCCGACAGAGCGACGGAGCCAGAGGGGGAGCCTGTACCGGGGGTGGAGAGGCAGCCTCCCCTAAACATTACTATTTTATGTTGCTGATTAGAAGAATTTGGCATTTGGGAACAAGGTCCCGTGACCTCACTCTTGTATAAACATATACAACATTGCATTTTTGTGTTACACCCTAATGTACAGTTCTGCCACCAAAGCTTCCTCAAGAGGAAAAGATTTTAATGTATAGTTCTGCCACCAAACCTTCAAGCTGAAGAGGAAAAGATTTTATGGTGCTGTTTAAACTGAGCAGGCACTCCATGTAGTGGGTTCGGATGAGGTGGAAAACAGATAAACTCGTGGTAAAAGTCTGATCCAGAAAGACTGAACCCAGCCTCTGATCATCACCTACCTCTTGCATTGATTGGACCTGAGCTACCAGTAGACCGCTTTTGCTTTTTTTCTTTCAGAATCAAAATAATTGAGTGCTGTGATGTCTTCAAGTTCTCCTGTTGGAGATGGAGAGAATATTTTATTCAGTTGCCATGAAACTATTATCAATTACATGTTCAGCACATCGTGTGGCACTTAATTAAAGATTTTTTTCTTGTTCTTATGTTCCCTACGGGCTTTCAATGTTAGCCTGTGCTTCTGAATGCGTGGGGGACAAATCAAGTGAGACTTTTAATTACATGGCAAACAGCACAATCTTGAATGTCATAAAATTATTTCTAGATAGGGTTGAATCCAATATCTGATGTCATAGTTTAGGTTGTCGTTCCCAACAGTGAAGCTGTCTATTAATGGTGAATGGATGCTGTGGAGAGTAATTTCCTGCAGTAAACTTCCGGGAATGGAGTGTCAGTCTGTACAGGACCCAGAGCGACTCCAGACCGCGCAGAAATAGTTGTTTCTGATACTCGTGCTCAGTGTGTGCAGACGTTGAGGGGAGATTTTTTTGATAAAAACTCTTAGTGCCCATGTTCTTTAGGTAGGGGACAGGGGGATGAGTGGGGAAGGACACTAGACTTTCTCTTACTGCAGCCTTAAATAAAAACTGTCTGATGCTAGATGCTAGAGGTAGTCTAATGGGGTAGCGTTTCTAATTTCTATAATTTATCTGGAGTCCTTTGCATTGCTAAGGGTCATTCTAAGCTAATTGCAGGGGTCCCCGTGTGCTAACTAAAGGGGACCACAGCCAGTGGCAGAGTCGAGGGGTTCTGTTTGCTGGGAAGGCTCGTTCACTCGGTTCCTGCATCAGCCTCTGCAGTTTAGTCTCCCTTATCGAGAAGACTTTCCTCCAGTGAGTTGTAATTGATACCTGATGACATTTTTATTTCTCAAGGCTAGGGTCACAGCTATTTTTAAAACATGAAACTATTTTAATCCTTTGGTGTATATTAAAATAATGTATAGTTTCCTTAACCCACCAGCGTTGATTTTCATTGTAGAAATCTTAAATAATGCAACTAATGACAACTAATGGAGGGAGAAGAAATAGAAGGGTCTGTGCTTTGCAGCCAGACAGATCGGGACTGCGTGTTGGGTCTGCCTCTTAGTGGGCTATGATCTTTGGTGATGTTATAATCTTCAATTGAGGACAACACCCAGCCCATGCTGAGAGGGGTGATGAATAGTGTGTGTAATGGCTCAGCACAGCGCTGCACATGTAGTAGGTGTTGACTATGTAGTTACACAGGAGTAAATACTAATAAACATGCATTTTGAGCACGGTAGGGCAGCGTACTATGCAAAGTGTGTATACAGAAAGGGTGCCAAAAAATGTGTGCACATTTTAAGAGAACATCTCTCAAAATGTGTATACATATTTTAGGCACCCCCAGTGTGTGTGTGTGTGTGTGTGTGTGTGTGTGCATGCATGTGCAAAATCTAGTGAACATCTTCAGCTCTTTCTTTAAAACGGAGTGTCCTGCTCATCAATAAATGGGAGATTAGTTTTTTTTTCTTTTTTTTAAAGATTTTATTGGGGAAGGGGAACAGGACTTTATTGGGGAACAGTGTGTACTTCCAGGACTCTTTTCCAAGTCAAGTTGCTGTCCCTTTAATCCTAGTTGTGGAGGGTGCCGTTCAGCTTCAAGTTGTTGTCTTTTCAGTCCTAGCATCGGAGAGCGCAGCTCCGCCCCAGGTCCAGCTGCCGCTGCCAGCTGCATGGGGCACAGCCCACCATCCCTTGCGGGACTCGAGGAGTTGAACCAGCAACCTTGAGGTTGAGAGCCCACTGGCCCATGTGGGAATCGAACCGGCAGCCTTAGGACTTAGGAGCATGGAGCTCCAACCACCTGAGCCACGGGGCCAGCCCCGGGAGATTAGTTTTTTAAATTTGTGTTCTATGTAAAAGCAAAGTGGCCGAAATTCATCCCCCCCACCTCCCCACCCTCCCACTGTAGCAGGTTTCAGGGTTGTTGGGACCTTTGGTTGCCAGTGACTTTGGCTTGAGCTCAGTTTGGGCCTGTTGGCCCCCCTCTTTATAGTCAGACTTCACTGCCCAGCCCAGCCAACATCTTGCAAATCTTGGGCACAGGGGTCCCAAATAATGTCATGGGAGCCAGAAGAGCCCAAGAAGGTTCATCAACGGCATCCGTGCACATGAAAAACAGTCATAAGAAATTCAGAGACTGTCAATTTGTGAGTAACTATGTATTTACTCTGTGTCTTGTAAATTTACCTCCCCTCCACACCCCAGGGCAGCACATTTAAACTGAGCAGGTCACTTCCTAATATGTCTCTAGGGAATGGTCTTAGGTAAACTTTAAAAATTGGAGGCTTAATCTGCTGATTCAGTTCATTTCTTGACCAATGGACCTGGGTGTACCTGCTGGTCACCATGGGATGCTGATAGGTGCCAGTTTCTTTTGGGAAACCATCATTGGTAGCCAAACTTGCTAACATATTTAGACTTTCATATTTGTATTTAATATAGTCTGTGTAATAATATGATTAACAAAGGGATCTAAAATTAATTCTGAATTAATCTAGTGTCTTGAGTGTATTTTTCTTTAGTTTCACTGCATAGAACCTAGTTCATGGAAACACACACACTCACACACACACACACACACACATTATTCACCTTTCTTTTTGCCTTCCTTCTTCCCTCTGCCCTCCACTATATCTACCCCTCCCCTTTTCTGTGGATTGAGTGAGTTACCTTCAGGAGAAGACTCTTTTTGAAATGTTCAAGGATTTCTCTGGGGAACCATCTTCAGGGGCTGTATATGCACTGTTGTTGGGAAGGTTTTGTACATGAGCTAGAAAGCCTTGGTGATATGTGTGCGAGTGTGGGCTGATTTCCATTTCAGGGACTTAGAAATGTCTCGTCCTGAAATGCAGGATTGAATTTTTACTGTATATTGATGTTTTTCTACACTGAGAATGAATGTAATTTTAGTAGGTGATTAACCAGATTGGTTTTTCATTGCAAATTCGGTTGCTGGAGTGTTCTTATCTCTTCCACTGAAGCCCGGAGATGTCTATGCACCAAGGATTCATGTTAATCACTAAATTAGCCAGAACTGTAATTCAGTGGTATGGATACTTTTGAAGAATTGATAGTAGCAAAGAATGAAGGTCACAAAGCAGTTGCTGGGAGAATTTGATTAATGCTTGGTGCATTCTTGAAGGTTCCCCTCTTTTCAGTACATTTTCTTGTATGTTGTTTCTCATTGCATTATTACCATATATTCATATATGTCTTCTTTTAAAAAGGTCACTTTTCTCATACATAAAAACCCCTTCCGTCTGCACGCATATTTTCCGATTTCTCCTAAAATAGCTGTGTAGGTGATTACAGCAAAGTATATTTTGCCTTAAAGAAAAATAAGAAAGTCTTTTCCCCTAAACTCTGTGCCCACATATGTGATAAGCAGAATAACGGCCTCTAAATAGGACTACATCCGAATCCCTGGAACCTGTGGATATGTTACATTTAATGGTAATGGGAAATTAAGGCATCAGATGGAATTAAGGTTGCTGATGAGTTAACTTTAAAATACAGAGATTATCCTGAATTATCTAGATGGGCCCAGTGTAATCACAAGGGTCTTTAAAGGTGGAAGAGGAGGCAGAAGAAGGGTCCAAAATAATATGAGGTGACAAGAACTCAACCTTCTGTTGCTGGCTTTGAAGATGGAGGAGGAGGGCCACGAGCCGAAGAATGTGGGTGGCCATATGCAACCTTCCAGAAATATTCTTGCATAATAAATTCACCTACTTTTATTTTACACAGGTGGGAACTTTTTATCCAATACTTTAATATTCTTTGAGCTTTTTGTTTTACTTCTTTAATCAAGTGTTGAAAAGAGATGTAGAGACCATCAATTAGACTGATTGTATTCTTTTTTAAAAAACAACTTCATAGTATTCCTTTTGATGACTACCACAATTTGCTTAAATAGTCCTCTATTGAGGGACTATTAGGTTGTTTTTAGTTTTGGCTATTACAAGTTGTCTTACTTCATTCAAGCTGCTATAACAAACTACCGTAGACTGGATGGCTTATAAACGATAGACATTTATTTCTCACCGTTCTGTAGGCTGGGAAGTCCAAGATGAAGGCACTGGCAGGCTCTGGCTCTGTGGGGGAGGGCACTTCTGTTCACAGACCTGTCTTGTTCCGTCCTCACGGTGGAAGGTGCAGGGAGCTCGCTGGGGTCTCTGTGTAAGGCGCAAACCTCATTCTGGAGGGCCCCTCCCTCTTGACCTAATCACCTCCCAAAGGCCTCACCTCCAAATACCATCTTGGGGGTTAGGGTTCAACATAGGAATGTTGTGAGGACACAAACATTCAGTCGATGGCACAAGTCTCAGTGACAAGTATATTTGAGGTATAAATTCATTGAGTCAGTTACCTTCAGTAGAAGTGTAGATGGATAAGTTCATGAATTTCAACTTTTGATGGTTATTGCCAAAGTACTCTCCAGAGAGGCCATCTGATGTTTACTCTGTTTCAGAGCCTCTGTCTGGGCTCGACTGTACTTTGATGTTTAGTCACAGTGAAGTGGTAAGTGCAAGACATTAAGAGACAGATCAGACAGAGTGCTGCTTGTCACTCTCTCTATTTCCTGTTAAATACAACGCCAAACATTGTCTTCTGATTCACGGTGATGTGAGTCTTGGAGCCAGTGTGGTTCCTTTGTCAGTGCTGAGACAGATGCAGCATTGGGGTGCCCGTGGCCTGCAGCCTAGCTCCTGTGGGATGATGGGGGAGCTTGAACAGGGAAGGGAAGGTGGCCTGACGTCTACTCTTGTCTTTTCCCTTATTTGGGAGACTGACGGACATATTATAGAAACACAGTATTTATCTAGTGCATGTGAGTCCCACATGTATAATAGTTCTTCTGCTATGGAAACACGCGTATATAGCCTGTCTCTAGAAGGGGCTCTGGCATATCTTAATATTTCAAGGACAGAGAAGATGTTTGTCTCCTAAGCAGGAAAAATCATGTAGCACTTTCAGAGGCCTTGGACAGGGGATATAGGACATTTTCCTCCAAGAGTTTTGTATGAGACATTATCAGCAATAATGTATAAAAATACCTGTTCTCCTCACTTTCACCAATGCTGTGAACATACTTTAAAAAATGATAATTCTACCACTTCCTAGCTCTGTGATGTTAGCAAGATTACATAATTTTCTTACCTATAAAATGAGCATAATAGTGTATAGGAAGCATGATAATTTTCACTATTATTGTTACTATAAATCTTTGTCAATCTGATGGGTGCAAATAATATCTCATTTAACTGGGTTTCTTTAATTATGAATGAGGTTAAACATTGTTAAATATGTATAAAAATTTGTTTTTTATTGATGTGTAATTGCTTGTTTTATATTAAGAAGGTGAATCTTTTGCCTACCATATATTTTGCAAATAAATTTTTTCATTTTGTCATTTGTCTTTATTTAGGGAATTTTTCTCTCATGCATATATTTTAAACACTTATATAGTCAGATTTATATATACACACACATATACACATATATAAACATACATACACACACATTTTATGTTTTATTCATGTCTTTTGTGGTTTGCCTTCAAAGGCCTTCCCTTCTTTAATATTTAAAAAAATTATTAAAATCTCCCATATTTCCTTCTAGGACTTTTACACTTTTCTTCTTTATTTTTGAATCTTAGATTCACTAGTGGATTTTTTTTTCTCTTTACAAGGAATAAAAATCATGCAATTAAATATGAGATTTGGCATAATCTATAAGGTTTTTATGTTAAATATATATTTTAGCAGAGTGGTACCATTCACTATATATTCTTTCATGAATGATGGGAGTTAATTATTTTTTCCCACGTTTGACATTTTCAATATAACTAACTGTTTAGGGGTGGGATAAGGAATGTGTTGTACTATCACTGCAACACACAAAGCTCACCTTTTTGTTTTAGAATTATCACAGTAATCTGTAAAGAACTAGACTGTCAAGAATGAGTTATCACTGAAGCATCACATAATACTTGCTATTAATACTCAATCTTTGGAACGCCTTGCTGTTACCTAGCTCTGCTTTCTCATGTCTGATTACAGCCGTTTAAGACTGGAAAATATATTCAGTCTTAGTAATTTTTTATTTTGACTTGAGCTTTCCAGCAGGGGAATAAAGATGAATTATTTATGCTTTATAGAGTTGTTGTTTGCAATTGATGTTGATAAAAATAGTGATCATTGCTGGGGTGTTTGAGAGTATTCCTTTTCACTTTTTCCACTATGGCCTAACAAAATTTCACTCTACATGAAGAAGTCATGTGTTTGAGACAAGTTAAATTTTAGGTCAAGAAATATTTTCTTGATTAAACATATGTTACTTCTGATAACTGCTTCGTATTTCCAGATCAGCAGGACCTCTCTGGAGGCTAGGGAGTTTCCTGTATTTAATTGCCTTTAGCCAACAAAAGCTTGTCATAAGTGGGGCAGAAGGGGCCCTGACCTCACACCCCACATGAGGAAGTGATAGTCTACACCATCACATTACACAGATGTTGCTGTTCAGTGAAGTCCCTCGGAATAGTCCATAAATCTCATTCAGTTCTTCAGATTTTATAATTAGTGCTATTCTTTTTTAAGTCCAAACTTGCAAAGTAGCACCACCACACCCATGGGAGAGAGTAAATATTATTGCTGTTCCTAGTTGCAGAGATTCCAGTTGAGTTTTAGTGCCTGCTTTGCCTGGCGATGGAGATGCCAGTCTGTGTTTCTCTACTTTCTAGCCAGTTTTGCTTAATTACGTTTACATTTCTCAGGGTCAGAGAGGTTTTGAGAGAATAATAGAAAACACACTCTTTTCAGCGATAGTAGCAACTCTGAAGAAAATAGTTCATAATACTCTCTTTCTTGGACTACCCCTGCCTGTTATCATTATTTAGGTTTCAATATATATTATTCTTTCACAGTACACAGCCCTGGGATGGGTGTTTAATGCTTCCCTTTTCTTCTCTCTCAGATGCCTTCTTCCCTCGGCTTTATAAAGAAAGCAAAGGGGATTGTTGCAGTTCTGATCCGTGTTTCTGATAGGACTTCTCTTTTTAGGGGAAGGGATAAGTAGGCATGAAGAAGGTGGGAAAAAGGGAAACAGGGAAAGAGGAACCTTATCTTTCTAACAGAACAAATTGGATAACATCACTCATTTGCTGAAAACCCTGATAAATCCAATACCATTTGAGAACTTGATACCTACCAAGAGGAAATGAATCCAGAAAAGTTTTAAAGAGCCTGTCTGAGGTGACACAGTGTCAAAGCCAACAAACAAACCCAGAACTCTCTGACTGTAAAGTTAATGTTTGTTTATTCATCTGTTTCCTACATCTCTAAATGCCGGTTATATGCAGACATCTCCCAAATTTATGTTTCTGACCTCTGACCCTGGTGTGGACCTCTCTGGAAGAGCCCTCCCGTCTGAACTGCAGACCTCTTCGTCTAGTATCTCCCCTGGGACCTCCCTGCCACCCCACACGCCTGATTTCCAGGCGCCTCCTCCACCTCCAACTCACCCACTCACCAACTTCACAGGTCAGGACTGGCCCATCCTTCCCGGTGCACAGGGCACAGATTCCTTGACATCGTCATTGACTCCACATGCTCTCTGTCAAGACATCTTGTGGGCTTCACTTTCAGACTATATCCACCATTATCTTGATCCAAGGAGCCATTTTCTGCCTGGATTACTCAGAGGTCTCCTAACTGGTGACCCTGCTTTCATTTGCTTCCAGATAAGCCTCGTCTGCACACGTCGGCTAGAGAGGGACTTTGCAGACTTCAGTACGATGTTGCACTCTCGTGCTCACACCCTCCAGGAGCTTTCCTTCACCCTCAGTGTTAAGTGTCCACAGGACCTGGCCCCGTTCCCTCCCTGAGCCGCCGTGGTCCCGTTCCCTGGCTGCCCCACTCGGGGCCTTCTTGCTGTTTCTTTGCCACACGAGGTACACAGCTGCCGTAGGGTCTCTGCACTTCATGTTCCCTCTTGGAAGGGTCTCCCACAGGTCTGTGCGTGGCTCACTCCCTCACTTCCTGCAGTATGAGCACACGGTACCTTGTCAGTGAGGCCTGGCCCAGCCCATCCAGTTGCTGGCGCATCTCCTTTTGCCCTGTTTAAATTTCCTCCACTCCACTTATTGCCTGCTAATAGATTACACAATTTACTTATTAATGCATATTGTCTACTTCCCCCACCATGGAGTTTCCACTCCCTACTGAAAGCTCCATAAAGGCAGGGATTTTTTTTTTTTTTGGTTGGTTTCTGGGTTTGTTTTGTATGTCTAACAGTGATGTCAAGACCTGGCACATTGTTGGTGATCAATAAAATCTGTGGGATGAAGGAATTTATTCATGAACCCGTGTCAAGCTCTGCTAAGAGTGAGGGATACAGTGAGGGGTTCTTGGTTCTCAAGCTTTTAATTTATACTACTCTTTCAGGACTTTTACCTTTTAGTTAGAGGGAAATCGAGAGCTAGAGAAGTTGAATTCCCAGTGGTAAAAGGAGCAGGCGTGTGTTCAGCGGTTGCTCTGTATCAGATGTTTCAGCCAGATGGATAGAATGCATTCATTTACACCTAACAACAACCCCATGAGGGATGTTATCTGTGTTTTGCAGGAAACTGTGGTTCAGGGATGTTATTCGCCCTACTGAAAACCAGCTCGCCAATAAGCGACACAAGGAAGAGTCAAAGCCGTTTCTGTCTGTCTGTCTGTGCTTTTCCCATGGGACACTTCCTCCCTAGCAGGTCCCCATTACCTGTGGGGTGAGCTTTCCTTTTCCTCTTTCCTCTGCGGCACTGCAACCTTCCACTTCTCCTTAAAGTCTTGCTTTTTTTTAACAGGCCATATGCTGGTAGTTTGGCACCTCTGCAAAATGTTTTTCCATTAACAGAAACACTTTTTCTTTTCTTTTCTGTGTGGGAAATCTCTGCTTATTCTCGGAATCATGTGTGCCTTCCTCCATGAAGCCTTTTTGACTTCTCTTGGGGAGGTAGTTGATCACCGTACACTGCTCCCCAGAATGCCACATCTCAGGTGGTAATTACCTGTCCATTCCACTACGTTCTAGTTGGCCCCCCCAGGAATGGAGGTTTCTTCTGTTCTTGTTTTACCAAAATCTAGACAGGGCCTAGAATGTACCATACTGTAAGAAAATGTTTGTCTTCAGTCACTTAATAGAGACATAAGCTATAATTGGTAATGGAAACACCTGGAGATTTTGAATTTAAAAACAAAAGAATGGCAGTTATAATCTAAGTCTAGAAGGCACCTCAGAAATGCTCTGTGGCTGAAGCATTTATTTCTACATTCATTGCTGTAGGGCACTTATTAACTTCATGGAGTATAGGTGTCACATCCAGCTTTGCCTCTTACTTCAGGCTCAACCTGCCACATTACTTATCTCTCTGACCCTCCCTGACCTATGAAATGGGAGGTAACGGTGGTGCCTGCCTACCTGCTGCTGGGAGGATTTAATGACACTGAATACAAAGAGATTGCCATAGATTAAGCACTAAATAAATATAGTTACAACAAAACTTTGTGGAGGAGTTAATATTTTTATTACATTGTCATAAATTTAAATTACATTCAATAGATTGAGCAAAACACTGAACTAGGGACTTTGGTCATTAAAAATAGTAAGCCACTTGTTCTTTACGTACCTTCATTTATTTCTGACACTTTTTTCTGATGTATTTCAGATTTATTTCTGACACTTATCTTTTATTTTCTACATAGAGCCATTTTCTACATAGAGCCATCACTTAAAATGATAAGTTGAATTTTTTAAACACTTAAGTGTAGAAGGTTTAGAAATAGCCATTATTGCAGGGGAAACAGCTGGGACCTGAGAATTGTGTGTTTCATCAGAACAATTTAATTACAGCATATGACAGTCTTACTGTTGTTTATGAGACGTGTTAGGGAGAGCTTGTGCCCAGGAGAGCATTGGGTTGCAAGAAGTAAAGCTTGCCCAGAGTCTGTGATGGAGCCTGTCATATGGAGTCATGTGGTAGGATGGTGTTTAAAGTGTCCTCTATGAAAAGTGTAAAACCTTGCAAATGTGCATGCCAGCGGCAATATGATTTTACATTGATTTACTGTTGGCATTTTATACTCCGCATTGTCAGAAAACTTCCTAGGCTGGCAGTAAGTAAAGTATTTGGATTAAAAGGATGTGATGTGAAGTCTGTGACATCTGAGGGTGGGTTAGCCAGCTTAATACCAGGTGTGGAAGCTGGGGCTGTTTTCCATGCTTATACGTCTCATGCCAAATGTTGATTCTTGAAATTGGCCTTTGAGGGCACGCTGAGAAAACAGATACAGAAGTAAACAATAGCTGAAGCAGTCAGCCAGGAAGTCAGATTTATTCTCCTGGTTCCCCTGGCGCTTTTGCTTCCCTGTAGAAATCGCACAAATTACAGATGAAAGAAAGTGTTCTTCAGTCATTGAAACACTGTGGGTTTAGCTGCTAGAGACCCAACAGTGAACAGATGGAAACGGTTCCTGCCCTCGTGTCGTTTATAGTTTAATGAATAAAGCTGGCATCAAATAAATATGCAGCACATCAGTATTCACCCAACAGGGTGCAGCGATGGAGGATAACTGGGCTTTTCCAGCAGACACCGTGTCAGAGAAAGGCTCTCTGAGGACTTGAGGTAACGTACAGGACTCCAGGCCATCCGCTGTGGGAAGAAGAGCGTTGCAGGCTGGGAGGGGCCAGGGCCAGATGGGAAAGAGCTGGGCCTGCCAGTTCAGAAAAGCGTCCAGAACGGCTGCCATGGTGGATGCAGCACGCGTGGAAGTGGGAGACCGGTAGGAGGCTGCCGTGGAAGGTGAGAGGTGACGGTGGCCGCCGGTGGAGAGATGTGCAGGACGTACGTGGAGGGTAGAACCAGTGGGACTGTCAGATGGGTGTGGAGCGTGAGGGATGGAGAAGTCAAGACGGCCTCCCTACTTTCTGCCTTGAGGCACTGAGTGGATGGGAGTGCTGTTAGCCTGTGTAGGAGAGGATCCGAAGGAAATAGAGAAGGACGGACGCGAAGGCCAGAGGAAATAAGAAGGTTGGCAACCCTTAGCAGAGTCTAGCCACCCCCATGTGTTTCTTCTCATTCTCTTGCTTTTTGCCAAAATTACAGCTTTTGAACACAGTGCTGCCTCTGTGTCATCAATGATTTATGCAGTGTTCTCAAGTCAAAGTGCTAGTGTCCAAGATCTTGTGATTCTGATCTGGTTTCCAGAATATTTCACAGGGCAGATACAAAAGGGAAGATTTAAAACAAAAAAGTTGCCATCACTGATTAGTATGGCACAATTCAAAGGGCCATAATGAAATTTTACCCAGGATTACTCTCCTGTTTGTAGGTGTGTAATTTATCTATAAATGTTACCTTTTTCCCAACACCTGTTGTACTAACACCTGCACCCTACTTATAGGAAACTAACAGGTTGATTGGTATGTTTTGCTTTCAGCTGATTCTTTTCTGTGCATACCACCAGCAAGGCCTTTAGAGGTAGAGCTCTGTAACCCTAAGTCTGACAGTAGCAGTTACTTCTTCAGGAAAGTACCGTATTTTGCCGTGTATAATGTGCACCCACGTTTTTGGCCCAGACTTTCAGGGAACAACTCTTTCATTGTAATTTTCCACTAATGTTTGTAAAAGTATCAGCTAGATTGCTAGCTCCCACCTAAAGTGTAGGAAGAGAAGTGTCGCGCTGTTCACCCTGTGGTAACAGAGTCCGCATCGCCTGTCTTAATCAAGTCAGAGTCACCTACTCGGTGGAAAACAGTGCGTTGCTCTTTGTTTCATTTCCTTGAATCGTTGGCCGAAATTGCGTTCGTTGCAAGTTCATCATAAGTTCAACAAAACCGATTATCGTATTCCAGGGTATTATTTTACATATGGATGTTGTTATTGATTTCTAGAGTTACACTTTTAACTCATAAGCATACATAAAATAATTAAAAACATTTATATAGATATACTTTTTTGCCCGAATTTTGGAGGGAAAAATAAGGATGTATGATGTGCATCCTTATTCTTCCCTCACAAATTTGGGCAAAAAAGTGTGCATTATACATGGCAAAATATGGTAATTTTCCTCATATGTACTTAATTCTTTTAATAATAAATGACCTTTCTTCTTATAAAATAAAATATCTTTATTGTAGATAAATTGGAAAGTACAGAAAGTTATACAATCACCTGTAATCCTAATAATGAAAAGTAACATTTTCTTCGCCTTTTAAAAATCTAATCAGTGTAATGCTTCACCCTATATGCAGTTTTGTGTTCTCCCATTTTTCCCACTTAACATTCTGATGCGACTCTTCTACATCTTAGTAACTATTATTCAAGATGACATTTTATATGGTATGTACTATTTTCGGGCGTGGAGCATTTCATCATTTTCCTGTTGTTTTGCATTTAGATTATTTGCTATTCTTTGTAGAGAATTTTCACTTAAGAAGCATCAGATAATTTTTGCAGAACATAGTGTTTTAACCAGAGCAGCAATCTTCTACCCAAACCGAAGAGTTTGTGAAAGCTGTGTCCTCTCCAGGCAGCTTTGGAAGAATGACTGGGGCACATACAGTGTAACAGCAGCAAAAGCCATGTCTCCTGGGCTGTGCTCCCGCAGGGCTTCCCGTGCCCTGGGAGATACCCAGGCTAAATGTGGACACCCTTTGCTCAGTTCCCCAGCTCCATTACCCACTGGTCCGATGCCCGGTCCTTTGAAGCTTCTCTGCGTTTCCATTTGTAGCTGGCACTTGGGATCTCGCCTTGCCACGCCTGATGGAAGTAGGGAAAAGCAGGTACAGCCTTCCTTTGGGCCACCAGATCGGCATTGGTCTGTCCTCAGCCCAGCCCTCGTCTGTGACAGTCCCTCAAGTCTCAGCAGGCCTTCCAGCTGTCCATCCATTGAACAGCTGTTTACCTACCGAGTTCCAGGAACGGTCTAGATATTGGGGCTATCGTGGTAAGACAGGTACAGCTCTCCCTCCTTTAGTCTTGGCGGGAAGTGACTACATGGGAGAGAGTATGGATTGTTCTGTAGGGTTTGGGAGAGGATGTACCAAAACAGTGTTCTACATAGTTCGGACTTTATTTAGCTAGCTTTCCCCCTACACTGAGCACTCTCCACATATTGTACCTTAGGGCCTGTGCACACACACACACCTTTAGGTGTGAGGTGCATCTGTTAAAACTTTTATAAAATGACCAAAAGAACGCAGTCAGGGAAGCAGAGGCATGCGTCTCTTCTGCTGGCCTTGGTGCATTCCTGGAATTATCAGCTGGATCCTCAGTCCTCGGCGCCACAGTCCAAGTCTGTCCTAACCCTTGGGCTTTAGGAACTGGCTTTCCCACTGTGCCTGTGATGTGACAGGATCCCCATGTTCAGCGGGGAGGTGGGCAGAGCTCGGCTAGGAGTGTGCCTGGGAGGTGGCATTTATTCTTGGTGTGCTTCCCTTCTCTCCTTCCTACAAGGACACCATGGACACAAAATATACATGAATTTTGCCATTGGTCATTCCCTTATCCCACTCGGTCCACCATAAGTGTGCTGTGGCTGAGGCCAGGGTACCATGTTGTGCTTTGGGTTTGGTTTATTGCTAATTTGGCAAATACGTCTTCATGGGTGAGGAGCAAGATGCTTTCACCTGCGAAGTTCTATTTGAGCGTTGTCCTGGCACATTAATTATTGTTTTTAAAACAACCAGTATTTAGAACAGATGTTAACTGCTCTGGAATTCACTGCTGGACATATCAGGGAAATGCAGCACATAAGTAACTTTGGATTTTAGCACCATATCCATCTCATGATACTCCTTTTAAAGATGAAGAAATGTGGGCGAGGTACAAGAAGAAGCAGATTAATTAGGAATGTTAGGTATTGTTTTTAGAGATGATGTGATAAAAGGAACCCTAGACACACATTCGCTGGTCCTGAGTTGACACTTTTATGCCACCTCTTATTAGTCATGTGGCTTTGGACAGTTTAATAGTGATAATGATAATTATGTATAATAGTGGTTGACATTTACCCACTAATTGCTCAATTACTAAAAAGGACTTCACTATAATGAGGAGTCAGTTCGATTGATTTAATCCCCCACGAGATGTAGGTACATAATATTCCCCAATTTGTATGTGAAGAAACTAAGATGCAGAAATTGGATGAAGAGTCACAGATCACGCAGTGGCGGTTGCTGGATCTGGGATTTGCACTCAGGTCATACAACATTGTATGCGTTTTAGGTGTATAGCATAATGATTTGAACATTCATTCTTCATATTCTGTCTGAATGTGCTTTTCTGGTGACTGTACCTATGAATGATGGATGGCCCAGGAGAAAATTAAAACTGGAATTTTAAATTTGTTAGGTCAGTGACTGTTTCTTTTACTTCTTTGTTTCTCATACAGTGCTCAACATTATGTCTTAGATGAAACTGATACTATTTCCATAGTGTTGATTTGATATGAATTTTTAAAAAGTAAGAAGTAAGCCTTAGGGAGTTGTAATATTTTGAGTTAGGACTTCTCCTAATAGGAAATTGACTGAGGCATGTACTAACATGTCTGTGCGCGATGACTTGGCTTTAAATGCCTAAACCTAGCAAACACTGGCCCCGTTGGAAACCTGTAACATCAACTAGTGATTGTGTTATTTTAGACCCATACTAAATCATACTAAGGCATCAATTTGAACATACGTAGTGCATGGAGCTTCTTTAGTGGGATTTATTTTTCCTCTTAACAATACTTTTGAAAAGAAGACAGAGATGTAGTAGAAAGAGTCAAGAGTTTTGTGACCACGTAGTATATGTGAATATAGACCTGTCACTTCACTTGTTGGGACCAACAATTTGTGCTCTAAAGGAAGAGGGTTAAAAATCAAGATCCCTCTGATTCTTTTTCCAGTCCTGTTATCGTCTCTCGAGTTGAGTCTGGAGGCTGCAGTAATCCTGTCAGAGTGGGATGGCTTGCAGGACCCTGTTGGTTTGAGGCAGTGCCCCTGACTCCCCTGACTTAGGGATAACAGCTGTTTCTTGTGTGTGGGCCACAGAGTCCAGAGTTTATACAAGCTGCCATTGGAAAGCAAGCTTGTTTTTCTTAAGTTTTTATTTTTAAATTTTTTATCATTGTACTTGTATTTGCAAGTGGGTGTCAAGAGTATCAAGAATATTCAATGGTTGGAAACACGTCTGTCTGCTTCGCTTTTTAAGAATGATAATTCTTTAGCCGGTCAGGTTATCATCTATCTAAATAAGGTGGGGAAATCAGTAACACATTTTCTCTTTTTTTTTTTAGAAGAGCAGTTATTTCCCATAAAGTTTGCAGATGGTATATTTTTTAAATATATTTTTTATTAGTTTCAGGTGCACAAAACAAAGTAATACTTAAACGTTTATCATTTATATCCCTCACACTGTGGACCCCCCTCCCCCATCGCACCGAGCCATCACATTTCCACTGTCTCCACTCCCAATGCTGTACTCCGCCTCTTGTAAGTATATACATACACGTATACATATGTATATACAATTATAGTTGGCATTCATTATTGTTCAGCTTCAGGTGTACAGTGCCGTGATCTGCAGATGGTATTTTTTGTTTTTATTCCCCAGTAAAACATAAACGTTCAACTTTATTTAGCTTTATCCGCCTTTAGAAAGTAATGGTCAGTTGGCGTAAAAAGCAGTTAATGTGGCAAACTTAGAACATGTTCTGTTTACTACCAGTTGTTACACATCTTTTCTATTGGTTGTTAATGCAGACTGCTTTTTGATGAACGCACGTTGTGCTTCTTTACTCAAGGGCTACATCTGGTTTCTTGGTTAATTGTGTTGAAAGTTAGTATCATAATTCCTAAGAGGAAGTGAAGTATCAGAAAAGAGAAATGCTTTAGAATTATAAATTGTATTTTTATATCTATCCCACATTTTATAAGAAATTACAATACAGAAAAATTTTAACTCAGCTTTTAAGTCAGTTGATTGGCCATATTTGTACAACTGCTGTGTGATGATATCAGAGAAATAGCAAATATAATTTCTGCTTTTGAATAGATTATTATTTAAAGGGATAAGAAAAAGAGGGTTCAAGACAAGAAACGTTTCTTTGCCTGTATAATGCATGCTAGTAGATTGAACACAAATCATGACAAAATTGTGTGTGTGCGTGTGTGTGTGTGTGTGTGTGTATGTATGTGGTATTCCTGGCATATCTATGTATATATATATGAAATTCCTGTCAATTTTAGACATATAGATGTAGGCAGGAATTGCAAATAATGTCATCCCTCAGATACTTCATTTCATGGAAGTGTCACCTCTGGTCAGAAGTACTGTGGATTGTACTCCTGGTATTGAATCAAATTCTTATGTACCAACCATTTGTTAGTTATATTTTTAATTTATTTTTGATCTTGGGCCTTAGCCTTCCACTAATCTTCAGGATTTGTTTAAGTATTAAAATTTAGTTTTGAAACTTCGCATCCATCACAGTACTGGAACTAATTTCCCTTTATCTCTTTCATGATTTCAGCTGAGTAGAAAACCTTGCTTCTTTCCAGGTGTTTTGTAGCTAGAATTGCTGGTGAGCCGTCAAGTATGTTATGAACTAAACAATGGCTGGACATGGAAAGAGAATTACAGGGAACTCGTTATACAACTACAGTCTTCAGAAATGGGCAAGACGCTTTTCATCCTGACAGGAACTGAAAACAAGTATTAGAAAGCCAAAGCGTTTTTTCTATGTGTGCTCAGCATTTTAATTTATAAATCAACCTCTTACCTTTCAAAGTTACTTTATGCACGTAATACCATTTCGACCAAAACCGTTCTGGGATTTTGGGGGGTACTTGAAGGGCAATCTAATGGAAAAATAAACATGAGAGCTTGCCAAGGAACTTTCCAAAGAGCAGAGCAACGAGTACTAATGATTAAAAAGTATAAACACAGATCTATGGAACAATATTTGAGTCTAGAAATAGATTCAACAATATATAAACAATATAATAAAATATGTTTTCTCTAAAAAAGGAGGGATTACAGTGGTGTTGGAAGCTGGGGAGCAGTTTTTAATAAAATAGTTACATCAATATCTTTTATTATCTGTCAATATAAATTTGAAATAAATGAATGAACTTGACAAAATAATGAAATTAATGAAAAAAAAATATGATGTTTTAGAAAGACCAAAAGAAAATAGAATAGAATATATAATAGTACCGTGAAAGGATAGCTCTTTCAGTTTTAAAGGATTAAGAAAAAAATAAAAAGATAGATTTGAAAAATATTTCAAATGTATGCTTGATAAGAGTTAGTAAAAGGACAGTAGCAACTGTGTTTCCCCAAAAATAAGACCTAGCTAGACCATTAGCTCTAATGCGTCTTTTGGAGCAAAAATTAATGTAAGACCTGGTCTTATTTTAATATAATATAAGACCAGGTATAATGTAATATAATATAATATAATAATATAGTATAATACCAGGTCTTATGTTAATTTTTGCTCCAAAAGATGCATTAGAGCTGATGGTTTGGCTAGGTCTTATTTTGGGAGACGGTGGGGAAATAGATTTGCACCAACATGACTGAAAAAGAATTATGTATAAAGTGCTTGTTCATGTTTATCCCCCAAACAGTGAGACTTTCATAGGCGAATGGACAAAACAGATAATTTACACAAAGGGAAATACAATTAGTAAGTGAACATGAAAAAATGTTGATCAGAATTCATGATCAAAGGTCTTGTTCAAATTTATAGCACATAGATATCATTTTATAATTATTGAAGTAATCCCCCTTTTATCACAGAGGAGAACATCTCATGTTGGCAAATTTGCAGTAAAATTTGCACAGTCTCTGTGGGGGAAAAAGGCAAACCATAGGAAAAAGAAAACAATTGCTGAAACCCTTTGGCCTAGAAATTCCATCCCTAAGGAGCCCATCCCAAGGAAATGTGTATGCACACCATGATCAGACCCGGTTGTTTTCCGTAGTAGGAAATAAACTCAATGTTTATCAAAGGGAGGCTGGTATATTATTGATGCTACATTAACATGACAGAATCTCCTCAAGTCATTACAATGGAGAGTAAATACTTGGGCAGTACATGTAAGATGTAATGTTAAATAGGATAGAACCCACAATATGGTTTCAAGGATAGTAAGTGTGTGTGTGAAAACTAATAAGTAATGGTGAAAGTAATTCTATTAAAATGATAGTGTGGACGAAAAAGAGGCTCTATAGTAAATCTATCCGAAAAGTAACCTCACAGGGTGATCTGATCCTAAGTCCCTAACTGGGTAGGTCTTGGTGGGCCCAGGGCTATGAAAGCTTTGTCTTTGCCTTAAGCAAGCCCGTCCATTGTTTTTGTGCATCTAGGTTGACACACCTTTGAAATGCTTCTTTTTCAGACCTCTCAGAAGCTAACTACCCTGAGTAAATCACATAATCTTTTCAACTATCCTGTAATCCAATCATGGAGCTTTCTCCACCTTGCTTTCTCCTGCTTTCTTGTACTCTTCCTTATGTTCCCTCCTACTTCCAAATGTATAAAAGAAACGGCAAACTCATTCTGGGAAGCATTTTTTTACTCTGTTGAGATCTTGCTTCCAGATTTGTCCTGTTTAGCTCAAATAAACTATAATGAAACTCTTACAAAATTTTACTACAGGTTTGAATGTTCTTATGTCAACAAAAGTTTACAGGATATTTTACAATAATTAAGATAATGTTTAATGTAATATAATTTCCCATAAATAAATAGGAAAAGAAATCTAATTCTTGCCCTTGTAAAGTTAGTTGTACGCATCATGGAATTGAAATTCCAGAACATGGACTTTCAGGTCCCTGAGGTGAATAGGTGGTAGGGAATCAGACAGACTGGCCATTTGTCATCTTTCCTAAGTGTCCAAGGTATGCAACTTGGCCCTAAAGACTCCTTCACCAACAGGGGAAGCAGGGAAGGTAGCTTTCACAAGATTCAAGCCCCTTAGCCTGGCCGTTCACTGGCCAGCTTGCTAAAATTTATTTGAACTTTATTCTCTACGTGTGTGGTGTGTGTGTGTGTGTGTGTGTGTGTGTGTGGAGGGGGAGTGGGGGTAGTAGAAATAACTTATGATGCTTTTTACAAGTAATTTTATGCAAATCATTTGTCATGTAAAATACTTAGATTTCCAAAGAACAATTTATGTAAATGATCTGAATCCCAGATTTAGTGATAAGAAAAAACAGATGTAAATGCTCTGCTTTTCAGACAACATTAGTCGGAGTTTCAATTCTAGTTCTGTATTGGTACAGAGGAAGAATATAAGTTGAAGTCGTGCTGTAAATGGCAGCCTGGACTCCAGGCAAAGCAGAGGGGGAGGATTATGCATCAGAGGGTACTGAAGGGTGACACTGACATTAAAAGGAAATATGCAGTTGTTGCTATGCTAGAAAAAGAAATAATAGTTGTACTAGTTGTCATTTGGAAAACTAACATGTAGGATAAAGCTTAAGAGTCTTTAAGTTTAAAGCTTAAGCACATTTTCCTATCATATTTCTGGTTTGTCCTCCAATCAAAATGGTGCCTTGTTTGTCACTGATTTGACAGAGTATTAGTCATCTCAGCTGCCATAGCAAAATACCATGGACGGGCGGCTTAAAGTACAGACAATTATTTCTCACAGTTCTGGAGGCTGGAAAACCAGATCAAAGTGCCCGGCTATTTGCTTCCCTGGTGATGGCTCACTTCCTGGCTTGGAGCCAGTTGCCATCTAGCTGTATCCTCACATGGCAGAAGGAGAACGCTGTCTGATGTCTCTCCAGATAAGGGCGCTAATCTCATCAGGAAGACTCCACTCACGACCTCAGCTAAACCGAACTGACTCCCAAAAGCTCCATCTCCAGATACCATAACTGCGAGGCGAGGGCTGCAGCATGTGGGTTTTAGGCAGATGCAGGGCAGCCTGTAGCAGGTGGTGCGTAATCCTGCCAACGAGGACCCTCTCCTTTTCCTTGAACCTCCACGCACAGAGCTCATTCTGGTCACGCATGTGCTGCCATGGAGATCAGAACTCGGTATTGGTTAGTTAAGGTGACAGTTTGTTAATCTCGTCCTCGTTGTGGTATGAAATTCAGTCATACTGTCATAGTAATCTGTGGGATGTATTTCAGTGACTTAGCCTTCTGTTAGAATGCTAAACAACAATAGCAGTTCAGTTCATGTGTTTAATTATTCTCTTTCCTTTTCTAGAACATTAACATATTTTACATACGCTGAGTTTTGTAGGATACAATAAATATGTGAGATCTCCTCAAAGTATATAATTACATTAGTTAATCATAGGTAAATTAAATTAAATTTGGGTTCTTTGTAGGAAAAAAGTTAATGTTTATGTATTCTGTACATCAAACATTGGATAGACTTCAAGACGAGAGACAAAAGAGGAAATGGTGCATCTCCTCAGCTTCTTGGGACTGTCCTAGTCTCTCTGTCCTAGCCAAAATAATGGGTTGGTTCTGTCACTTCGTTCAGTTAGAATTATTGGTGCCTGAATCCCCCACATAGGCAGATAGAATGGAGAAAGTTAAGAAATCCTTGCTTTTGATTTTTGCTGAGACTCTCATTAATCTATATCTAATGATATTTTACGGTACTGATATTTTTTTTTTAGCAGACTATAATAAGGGCATTATCCTGCACATGGAAAAATATCACAATCAACATAAAAAATAACTGGAAATAGAACCTTAAGTGTTTGCTTTTTCTGTTTTTTTTTTAAATGTCAGTTCTTTTTTGAGGTCCTAGGCAGAATTAAATAGAAAGAAAATTAAGGTGATAAGGTTCTTTTTATAATATTCTGATGATTTTATGTAATTGATAAAATACAGTTTCAATTCCCTTTCTTTCTTCCTTTCTCCCTTCCTTCCTTCCTTCCTTCCTTCCTTCCTTCCTTCCTTCTTTCCTTTCTTCCTTCCTTCCTTCCTTCCTTCCTTCCTTCCTTCCTTCCTTCCTTCCTTCCTTCCTTCCTTCCTTCCTTCTTTCCTTCCTTCCTTCCTTTCTAGGACAGAGTGATAAAAATTTGTTTTTATTCATTGACTTTCTATCAGTTGAGAGGCCTTGGAAAAACATTTTTTTTTCAAAAACATTTTTATGTTTGTATTTGTATAAAATAATTCCATATGCTGCTTTATTGGTATCTTCTTTTTTTTCTATAGAAGCGTAGTGTATTTGCTTCTTTAAAGGAAGTTCAGTTTGAAAACCACAAACTAATTTGGAAAATACCCACAGTACTTATCCTCTTGTATCCCCTTTACCCAGGGGACATAATTTTATGCCAATGTGTGCCGTTTATAGCATTTCCAATAAGTATTAATTATATTAATCTGTATCAGTGTCTGTATAAGATTTGAAATACAAAATTTTCAGAACATTAAATCTTATTCAAGGAAATAGATTTCCTCATATTTATTCAATAATTAATGTAGCTATGACAACATAATATGTTTTGCTACCTTTGACTTTTTAATGTATTTCACTAAGGCATAAAACAAAATCTGTCTTTTTCTGTTGAAGATAAAAATTTATAGGACAATATACATGGCAAAGTTTTATTTTCTTTCTCCTTATCTGACTCAACGTACTGCTAAATAAACACTTATCCCTTTGTTTTTCCTTTAGTTAATGCTTTCTTGGAAAAATTTTAAGAAGTGTGATGTAATATAAAAAATCAGCAAAAACATTAATGAAATATCAAGGTAATTAAAAAAATACTTCCCTGTAGACTTCTGTCAGGGGCTTGCAGAAAAGTCTCAGAAGAATTTGTTTTTTTTCATAACCATTTAATTAACTTGAGAAAGGTCCCAAGTGACCCCTTCCGACAAATACTCTTCAGAAAAGGTGTTGCCTCTGACGTGTGCGGGGTCTTCACCAGTGCAAGACCAGTGTTTTGCAGGTGGAAGCTGGGTGTAATTTATAAGTTTCTGCAGAAGTTTAAACATATAAACAGGATAATTTTGTCATGAACTTTGTCAGAATACCTTCTAAAAATCAATCTTCATATTGGTTGCTTCATAAACCTGTTTTGTAGCAAAATGTGTACTGCATTTCTCTAGGTCAATACATTTCCTGGCCTGAGCTTCTTTAGGGAAAAGCTTTCCTTGAATTTTTTTTTTTTTAATTTTTTATTGTTAACAGCTTTATTTAGATATAATGTTCATACCATATAATTTACTCAAGTAAATTGTACAATTCAATAGTTGTAGTCTACTCAGGGTAGTGCAAACATTGGCACAACCTAATTTTTAAAATTGTGGCAAATATATATGACATAAAATTTACCATTTTAACCACCTGCAAATGTACAATTCAGCGGCATTAAATATATTCACAATGTTGTGTAACCATTACACCATATATACCCACAGTTTTTCCATCATCTCCAACAGAATTCTGTAACGCATTAAACAGTAACTTGCCCCCAGCCCTGGTATATCTATCCTACTTTCCGTCTCTAGGAATTTGGCTATTCTAGGTACATCAAATAAGTGGGATCATCTAATATTTGTCCTTCTGTGTCTGGCTTATTTCACTTAGCAGGTTTTCAAGGTCCGTTCAAGTTATAGCATAGATAAATTTTCATTTCTTTTTTATCGTTGAATAATAGTTCATTATATGTATGTAGCACATTTTGTTTGTCCATTTATCAATGGACACTTGGGTTGCTTCCATCTTTTTTGCTATTGTGAGTAATGCTGTTATGAAAATTGGTGTACAAATATCTGTTCAAATCCCTGCTTTTATTTATTCTGGATATATACCTAGGAGTGAAATTGCTAGATCATATGATAATTCTAAGTAACTTTTTGAGAACCACCAAACTGTTTTCCAAAACAGCGGCATCATTTTACATTCCCACCAGCAAAGAATGAGGGTTCCAATTTCTCTGTATCTTCACCAACATTTTTTTCTGTTAAAAAAAATTATTATAGCCATCCTAGTAAGTATAGTAGGTGTGAAGTGTTATCACATTGCGGTTTTGATTTGAATTTCCCTAATAACTAATGATTGTTGAGCATTTTTTCCTATGCCTATTAGCCATCTGTATATATCTTCTTTGGAGAAATGTCTATTCAAGTCCTTTGCCCACTTTTTTTTTTTTAAGATTTTATTGGGGAAGGGGAACAGGACTTTATTTGGGAACAGTGTGTATTTGTATTTCCAGGACTTTTTATCGGGGAACAGTATAGTGTGTTTTTCCCAGGACTCACCAGCTCCATCCAAGTCAAGTTGTCCTTTCAATCTTAGTTGTGGAGGGCGCAGCTCAGCTCCAGGTCTGGTCGCTGTTGTTAGTTGCAGGGAGCGCAGCCCACCATCCCTTGCAGGAGTCGAACTGGCAACCTTATGGTTGAGAACTCGCGCTCCAACCAACTGCGCCATCTGGGAGCACAGTGGCAGCTCATTGACTTCATTCTAGTTGCGGAGGGCGTAGCTCGCTGGCCCATGTGGGAATCCAACCAGCAGCCCTGTTGCCCAGAGCTCGCGCTCTAACCAACTAAGCCATCTGGCCACCCCCTTTGCCCATTTTTGAATTGGGTTGTTTGTTTTTGTTGTTTGTTGATTTGTAAGAGTTCTTTATATAGGATATTAACCCCTTATCAGATATGTGATTTGCAGATATTTTCTCCCATTCTGCAAGATGTCTTTTTACTTTCTTGATAGTGTCCTTTGATGCACAAAGGTTATTGATTTTGATGAAGTCCAATTGATCTATATTTTCTTTTGTTGCCTGTGCTTTGGTATCATCCATGAAATCATTGCCAAATTCAACATCATGAAGCTTTTCCTTTATGTTTTCTTCTAAGATGTTTATAGTTTCAACTTTTATTTTGAATGATTTATTTTTGCAGCGCTATTCCCAATAGCCAAGATACAGAAACAACCAAAATGCCCATGAATATACGACTGGATAAAGACATTGTGGTACATTTACACAATGGAATATTACTGTGCCATAAAAAATAAAATATTACCATTTACAACAACATGGATGGACCTTGAGAATATGATGCTAAGTGAAGTAAGTCAGACTGAGAAAGACAAATACCGTATTATCTCACTTATGTGTGGAATCTAAAGAACAGAAAAATGAGCAAACAAAACAGATTCATAGACACAGAAAAAACTGATGGTTGCTAGATTGGGAGGGGAGATGGGGGAAAAGGTGAGGGGATTAGAAAGTACAAATTGGTAGTTACAAAACAAAATAGTCACAGGGATGGGAAAGACAGTATGGAGAATGTAATCAATAATGTTGTGAAGACTATGTAGGGTGCTAGATGGGCACTGGATTTATCGGGGGGCTCACTTCATAGATTATATAAATGCCTAACCACTGCACTGTACACCTGAAACCGATATAAAATAATATTGAATGTCAGCTATAATTAATATGTATATATCACGGCATGTGAAGCATGAATGGTAGTGGAACAGCTGTGTAGAGTCTGAGGGGTAGTAGGCCTGGGGGGGGTTACCACTTTGTGAGCAGTGTAAGTGCTGATCATTATGTTGGGAAAAGCTTCCTTTAAATAACACTTGCTTCCCAGGGAGGGGTCTCTGGGAAAGGACGTGGATCTGCAGCAGCTGTAAGGGTTTCCCAGCAAGTCAGTGCCCTGGAACACAAGTCAGCGTGCTCTGCACACTGGAGTATATTTAAGAAGCTTACTACATGGTCGTTAACACAAAACAACACAAAAAACCACTTGGCTTTAAAGAGGAACAAACAACTAACCAGTCTGTATTTTGTTTTCGTTGTGGATGCGTAGCTGTGAAACTAGCAAAAACCCAGAGCACGCTGCTTGATACTCTGCAGGCACTTTCACTTGCATGAGGTCTGTTAATCCTGGAGGCATCCTGTGAGCTAGAGCTCTTGCTCTGATTATACTGATAAGGAGCCCAGGCTCCAGGAGGGAGCATTGGCCAAGATTTCATGCCTGTCGAGGGTGGAGCTAGGACTCTCAGGACTTTTGACGCAAGCCTGTCGCGGTGCACTCCCTTCTGCATCCTGCCACTCTCCCTTCTGCGTTCTGTCCAGTGCAGGCTGCGTTTGTAGAACAGAAAGGAAGGATTCTGCCTCAGCCCAGTTGAAATGACGGGGTGTCAAGCACAGTGCAATCCAGCTTCCGTTATCTCTCCCCGGAGCACAGCAGTGGCCTGCTCACCGCATGTTCTCCCCCTCACAGCAGCCGGTGAGCTCTGAAATGCAGTTTGGATCACGTCACCCTGCTTAAAAGCCTTCAGTGATTTTCCATCGTACTTAAAATAAAATCCGAAATGCTTATTTTGGACTACAGGGCCCAGCATGTCTGGCTCCTGCTTCTCTTTCCCTCACTGTTCAGTGTCCCCTGACCATGTGACATAGTTCCTAGCTCACTTCATACCCTTCCTTGCCTCCAGACCTTTTCCCTTGCACTTTCCTTTGTCTGCAGTTCTTTAAATTTTCTGACTACCTTCAATGGACCGATCTTTTAGGTTTCAGTCCAAATGTCATTTCCTGATACCTTCTCCAACCTCCCAGTCTAAGCTTTCCTGTTTTATTTGTATTCTCTCTCCTGATATTTATAATTTGCCTTTATATTCAATTAATAACAATAACTAACAATTAGGGAGTCCTTCCTATCTGCCATTCTCTGAGTACCACCTGTAATCCTGTTTGTAGATGAGAAAGTAAGACACTTTCACAGATTACAGTAAACCACGAACGAGGATTTTAAACCCAGGCTTCCTCCACAAGACTAAAAACTCTGGGAGGGTAGGAATTGTTTTATTATTTATTCTCTGTATTGTTTTATTCCCAGTGCCTGGCACATAGTAGGCCCTCAACAAATACACATTGAACAAGTGCACTGGTGGCAATGACTTGCTTTTTTATAACAGCTTTACTGAAATATAATTCACATAAAGTCTACCCTTTTAAAGTATACAATTCAGTGGCTTTTAGAGTTCTGCAACCATCATCATTATCTAATTTTAGAACGTTTACATCACCCCCAGAAGAAACTCTGTACCCATTAGCAGGCACTTCCCATTTCCACCTCTCCCCAACCCTGGAAACCAATAATCTACTTTCTGCCTCTATGGATTCTCTTATTCTGGAAATTTCACATAAATGGAATCATGCAACATACAGACGTTAGACTTTTGTGACTGGCCTCTTTCATTTTGCACAGTACTTTATTTTCAAGGTTCCTGTGTGTCGGGGTATATATCAGTGCTGCAGTCCCTTCTAGTGCTGAGTGTAGTTCTGTTGCACAGATGTAGCAGTTTATTATCCACTCATCATTTGATGAGGATTTGGGTTGTTTCTTCCTTCTGGCCTTATGGAGTGATACTGCTATGAACATTTGTGTATAAGTTTTTAAGAGGACATAGTTTTTTCAATTCTCACTGGAGGCTTGTGGTAACTCGATGTTTAACATGAAGAAATGCCAGACTGTTTTCCAGGGTGGCGCAACGACTAAAACCAGAGCTGGCCAGTTGTTAGAGCAGTAAAGTAGGTTTTATTCAGGCCTGTTGCAACAGGGAGAAAGAGACCTCAGTATAGAACTGGGCTCAATTCTGAGTACAAAGAAAAGTGGGGGTTTGTAGCTAAGGAGCAGAGTAAGAGTTGGGGGAGGAAATCAGCAGGTGGAAAATTCCTAAGAGGGTAGCGCAATTTTTTGCTATACTGACCTAACAGGATTCTTGTGAAGACAGACCATGGTGGTCAGCTGTCACTTGGCCAGATATTGAGGGTGAGGGATTCGGGCTAAACCTACTTAGCAGGATTATTGCTAAAACTGAGTGAGTCTAAAAGGGGGAGACCTAGTTGGGAAGAGGATTCAGAAGAAGCACCTCATTAAAGTCTGGTCCTAGAGCAGCTGTCAGTCCCGTGACAGGTAATTCAGGTATTACCTTTCTTCTAGTGCTTTTCCTCAACCGTGTTAGCAAATATTTTGAGGGGGATTAATGGCAATGTGTCTTTTACTGTAATAATTTTTTTTATTTAAACATTCACTGTATTTTGTGATCACATCTTGTATGTTGTATTTTTTTCTGAAGCTGGTAAAGCTGCCTTATTTTCAATTTCATGCTTACGATTAGTAGTTTTGTTTTGTTTTTAGATCTGTATAGAAACATTTAGCAATGGTTTAAGCCTCTTTGGAAATCTCATTTATGCTGTAAAAAGTGAAAGGCAATATCATTGTAGGGTTCACAGTTTAGGACAGTGGTATCATTTAAGTAAATTACTATTTCCACCATAAATGTACTTTTTAAGCATAGTGAATACCTTTCTTTTCTTCTTCCTTTTATAAAAAGCATTTTCTTTCTGTGTTTCAGCGTGGATGGTGGCTCTAATCCAGTGCTGGATTGTTTTCATTACTATTATTATTTTATCCCACTTGGTGATACATTGTAAGACTAGGTTGTGTATAAATTAACTAGCAACTGCAAAGAATGATTTTAACTTTCTCACAAACTGTTTCATCCTATGTTTTCCTGCTTTACCACCACCCATCTGCAGTATGTCATATATCTTCAATTAATGTGAATTCAAATTTGTCTCGAGAATTTAGCAATGTTCTTGGAAATAACTGGCTGTCCTGGGGAGCTGGGAATCCAGAGCTGTTACTCAGTCACTTAGAAAAATGAAGGCCTCCACTGGGCGACTCCAGCGCCCCTTCAACAAGGCGAACGGCAGCATCTTCTGTTGTCAGGAGCTGACGTGTGCCAGCTCTCACTGCAGTGGTTATAATTGCTCAGGTTACATTAGTGTTCATGGCACGTGCCTCCCACCTCATGCGGTGCTCGCTTTCTGTTTCTTTGAGTAATGTACCATTTTGCCTTTCATTTTGGCGTGGGGAACCATGATTTTAGGGGCTGTAAGGCAGAGAGCAGCTGGGGGAAGAATGAATACCCAAAGCCCAGTGCCAGGATTAATGTACTGATGCAGATATTCTGAGGAAGGGTCTCAAGGATGTTTTGTGATAGGTAACAAGGAAACACCGCGTGGCAGTGAAGCCTCCTCCCCTGGCATGTGATGCTGGTCGCAGAGGTGTCTGGCTTCCCTCTGCTGCATTTCACTCTCGGGGTGCCAGCTGCTGCAAGCCAGCTGTTTAGGCACAGCTAAAGACAGCAAATTATCACTACATATTTTACTTTCGCCAGTAATTTCTAACGCTTAGAATGACGGCAGTAGCAAATGGGTGAAAGCTAAAGACTTAAAGATCCAAAAGGACAAGAGCTTATCCTTCCTGCTTCTGCAGAATTATTTTTAAAAGGTTGTGTCTCTGTCTTTGGATAATTTTCAGAAGACAAGGGAAAACATTTTTTATTTTCACTCTTACAATGTGATAAGATATAATTGAATTTTAATAAACACATTGCAAAAGTCAATGGGCATACAGTATTTTAAGTTACATGGATTTAGAATTTGCAGAAAGAAGAAGTAGCTACTGGAATGTAAATGCCATCCCACAAGGGACCTTCCGAGTAGGAGCTTGATATGTAATTCAGCCCTTCTCTTCTGCTTCCAACTTCCCCATTTCATCCTAAACTTGACGTCTAGCAGACGACAATATTACTCCTTTTGGTGTTCTTCTGGTTGGTTATTGTTACTGGACAACTTTTAACTTGAACCTGGAGGAAGGTCACTGAGACAGGTGCCAGAGTGGTCGAGAACCTTCAGGGTGCACGTGGAGGGACAGCTTGGTTCATAGCTTCCCAGGGTGCCCCTCCTGAGCGGGGCCCAGGTACTGCTGTAAGTTTAGGCCCTCCTCCGTGCAGTGCTGAAGACCCAGAGACGGATGAGGAAGGATGCCCATAGGCCAGAGGAGCTCCTGCTGAAAGAGGACCCTGTGAAAGTCCTCGTAAGTTCTGTTCATCTTCTATCCTGCCTTGCAGCATATCCAGGATTATTTGATTATGAAAATATTTAATTTATCAGTTAGTCATCAAGTAAAATTGATGCTTGCGGAAGATATGGCATGTTTAAATTGGGGCTTCCTGACGTTATGTGCACCCCAGTTTGGAGAATTGTGGACTTGGTGTGACCTTGGGGAAATTCTTTTACCTAACAGTCCGTATTTGAAGTCCACCTGGAAGGTACCAGGTCTTTTCAGAGCCTGTAGGGGTAGAACTGGGATGACGAGGAGCTCATTTCAGCTGTCTGCTCCTGCTTCTGTGAGAAGACGTCTGACCGGAAGTCCAGCAGTCTGTCTCTAGACCTGGCTCACTCGCAACTTGGGACATGGGACACATTCACATCTCCAGGCCCGTTTTGTCACCTGTAAAATGAGGGGTGAACTATCAGGGATCAAGCAGCCTTTCCAAAGTGTGTTTGGTGAATCATCGCTTGCTAAAGACATTGTCAGGGTAGCTGCCAGGGGCTGGGAGTTGTGGTTTAATAGCTATAGAGTTTCAGTTCCGCAAGATCAAAAGGTCTGGAGATGGGTGGCACGGTGATGTGAACGTAGTTAAGAAGGCGTGCTTTACCTCAATTGAAAAAGACTTTCTCAGGCTTTCACCTGACGTCACATCAGCATGGACTGTGTTCCTCTCCCCTCCTGCAGTCCCTGAGCACTCAGCACGTGGAAGCTTCAGAGACATCCTGCTCCAAGAAAATCTGCTGAACTTCCAGCCAGTATTTCTCAAATTGCCCTTCCCCCTATTGAACTAACACCTATTAACGCCATGGAACTTACTTTGGGAGGAGCCCCATTTGGGATGTGGTGATCTGAGGACTTTTCCAGCTCAAATGTGTTGTCTGTCATTCTTCAAAGACACTATATGTCAATATGGGCCGTGCCAAATAAGACCTAGATGGCCTGATGGACAAAGATGAACTTTTCCCACGTCATGGCACACCTGGAAAGTGATCATATTTGAATGGTACCTGGTAGCTCATGGCTGGGAGCTCGGTAACCCAGTCAGGGCACCTGCTGGGTAAAGCTGTGGCAGTCAGATCTGTAAAAAGTTGTCAGTGAGCAAACCCCATGAAATGTCCTATTCAGCCCGTGGAAGAGGCATGAAAGGCAGAACATGCTAAGCTAGGTTCCATTTGCTTTTCTTGGCTGTAGTTTTCCACTTTAGGTAAACCGGAAACCCACTTGGTCATCTGTCTGTATGGCTGTGGTTATTACTGGTCTTTAGACCTAACTGAAAATCTGCCTTGGTGTGCAAGTTTTCTCACAGGACTGTATTCTTGCAGTTTACTTAAGACACGAGATTTCTCAAGTGAGAACATACATACTAATGTCATAAGCAAAATAGTTCTCATTTAACGGGAGAAATTTATTTTCGACCTCCCATTTCCTAGAGGAATCATTATGTGGGGCGGTGGTGTGGATTGAGGTAGGGGAGAAAACGCGTTCAGATTCCCGCCTTCCTAGCGTACAGATCAGGCAGGCAGGCGGCAGGCGGCAAGCCACGGCCTCCCGCTGAGACATCCGCAGCCCCCACCACCCCGCCCCCAGGTGGTGTCATTCTGTCATATCACGTCTTTGAGTGGCTTACTTAAGGATTCTAGACTGAAGGAGAAAACAGTAGATTAGACCTACGTCACTGTCAGTTAGTGTTTCTGTTCAGCTCACCTAGAAATGGAGAGTAGTCATAATCCACTTAGTAACAGCTGTTCGGGTTTCAGAAAGGCCAGGTCCTCTCAGATTGCCTTCTGCACTGATTGCCATTTTCCCTTAAAACAACTCTTATTTTTGCTTTTATTCACTGTTTATGGTTTTCTCTAAGAATGCTGTTGGCGAGAGTTCAAGTTGTAAAAGTAAACATAAAAGTGCATCCTTGCCGAGTGGCAGGGACCCACTGAGAAACCCACTGACAGCCTCTTCTGGACTTTGAGGTGGAAGTTTCAGGACCGCCTGTTCACTGAGTTTGGTTTTTCGCTTCTTGGGATCTGGCAGGCAGAGCGAACTCCTTCCAGCAGAGCCATGCAGGTGGGCAGAAGCCAGACCTGGGCTAGAGATGTCGTCACTGCACCTGGTCCCTCGTCAGGGGTGGGTGAAGGTGGTGAAGGTGTCAGATCAAATCGGAGACCAGAGGTGCTGGGGCAGGAAGGCACATGGTAGGCCTCTACAGAAGGGGGTGTGCGGCAAAGAAAGGGGAAGCACGGGCACTCAGAATCTCAGGCTTACAAGTCCAGGCAGCCTGTGCCGGAAGCCACCTGGAACACAGGCGGAGCTGTAGTCTGAGGTAAAGGACTGGACAGGTGAGCTATTAAGTAGGTAACTGTAGTGAGACGTGGGAGAAAACCAGGAGAAACTCAGTAATAAAACCTGGGAGGTACCAACAGCCTGCTGAACCATCTCCCCAGGCCTCCACACAATCTAATGCTGCGAAGCATTTTAAATAACTGAGGCAGGTCTGCATGTTCCGAAATAGAAAACGATGATATAGTAAGTGAAAATACAAACTGTAGTATATTATATAGTGTAGTTTTTGGGGGTGAAATGTACAATCTAAGTGGAAGGAACGAGGTACAGTACAGCTCTATTCAGGTGAATGATACAAACGCCTTCGGCAGACTTTACAGGGACAGAGGAGTTGTTTGCTTTGTGTTTTCACCCATCTGTCCCCCTGCGCATGTCCACATTATGGCCTAATTAATGCCTAAGCGACCTCCTGCTGCGAGGCCATACTGTGGGGGGCAGCTGCGTGTGCTTAGGGGCACCAGCGCCAGGCCTGACACCCAGCTGTGAATCCTACAGCAGCCACTGACTGCTGTGTGACTGAGTCACCTGACTCTTCAGTGCCTGCTTCCCCAGCTCCAGCCTGTGGACGGTAGTACTTGCTTCACTGGGCAGTTAGGAGGACTGGATGAGCCAGTATTTGTAAAATACGTAGAGCTTGTGCCTGTCCCATGCGAAAGTCTATGCAAATGTTTGCTGAGCAAATAAGCAAAACACACACTTGGTCAGCTTTCAGGAATCAATCAGGAGCTAACCTCCGACTTCTCTTTCCATCTCATATAGAGTCTTTCTCTTAGGGCATTACAAATTTAAAAGTATTGTTTCAAGTACTATGGAAAATTTTAGTTAAAATTCTTTTCAGCAGATCATTGGATCGGATTTTTGACTTTAACCCTTTTGAAATTACGAAAAAAATTACACTAGTTACTTTAAACTGGCTGCTTAATGCATTTGTACGCTAATGGTGTAGTAAGTAACTAGATATGGTTGTATGATTTCTAATAGACAGTTAGGATGGCTGGTCTTTTTCTCCTCCTGGTGGTACTTTGACAGTTAGGGAAAGTAATCTAAACAAATAGTGTTTGAGGCTGTCCCCTGGCCCCCACCCCATGAGTTCGTCTCACAGAAGATAACGCAGTTTGCACATTGGGAATGGCCAGGCTTCATTGGCACATGGAAAAGAAAAGTCATCAGATACTCTGTGACTTTAAATAATGAGGGACAGTAATAGGCTTTGTTTTAATAAGCTTTGAGAGATTAAACCTCTGTAGTCTTTGTAATGCCGTCAGATAAAGTTAAGGAACCCAGCAGTAGATAATAAATAAATAATGGTGTTCCACCTATAACCCCTGGAAAATTTCATAGAATGATTTCAAATTAATTGGCATTGCAGCTGAGCTACGAGATGATATCATAATTTGGGTTATTGAGTGAATTTAGTAATTTTAAGTTAGTTCATTCTAGTTTAATACCAAGAAACTGAACATTTAAAATTATCCCTGTGACGCTGGTACCCTTGGTATGCTAATATGGTGAGAATAATTCTTATACCTTCCTGAGGATTTTTATAAAGAATGAAGATGAAAATAATTGCTGTAGAACATGTTGCAAATCTATTCAAGTATATTCTATTCGTGAAAAATTATATTGACTAGTATCCTTTGTGTTGCTTAGGTATATAATATAAGCACCTAGAGTTTAAAGGTTTGTAATTCATTCTGAATACATATTATATGCCTATTGAACTTATCATGGTGACAATTTTCACTTTGCTCTATGGCAGAAGTCCTACCTACAGAAATAAGGGAGTGAAGTGAGTGGAGATGGGTTGGAATGGAAGCTAATGTAGGGGCTGTCCGGTTTCTTTGCTCCCAAATTAAGACATTGGACTAATGGAAGACTAAGAAGGTGAGCCTCTCCCTTGGACATAGGGAGCAAAGTAAGGGAAGGAAAGGTCATTACTATGCACCCCTCTACTCTCCCAGGCCTGTGGGCCGGGGAAGCCTCGCCAGTGTAAGAAGAGCTGGACAAAGACACTCACCCTCTCATCCTTGAAGTTTCCTAGAACAATTGTTCCGTCATTGCCGGGGATTCCTGTAACTAAATAATTTCTCCTCATCTTCCTTAGAAATCATGAGAGAATTTCAGAAGATCCTATTTTAAAAAGAGATTATACAAAGACGCAGAAAATAGCATGATAAAACTGTGGTCAAACTGAAAGCCGACTTTTCGTTTCCAGGTTATCAGTTCAGGATTTAGCTAATCCAATATGTGTGTGTGTGAATATGCATATACACAAAACTCCTTAAGTGTAAGTCTGTCTTACTGGGAATTCTGAGTGGTTTATAAATATTGCCTTATTATTTTCTATACAATCCTTAGAGAAAGTATAAAATATACATCCATACCTCGGTTTGGGTAGCACACCAGTTTATTCAAGATCCTAACGGACTGCCCTCCAGACAGAGAAGGTGTCACGTTTAGGAATCCAGCCATCGTCCTGCTGCCATTGTCCTGTAGACACTGGGTGAATGGGGATTATGAGGTTAGCCATAACAGGTTCAGATTAGACTTTGTGGAGTTTAACTATTTAGAGTGAAGAATTATGAAATGGTGTTATACAACATCGACGCAGAATCCAAAGCATAGTTTATAGCTCTTTAGTGTTGAGAAAGTGCAACTTGTTATTTCAACAATTTAATGGCAGCGTAGAAAAAATAAGGACTTCAAGAACTATAATCATTGTTTTTACAACCTTAGTTTTAGGAGCATTGCCCACTAGATGTGTTAATTAATCCAGCCATTTGGTGACACAAATTAATTACACTTACTGAGTTATAAGTATGGTGAATCCAAGTTAGCGCATTACACTTACTGAGTTATAAGTATGGTGAATCCAAGTTAGCGCATTCCATTGTTTCTAATGGAGTTATGTGATTATTAGCTTATTACCATGCAGCAACGTACGTTATTTAAACAGCACTGCTTACAGCCCAGGGTGAGGCATAGAAATTCTTGCCTAGCTGGAAAAGCTGAATGTCACATACAAGGGAGCAGGTTAGATGCTGGGTGTCAGGGTCATTCCTGCTATTAGAAAGCTTGAGAAAGAGTGGAACAAAAGAGTCAGGGTTGGATGGATGCCTTTCTGGGTGATAAAGTTTGAATTAGCATGCAGGACATTCTAAGACAATTATGTTCACCCTATTAGTTAATTGGCTGGGGTGAATTCTCTTAGTGTTTCATTTGCCTTATAATTAGCTGGAGGCCAGCAATAAAGCCCTGTCAGCAGCCCACTGCCACACTTCAGGAGGGTGTAATGCCTGTGTGGTGCATGCAGACTGCCTGTGAAATCAGGGGTGCTGGCTTCCTAACCCGCGCTCCGTCTCTGGCTTGGAAGCAGTGTTCTAGGTTCTTGAATAAATCTGTGCGTTATCCATATGCCACTATAAATGCACTAAAACATGTAAGACCAAAGCAGACTTTATGATCATAACATTGCAGACCTCAAAATCCATTCAGTGTGCATGTGCTATCTTTCTAAAACTGGAATTCAGATACATATTAACATGTAACTTTTCATATTTCGTTTTCCTAGAACATTTCTTTATAAAAATAGGAGAGTTTTTTTGTTGCTGTTGTTGTTGCTGCTATTATTCTGTCAACTTATCCTTAAGTATCTCATTTTTAACTAAAATAAATTGAAATATTCTTTTTTAAATATCCCCCAAATTCCCACTTTAGAAAATGTCTTATTCATTGAAGAAAAAAATAGCACGTATTGGTTGTTTTAAAAACTATATATACGCTTATTGATTACCAGAATAACACATGCATGTGAAAAAAGTTTACGACTATAGACAATGTAAAAAGTGTAAAATGAAAGTTCCATGTAATCCCATCCTCCAGAGATGGTTTTATGGTTTTCTAGTTTTCAAGTTGATAATAGCATAATAACTCCTTTGGAAAGAATGAAAATAACATGATAGTTTGGATTCACAACTTTATGGTTTCTAGTTTTATGTCATGTTTTCAAAATCGTTTCTCCCCCTGATTTTAAAAAATCCACATGTGAGATCTGACAATTATGTTGGTGAACTCATACTGGCAGCACTGTACAAACGGCTCGGTAAGGTCTCGTAACCTTGGTATATCAACGTCTCGCAGCTGTGCTTGTGTTGACGTGTGGCGGTGTCTTGCTGAGTGGCGTTCATTATTGTTGTGTGTGTTTTTGTGTGCCATCACGAGAATGTCTGAGCTTGAATTAGAGCAACAAACAAATATTAAATTTCTTGTTAAACTTGGCAAGAGTGGAAGTGAAATCAGAGACATATTAGTCCTAGTTTATGGGGAGAATGCCATGAAGAAAATGGCAGTGTACAAATAGATTAAACATTTTTCTGAGGGGACAGAACACGTCACTGATGAAGAAAGGTCGGGGTGGCCAGTAACAAGCAGAACTGACGAAAACATTGCAAAAATTCATCGAATTGTGCGTCAAAATCATAGGCTGACTATGAGAAGCGTAGCAGACCAAGTAAACATCTATAGAGAAAGAGTTAGGAAAATGTTAACTGAAAATCTTGGCATGAGAAAGGTGTGTGCACAAATGGTCCCAAAGGAGCTCTTGCATCACGACAATGCACCAGCTCACACAGCACAGTCTGTGAGGGAGTTTATAGCCAGTAAACAAATAACTCTCCCTACTCACCTGATCTGTCTCCCAATTACTTCTTTCCTTCCCCGAAGATAAAGGAAATATTGAAAGGAAGACATTTTGATGACATATGACATTCAGGACATCAAGGGTAGTAGGACGACAGCTCTGATGGCCATTCCAGAAAAAGAGTTCCAGAATTGCTTTGAAGGGTGGACTAGGCGCTGGCGTGGGTGCATAGCTTCCCAAGGGGAGGACTTCGAAGGTGACCATAGTGACGTTCAGCAGTGAGGTAGGTAGCACTTTTTCTAGGATGAGTTTGCAAACTTAATTGTCTGTCCTCATATATTTATAAATCTATTTTGCTGAGTATCCTTGAGGATAATATCTGCAGAAATTCATTTCCTTAGAGTAGAATCAGAGATGTATAGTGTTTTTAAAAAACGTTTTTTAAAAACAATGCACTCAGTTCATGTGTACAGACTTCTGGACTTGACAGGTAGAGGAGCAAGGTCTCACCATATTTTTACAATGGCTTTAGCAAGTAAATTTGAAGATTCCAAATTTCAGTCTTTTAATTTATGTAGATAATTTTCTAGATTTAAATATTCTGGGTTTAGGTATTCGGGTCATGCAGGTGAACGTATGACCACCGCATCTGCGCAAGGGAAGCGTACTGTGCACGCGTTCATAAAATGCATGTTTAGCTCACTGAGTTTTACATCCACTGAATGTCTGGAACTGTGTATCTCGTACCACAAGCCAAATCCAAAGTGATAAGCAGTCAAACTCAGCTTCTATGAGACGTTCAGTAACAAAGATGTAGATTTTCTTGGAGAGAAAGGACATGATGACTTCCTAGGATACCTTACATTTCTTTCTTGTTTTAGCAGACCTCACTCTAGGAGAAGAAAATAAATTATATTATTTTGCTTCAGGATAAAAGAACTAATGATCATAACTTGGACAATTTTAAAGGGTACCACTTGAAGTGTCGATTAAAGAGGTGATGACATGATTGGAAGAAAACTGGTTTTGTGAATGTAACGGAGAGCTGCTGTTAGGTGCCCAGCTCAGCCCTGGGCTCCCTGCTGCCCGAGAGCCATGAGGGTAGCCAGGATAATAACATTATGGCAGCCCCAGTGCTTCTATTTTAAATGTTCCTCAAATTATTTAACATTTTGATGTTTTGGGTCCAGAAAATGTTTGGACATCTTTCTAGAATTAGTTCGACTTTTACAGCTTATTAAAATTTTCTTTAGACCATAATATTTTCATAGAAACTGTTTCAAGTGTGGTTTGGCATAATGTATAGAAGTTTTAATTATTTTACCCATCTTCTTACTTCTTACTGCCATAGTTTTATCTAAGACATAAAGACTCTTATGATTTAAATGATCACTCAATACTCTCTGCTTTCAAGTAGTTTTTGTTTAGCTTGATTTGACTCTTTTAGAATTTGTGGTTTGCCAGATGGAAATGAGAAATTCAGATGTAACATTTTGAGGAATGGCAGCATCATTGGAACACTGATGTCTTCCCAACTGTAAAGGGAAGAGGCCTATGGTTATTTAAATCTGTGCTTCTCCAGCTGGGGTTCGTGACTTTCCTGGAGTACGTACTTAATTTTCTTCTGCAATTAGAGGAGTGTTAATAGGAAATATCAGAGAAGCACTGCTTTTATTTAATGTAGACCAGGGGACAGCATACTTTCTGTAAAGAGCCAAATAATGCATATTTTTTCTGTAGGCTGCAGAATTTCTGTCACAACCCATATCTCTGCTGCTGTAGCATGGAAGAAGCCAGACCTCACATAAACCCACAAGCTGTGTTCAGTGACACTTCTTTCCCTAACACACATGGTGGCCTGGCTTCTTGCTTGCCGGATGTAGTGTGCCAAACCCTGATTTTCCTATCCCCAAAGCAGATGGCCTGGTGGATTGGTTAAAATAATCACTTACTCTGCTTACAACATGACACATCTCTAGTGACAGGGTACATTTTAGCACGATTTCCAAAGTTAGGAATTGATCGACTTCACTGACCACCTTCCGTCTTTCTGCTGTGTTTTTAATTTTGTTTTTAAATTTTTTTTTATTGGGGAATATTGGGGAACTGTGTTTTTCCAGGGCCCATCAGCTCCAAGTCATTGACCTTCAATCTAGTTGTGGAGGGCACAGCTCAGCTCCAAGTCCAGTCGCCATTTTCTTTTCTTTTTTTTTTTCTTTAAATTAAGTTTATTGGGGTGACAATTGTTAGTAAATTTACATAGATTTCAGGTGTACAATTCTGTATTACATCATCTATAAATCCCATTGTGTGTTCACCACCCAGAGTCAGTTCTCCTTCTATCACCATATATTTGATCCCCCTTACCCTCATCTTCCTCCCCCCACCCCCCTTACCCTCTGGTAACCACTAAATTATTGTCTGTGTCTATGAGTTTTTGTTTCTCATTTGTTTGTCTTGTTCCTTTGTTGTTTTTGGTTTATATACCACATATCAATGAAATCATAGGGTTCTCTGCTTTTTCTGTCTGACTTATTTCACTTAGCATTATACTCTCAAGATCCATCCATGTTGTCACAAATGCTCCTATATCATCTTTCCTTAACGCCGAATAGTATTCCATTGTGTATATGTACCACAACTTCTTTATCCATTCATCTATCGAAGGACATTTTGGTTGTTTCCACGTCTTGGCCACCGTAAACAAAGCTGCAATGAACATTGGAGTACACGTGTCTCTATAGAGAAATGCTTTCAGATTTTTTGGGTAGATACCCAGGGGAGCGATTGCTGGGTCATATGGTAATTCTATTCGTAATTTTTTGAGGAACCTCCACACTGCCTTCCATAACGGCTGCACCAGCCAGTCGCCGTTTTCAATCTTAATTGCATGGGGTGCAGCCCACCATTCCATATGGGAATCTAACTGGCAACCCTATTCAGAGCTCGCGCCCTACCTAACCAACTGAGCCATCCAGCCGCCCCTTTCTGCTGTTTTTTTTTTTTTAAGGTTTTATTGGGGAAGGGGAACAGGACTTTATTGGGGAACAGTGTGTACTTCTAAGATTTTTTCCAAGTCAAGTTGTTGTCCTTTCAATCCTAGTTGTGGAGGGCGCAGCTCAGCTCCAAGTTCAGTTGCTGTTGTTAGTTGCAGGGGGCAGATCCCACCATCCCTTGTGGGAGTCGAGGAGTTGAACTGGCAGCCTTGTGGTTGAGAGCCCACTGGCCCATGTGGGAATCGAACCGGCAGCCTTTGGAGTTAGGAGCACGGAGCTCAAACCGCCTAAGCCACCGGGTCAGTCCCCCTTTTTCCTGTTTTAAAAAGAACCATGGAAGAGTCAGAACAATCACAGGAATGAGGCAGTGCCTCGTCCTTAAGATTATTATATGTAAAATTATTACAATATGTAAGAATATAGGGCTATATGGTATATACTTTACATATTATGCTTGTAATATGATTGCATAACATTCTATATTAACTTCTCTCTTACATACATGACATGAAGTGTATTCCCCTAACACTCAAGAAAGAAGAAAGTACATACATATTTGTGTCTGTTTTGTGTGTTAGCAGAGAAACTAGGCCAGGTGTGGAGACATCCTCATGGGCATGGAGGTGGCCCCATAAGGCACGCTGCTTACCGCCAGCTTCCTAACCTCGCTTCCTCCCACCTCTTCTCTACACTCAGTAATAATAATAATAATAATAATAATAACAATGGGAGCTCGAGAATTATTTGAAAAAAATATATATATACATACACGGAGGGTGCCAAAAAAAATGTATACACATTTTAAGAAAGGAAAAAACTATTAAAATTGTAATAATATACACTGATAACAAAAGATGAATACAAATTACGTTTGAGTTCTGCAATTACAATAGGTGCTCAGAGTGGTTACCATCAGTGTCCAGACACTTCTGATTAAAGTGAACTACTGCTTGAGCAACGTTGACCAAAGTGTCCACTTGTATACATTTTTTGGCACCTCCAGTATAGTGAGTGTGTGTGTGTGTGTGTGTGTGTGTGTGTGTATGTATATATATATATATAATATATATAGAAAGAGAGAGAGAGAGAGAGAGAGAGAGAGAGAGAGAGAGAGAGAGAGAGAGAAAACATAGGCATCTGGTAAAAACTATCGAAGATATCCAGATACTTGACTTTGAGATTCTACATCTAGCAGCAGAAGTGATACTTTCTGCCCCAACACTGTAATAAATTATAGCTTGGGCACAACATATGGAATCTGGAAATTTCGCTCGTACCTAGAAATATGAGGGAAGGAACGATACGTCCTATCTTGGGGCATTCTTTTCTTCATCTGTTTTGAGTCTTGCCTCTGTTAGTGATCTTTCAGCTGGAGTCTGTCAGCTCCCATGTGTTAGAAAGAGGACGAAGGCAGCAGGGGAAGGGATGGCTGGGACTGAGCAGAGAGAGAACAGGACGCAAGGGGACCCGTCAGAGGGGATGGTAATCTAGAGAAGAGAAAGGCGGATGGGACCATGGGAGCAGATGTAAAGGAAGGGCCCGACTGGAGCCTGGATGAGAGCTGCTGTGGGGTCCACTCAGCGGAAGGTGCCCTCAGAACAGTGGTGGAGAACTCAGGCTTCAGGGTCCGTGTCCCTGAAGCTATATCCTGTGCCTGTCAAGTTTTGATGCCATTGAGAATTTTCAGCTATTTAAAAAATGTGACTATGAAAGTTTTTAATAATTTTCTGGAGCCAAGGCATACTCTCCCTTTTAAAAATTTGATGGGAATAAAGATAAATTTTATGTTTTCACTTTGATCAAAAGTATTAGCAGCAAATGAATTTTAGGTTGTCGTGTTGTTTCCTGGCTGTAGAGAGTAAGTACCTGTTCTGTGTAGTTGGGTTATGATCATCTTTGCAGTGTTGCTATCAGCCAGCCTACTATTTCCTAAGGAAGTCACTGAGAATAAGAGAGAAGGGCACAGCAATTCTGTACAAGGAAAAGAAGGGAACGGGAAACACTAAAAGGAAACAAATAGGAGTACATCAAGTCACCAGTGCACTGTGACAGAAAGAGCTTCAGTTTCATACAAAACGGAGGGAGACAGTTTAGTGTTTTAATCCCAGTACTCTACAAGCAGGATTTTCCCCCTTCAATATTTCCTTTCAGCAGCTAGTTTTCTTTCCTGCCTGTTTTGAGACATTGTTTGATTTTTCTCTGCAGCTGTTGATTTGTCTGTTATATGTCCATCATTTCTAAATCTGGTTTTATCTGTGATGAAGTCTGTGAAATAGCTCGTTTTAATGGTTTTTATGTTTTGTGGCTGTTTGTTTTTCATTCGTCAGAAGTCATTTACGTCAACAGTCCTGCCTTCTCATGGAATCCCCTGCCTTCCTGCATATTCTCCCATGTTAGTAAACAGTATTTGTGGTGTGTATGTGTGTGTGTGTGTGTGTGTGTGTACATGGGGTATGTGTGTGTGTGTGTGTGTGTGTACGCGTGCGTGCGTACTCTAGCTGGTGGTGTGCCCTTGCCTCCAGCACTGGAGAAGCTCATTGCGGTCAGTGGAGTGGTTTCTTTTATGTGGTGTTTTTCCACGAGTCACCAAATGATCCTGGACTATCCCTTCCACTTTCTGGATTAGAGACAACTAGAAAATAGAAAGGAACATTCCAGTATTTCACTTTCTAGTAAATTGTATTTAGTTCCCCCCCCCCCCAGTAATGTTTTCCTCCCAACCCCTCATTTTTTAAAATAAATATTCTGTCAAAATTCTGGAAATAAAATAAAACTCATAAACAGAATTAAAGGACAACATAGGGAAAATTGCATCAACTATGACAGATAAAATGTTAACATACTTATTAAAGAAAGAGCTTTTGTAAATCTATGACCTTCCAATAGAAAAATGAGCAAACAACATGAATCAATAGTTCCCAAAAGAATAAAAACTAAAGGTAATAAACATGAACAAATTTTAGCTTAGCCAGTAATCAAAGAAATGACTCCTTGCTTCCCTCCTTCCCCCTGACCCTCAGCTCAGCAGGAAGCCATTGCTGGGTCTGGCTGCCCAGACAGGCTGTGGTTTGGGGCAGCCCCTTACTCTCAGGCCCAGCCAGGGGGCCTGGCTCTGAGCAAGCACCAGATGGCCATTTCAGAAGAGGAGCAAACATTGGAAGCCTCCAACAGCTCACCTGAAACTTGGGTGTTTCTGTTTTGTCTCCCCAAATGTAGTATCAGTTGCCCCAAAGAAAGGTGTGTCCTGGGGGAAAGGACATGGGCTTTGGGTCAGGCAGCACTGTGTTCGGTCTGTGTTCAGCCCTGAATAGCTGCGTGCCCTTAGGTTTGTCGTTTAACCTCACAGCCTCAGTTTCCTCCTCCTATATTGGGGCTAGGAACGCTCACTTTGCAGGGCTGTGACGGGAATCAAGTGATTGAAAGTGTGTGTTAAACACCTAAAACAGTGCCTGACACGTTAGAGCTCTCTGTAGAGGGTCAGTAAATATCAGTCAGACTTCCCGGTGTGTGTTTGTTGAACTGAAAAAAAAAGTATTGAAAAGTATGGCCTGATATGACTGTTTTTGGTCTCCATTAACAATACTGGTAATTTTTCAGGATTGATTTGAATTGTATTAAAGGTGGCATTTTTGCAAATCATTTACTGTACTTGCTTACTGAGTAATTACGTTAAATATATCTTTGTGCTTTACTCTCTATATCTTTCAGTTTGCATGATTTTATCTTAGCAATTATTCCTAAAAGAAATGAACTTGTGGGTTATCGTTAGCAGTGCTGTGTGTGCTGGCTTCTTTTTCTTTTTCTTTTGGCAGTGGTGGGAAGGGGGGGGTGATTTACTATTTTCTTTTTCTGTATTTTTTAGAATGTTTTGGAAAAACAACCTTGAAAATGAATCCACTTTTTTCTCTTAAAGTGGGGTTCTCTTCATGGGAAAGTGATGGTTGGCCTCTTAGTGGTAATGCCCAGTTGTATCTAATACAGCTGGTAAGAGGTGTCTTCTAAGTTTGTGGCACAGGATTTTTTGGTATGAGGTTCACTGACTCATTCAGTCCCAGGACTGTGGCCTCCGTTGCCTCGAGTTTAAACCAACTACCTATCCACCTGGAGGTAAACTGCCCGGGTTCTAAGGCTCTGCCATTGCAGTGGGCAGTTGCTAAAGTCTGACAGCGTCTTAAAACTGAGACAGAATACATTTGAAAGGGAGAAAAAGGCCATCCACGGGGACTGGGGCGTTTCTATTAGGGACAACATCAGGCATCTGGAATTTAGATTCATCTTTTAATAGATTAAAAAAAAACAAAAACACTGGCTTACCTATATTTGAGAATACCAGAATTCCAGTCCCTTTGACTGTCACCTGCAGACATCACTTTGATTTACCATTTACTATTCGCTGCCAACCCTAGACTGGGGAGGTAATTTTAGGTGCCCTCTGGAATAGTCATCTGACGCAAAGCCAAATGTAGTTACTGGAATTGAAAATAATGAAGCCAACGGCTTATTTTGGACAAGCGGGCAGTTGGAGCAGCTGACTACTAAGACATGGGCCTGTCTGGTGTTTCTCTGTGGCTTCTTATCTCTGTGCGCTGTGTACCCTCCCCCAGAGAGAAACAGCCTAAACACGGTTTCCGCAGACTTTCTGTTGTGGGCTGGATTTTCACTCAAAAGAGAAGGAAGTTACTCATTGAGCTTTTTTTCCCTTTTTCCTTTTTATTAAATTTATGGGGGTGACATTGGTTAGTACAATTATATAAGTTTGGAGTGTACATTTCTATGTTATATCACCTGTATATTGCATGGTGTGCTCACCACCTAGAGGCAGCTTTTGGAAAATGTAATGAAAAGAAACGGCTAACTTAAAATCCAGTCAGAACCCATGACTCTAGTTGCTTCTCTGGCCCAAACTGTAATCTACTTTGAGGGAAACTCTTTAACGATAAGATAGCAGTGGGTTTCAAAACAGAGCAAGTCAATTAATAGAAAGTGCAAAAATCAGAATGAATAGAGTAGAAAACAGATTTATTTTTTTGTTTTGTCATTTGATCCCACTGATAAAACAAGAATAAACAGGTTAAAATCCATCAGTTAAAGCGCTTCATTCCACTTTGATCATTCTTTAAGTAACATATAAAAAGAATCCCAGAGAAAGGAGACAGATTTCCAGTGTTAACCCAATGCCTTTCAAAGTTTGGTATGAGAGCGAACCAGTGTTGGATCCGTAGGAGGGCTGATCGTGTTGCCGTGGGATAAAGGTTTGAGTTTTACTCCTAATTCACTTACTCATACAGTGCTATCTATGCTGTCTTTTAACTTACGGCACACTTCATGATAAACCTTTTCTTTCCTGCCGGACTGCCTGTGCTTTCTGCCACCATTTCCTTGCCACTCACTTTCCGCCTTTAATCACTTGTGTTTTAACTTTGTCCCCACTTCACCAGCATTCTCCAGACTCTCCCCTGTGATGTCCCCTTTCTAAGACCACATCCTGTTGAACTTACCCCTGCAACACCTGATCTGCCCAACGTCCCACCCTAGTGGTGTGACAGGAGCTCCCCTCTGCAAGTTAACTCCCAAAGCTGCACGTTTTACACACCACCTCATTAGTCCTGGGCACGTCCGCCTCACGCACCTCTCTGTTCGTGAATGGTGAGTATCTCTCACTGTCTGCCAAGCCAAGTCTGGTTTTCATGCCCTGGCATTTGAGCCAGTGTTCTCTCCCACTGTTTCTTATCCGTCCTGTACTCCAACCCAGTTTCTTTTTTTGTGTTGTAACATCTATCTGGAGTCCATACCCTCTCTTTTCTCTTCTCCCATCTCATGTTCAAAGCTTATCCTTCTTTCAGATCCTAGAAGGAAGGACATCTCATTCAGTGGGCTCCTCTGATCCCACTAGGAAGTCATATTCTTCCTCTAGATTTTATCTATACGTCTCTTCTGATATGTTTCATATTCTGTCCTGTGTTATTTGTGTGGGAATCTTATTGTCCCCTCTCAAGGGGAGGGTCAATCTCCTTATCATTTTCTTTTTCAACTCCAGGGTCTAGTTGAGTCTTATACTTTTTATAAGCTAAGTACACTTGGATGAATGAATGAATAGCTGATAAATTTAGAGCATTTACTGAAAAATGTTTTAGAATGTGGCTGGTTATTCCATTACTCTTGTTACTGTTCTTCTTACCTTTCTTAGTTATTTCCATGCATTTTAGATTTAACAATGACCTGTTCACATAGCTGCTTGCTGTGAGTATGTTGAACACCGTTACGGATAACCCTGCGATCTCTATTCTGGCCTGTTAGGTAATGTATTGCTACACTCAGCTCTGCAAACTTTCTGGGGCTTCTGTGTTTTTGTTTTTTAAATAACTTCCAGTAAAGGAGGTGTAGATGGGAAGTTGGAGACCAAATTCCGCTCAAGATGATGGAAGAGTCCCAGCACACTTTGCGTGGAGATGCTGCGAGGAGCTTGTCAGAGCACTCCAGTGTGAACACAGAACCACTGAGAGTCTTTCCAACACTGATGCTGCCATCCTACAGAAATGTGGGTTTGAGCTCACTACAGTGATACTGCACCTTTCTAGAACTCAGCAGTCCAGTTATTTCAGCTCCCCAAACCATGCGCTCTAAGAACAAAAGGCCAGGGCACGTAGCACCCAGGTGGGCCTCAGAGAGCGCTGGGCGGAAGCTCACAGGTCTTCCCTCAGTCAGACCGCCCACCCGAGGGGCTCGCTCAGCAGCTTCTCCAGGTGCTAACACTACTTGATGCACATTCTACCCCCAGCCCAGCCCAAGGCTGGCTCAGGAGTACAAATTCTGTGTTTTCAGAGCAACACTCATGATTAGAACTGCCTGTTAATTTGCTTCCATGTTCTCCCTCTTCTGAAAACCCAGAGCTCCTTTAGGACAAGAACTATGTATGCCTCATGTATATTTATATCCCCAGCATTTTACACGGTGCCCGGCATACATTACACACAAATATTTATTGAATGACCAAAGTTGGAATAGATTTGAAGTAGCAATGGATTTTTAAGTAGCATATTTAGAAGAAGGAGAGAGCGCAGTTTGAAGTAGGCACACAATAAAAACAAATAATTAATATCTAAGGGGCAGGGGACAAAACAGTATGAGAAAGACAAAAACCACATTATTCTGGGATCACTTCATTTGGGAGGGTAAAGCATAGAGGCCTTGAACAGTTTCTGAAAACATTGCTGCATGTTAACACCGTATGATAGTTTACGTTCATTTCGATGACTTAGAGCCATCAAGTAAAGATTGAAAAATTTTCAGGATGTTCTGTTTAAAGGTGCAGTCAAGTATAGAATGTGTTTTGGAAAATTTTCTTGTAAAATTGCCTTAAAAAGAAAAGCATTTTTAGTGTGTAATAGGAGAAGTCTTCACTATCCCGAAAAATTGATCTGTGAGGGTTCCATTGCTAAGGTCTTGCTATGTGAGGTTAATATAAATATGTCTGGGACCTTCTGGATTTATCAGCGAGCAGTGGTCATTCGGTCTGCCTAATAAGGATCTCACTGTACAGGTAGTCTGCAGATAGAAACAGTCTCTCTCTCTCTCTCTCTCTCTCTCTCTCTCTCTCTCTCTCTCTCTCTCTCTCTCTCTCTCACACACACACACACACACACACACACCAAGATCCCAGCTTTCAGTGTTGCCATATATAGGAAGTTTTTGGTTTTTTCTTTAATCAGAAGTCCTGGGGTATGGTTGTCACAACTTGATCACCTAGCAGCCTGGCCCTCCAGGCACTCGGCATTCAGCAGACGGCGAGGACCTGTGTGGACCGTACTGTGCTGGGTGCTGGAGGACTGAGGCACGGTGAGTGCTTGTCGGCAATTGCTTGTTTACTTGTCGGCTCAGGTGCCCAGCGCCGGGAGGACCGTGTCTCCACGAAGTTTCTGTCTCTTTGCAGCGTAACTACGGGGAAGGTCTTCTCCGTAGTTACACGTATCTTTTTGGGGGGTTTTCAGAAGAGGGAGAACATGGAAGCAGATTAACAGGCAGTTCTAATCATGAGTGTAGCTCTGATTAGACAGACATATCTTTTCTTCTTCCTCATGGTAAACAGTTTATGAGAAACATAAATATTCATAAAATGGTCTTCAACCCTAAATCAAACATATCACTAAGCATACAGGAAGACGTACATAAGCCTTTCTCCTGTTCTTGACCAGGGTATAATTCCTCATTGTCTGCCTACTTGTAGATAAAGGGGACAGATAATCTGAGATCTTGTTTCCCCTGTCTTTGAGGATTGTCACCATTTTCAGGTAACCAGGTTTCGGACAGTCCTTCATGGCTGGACAGATGGCCTCCCTCCAGTAAGGGATAAGGAGCCATGAAGCCTGAATACTGCTTCAGCGTGCTTCCTCAGATCACGGCTGAGAAAAGAAAGTGTCCAGCTCCTCTCCTCAGCAGAGCCAGATGCCCAGGACGCAGAAACAGTCTGCCTGTAAAGTTGCCAAGGCAACATCAAGGGCAGGGGAAGAGGGGACAGAATGATTTATGAGGGCTTCTTGTCATAGGCATGCGTCTAAATATACACTCTGTGTCTTTTTCCTCACAAGGATAAATGCCACAGGATTTATCAAGGGGACTTGTGGTGCATGAGAGCTTGGGACCTTCTCAGGGCCCAAGGGAACCAGGGTGAAGGTTAAGGAGAGGGGAAGCAGCAGCACCAAATTAGAAAAGGCGCTCGCAGGTGTTTTAAGCTTCTATTGAATTGATGCTGCGCCCAGGTGTAAAACTGACTTTTTTTTGAAACATGCAAATGTTATATTTTTAAAATATGCCTATTTTCATATTTAAAAGTTTCTCTCAGCTTCTACTTTAATATTAATGGGTTTGCAAAAATAGTTGCAGATTAGCATGTGGAATAAAGGGTCAAGGCAGCAGTTTGCCAGTGCATTTTATTTATGGACAATTGAGAAAGAAGCTCTTGGCGCAGAGAGAGTTGGCATGTCTTAATACCCTTTCTGGGCATCCTGCAGCTAGCCAGAGTTGTCAGATGTCCACACTGATTTTCACTTTCATGAATTACACATGATTGGAGCAGTTTTTTTATTGCTGCATAAGAAATGACTGCAGATATAGCAGCTTAAAACAAGCCACATTTATTATCTCGCAGTTTCTGTGGGTCAGGGATACAGGCACAGGATACCTGGGTCTTTTGCCCTGGGTTTCACCAGGTTGTAATGAAGTTGTTGGTCAGGCTGTGATGTTATCTACATGTTCAACTGAAGGAGAATGTACCTCCAAGCTCACTCAGGCCGTTGGCAGAAATCATTGCTGTAGAACTGAAGGCTTCTGTTTTATATTGGCTGCTGGTTGGTAGCCCATGCCACATGGGATTCTCAACATGGCCACTTACGTCACTGAACTAACAAGGAGAACGTCTGCGTGTCTGCTACCAAGTCTTCATGTCTTTGTTAGAAGCCAGTTACATGTCCCACTTGCATTCGGGGAGGAAGTTGCATAAATATATGAATACCCTGAGGCCGTTGGGGGTTACTTTAGGGTTTGTCCATCGCAATGTCGTTCTGAGGAAAAGGGCAAGTTCTTTCATTTTAAAACCTGTGCAATCTGGAATCTATTCAAAATTAGCATGTGTGCAAGCTAAGCTATTATAGCTTCTATTTTCACTCTTTTACCTTTGGCAAATGAGGAAGGGCAGAAGGGAAGTTGCAACCTTAATGGAAGGAAGCTGACAGGTAGGAAGAGAGGTTTAGTAGGGTTGAAAGAACAATAAAATGAAAGAAAAGAATATTCTGTATTCTCACAGGGAACAATGCAGATGATGGATTAAACTATTTCATATGAGCTGTCTAACCCACTATGGAGGTCTGAGAAAACAATTTGATGGAAATTTCCTGTTAGCATAACATGTGCCTTAATGCACTGTATCTAGAGATGTGCATGCTATGTCTACATTCTGTAACTAAATCAGGAATGTTGCTTTGCATGAAATGGAAAATTTCCTAGTCTACCTTGCTGTCTCTAACTCAGGGCCTGGAAGGTAATGTGGCCTTTTTATTCTTGCCTTGTAATTAAAGCCTGTGCAAACTGGCATGCTTGGCATATGGTTTAGGTTTTAATATAGCTTACACCTTCAGCCACAAGGGGACTGGAAGACGCTAAGGAACAGGATTGCACGTGGTTCCTCTGTGGCTGAATTGATTGTTTGCACAGATTTAGTAAGGCAGACATCAGAGATTTAGGATTATATGATTGACTTTGGGCATTTAATAATTTCTTGCCTTCAAACTCACACTCAAGTTTCCTACCATCTCAAGCACCTAGAATCCAGGTAAAAGGACCCTTTATTCACTGACTCGTCATTTGTTTTGTAGGGCCTCCCTGTTTAGCATAAGGACCAATCACACTGCAAGTGATGTGCCCCTTGGGCTGTACGTAGTCTGTACCACAGCGCTTGACACATAGTGGGACGTGCTCTGTAAATGCTGGTGTGACTAGTAGTAGTAGTAGTAGTACATTCAGCTCACTCTCCTCTGTTTCCTACAGCTACAGTAATATGAGAGGCCAGGTCACGGAAGGAAGAGTAACGTAAACATAAATAACAGTAATACACGTTGTTTCGTGAGGTCTGCTGTGTGAGGCACTTTATCTGCATTCTTATATTTAGTCCTCACAACCACCCTGTAAGATACATATTATATATATTCTTGTTTTGTAGACAACACAGCAACCTCAAAGGTACAGATTTTCATCTGTGTTGGGAGAAATATTACTTATATATGTTTACTAAGAAAAGTAAGTAAACCAAAGTCCCCTGTTCCTTCAGTATTCTTCTGGTTAGGATGCTCATTGCATAAAATCGTCAGAGAGAAGTTCTCCATAAAGAATTTTGGAAATGACCAAATGGCAGTGAACACCTTTTGTGTTCAGAAATGGGGTTTTGGCCCATTCTGATTTGTCTCATCTGAGCACAGCTGTTGGCTCCCAGCCAATCAGCTCTCGGGGTATGTGTGTGTCTGTGTGTGTGTGTGTGTGTGTGTGTGTGTGTGTTTAGCAGGCACTTTAGGAAGTCATTTCATGCATCCAAGGGTAACTCCCCACCAGCGCCTCAGCTTACACGGGACTCTGTGGCAGCAGCACGGACCCCTGGGCCGCAGTGTTCTGTGTGGAGTGCCCAGAGCCCCACCACTCTCTGTCCTGTTGCGCCTACAGCCATAGGTGACTTCACGTGGATAACCCCTGATTCATCATTCTGCAAGTCTCAGATGCAGGGCCTTTTCTGGGCAGAAATTTTTCTTGCTCTCTTAATTAGGTGCCCTGTGTCCTCATAACTTCCTAACTTGTCCTCTTTGGTATTTACTTATTGGTTTACTTGCTGTCTCACCATTAGATTGTGAGTCCCTTGGGGGCAGGGGCAGTGCTCTGTTGCTGCTGTGTCCCCAGCCTCTGGCCCAGGTAAGCACTGAGCTACTATGCACTGAAGTTATTACGAGGGAGAGCAGCTCTGGGAAGGCGTGGGGCTCTCCGGGGCAGCGCTCCCTCACACAGGTGGTGCATGCTTAGAGACTGTCTCCTAGGCCCCATCTTTCCCAGGCGAAATGCTTTGACAGACTATCTCTTTAATTTCTTTTTCCATCCAGCCTAAATAAGCTTAGTTTTGTTACCCTTTCTTTCTAGGGGCTTTTCCCCCTAACTTTTTAAATGATTGCTGATTATTATTTTGTAACTTTGTTGTTTTTGTCTATTTCACATGCAATAGAAGGAACACAGGACAAAGCAGAGCCATATTTGGGGTTTTGTAGACGAGATAATGCTGCTTACTCAGTGCTGTCTGGTCAGTCAGTCTCCAAGCCTTTCGTGCTGCCTGAGCCCTTTCATTCCAGGGCTTCTCCGTGTCAGGCAGACCACGTCTAAGGAGACAGAGGCACAGGGTTAGTGCTCACCGGTTTACGGAAGGCCTTTCCCGGGACTGTGATGTGGGGGCTGCTTGTGCTCTGAAGAATGTGGAGGAAGGCTCTTATTGTCACAAGGGCCAGACCCGTGTCTGGCTGGGCCCAGGCCTCACAGGGGCAGTGCATGTGATTCCTGACTAAGCCCTCTGGTACGGGAGCTCCCAGCTCACAGGAGTGATTCTTTACTTCTTACAGTTGATCTCTTGTATTATCTTCGTATCTCCTCTCCTCTATGAGCCGTAGCGGTCACTTAATTTTCAATACTCCTCCCTAGTATCCTTTTGGGGCCATCCTCAGTTCCTTTCCATTTACCGATGAATTAAATGAGAAGACTGTCAAGTTCAAGTTCAGCGTCTTCGGACCGCTCAGTGGTGCTGTCTGCCTCAGACGCTGCCGTAGAATAAGTGATGCAGTGTTCTTTGAGCAGTGACCTGTTGGGAGTGCTCAGCTGGATCAAATCAAAACCCTTCTGACTTATTAATTTTTGTCTCTGGCCTGAAATAAGGCCTTAGGAAGATGCTGTGACTGTCTTCTTCACAAAGCTGGATTAGTCTCTTCCTGTTTGTCCTTGAGCTTGTTTTGCCCCAGCAGGTCACATTGACAAGCTGTAGATTTCAGGAAAATCCAGTTTATGTTTCAAAGCACATGCACCGATTTTTAGGTGCTGGTCGAATTTTTAGGTGCTTTATCAGGCCTCATATGTTTTCAAAAATGATTGCTAGTAACCCTGATGAAACGAGGCAGGCTATTCCTTGGTGTTAAGGCAGTCTGGCCTGTAGTGTACAGCCCCGAGGTAACAGGGAAACGAACCTTCAGCCAGATTCTCCCTCTGTCAGGGCAGCTTCCTGCTGGCCCACCCTGGGGAGCACACACCAGTGACAAGAACGCGGCGGAATTATTTTTAAAGGTCAGAGGTAAAAATAAGTGCAGTATTATAAACATCCATCATTTCATATCATTTATTTATAGCTTCCTCTTTTTTGTCTAATGAAACGCTGCTATTTTCCTTTTGCTGTTTTGTTCCTTAATATTTCCATCCACACCCCATGCGTGCCCTGTGGAGCATGGGCCTGAGCTTTGGGGCGGGACTACTGGTGTTCAGTTCGCCCAGCCTTCAGCTGTGGCGTAAGATGGGTAATCATATTGACCTCATGAAGCTGAAGTGAGAATTAAATTCTCTAATGTGTGAAGGTGCTTTTGTCACAAACTTGAAATACATAGGTAAGTAGACAGATTGAAGTGGCGAGTACTAAGCATTGATATTTATGCCCTAAATTGTCAATGCCGTGTCTGAATGATTTTAGCCCGGATATACAGTAAGACTATAAGATTAATAGATTATTAAACGAGCACCTTCCACTCTCTAAATGTTTCTATTTCTGCTTTTCTTTCTCTACTTTGTGCCTCTATTTCCTTTAATGCATACCATTATCTCTCCGAACTCTAGTCAGCTTTCTACAACTGGATATGATAGAGAAGTATGTTCTAATTTTTAATTACTGTTGTTATATATATAGTCTTCATTAAATAAAACCAAATGAGTGGAATGTTTGTTTTTATCTCTTTAGAAAACTCAAATAATTTTTTTTCCACTTATCAATTGACTCTTGATAATTCCTGGATCAGTGATTTTTTAGTAGAAAACCTTTTCCCTCTGTTGCTTTATACTTTGTTGCTGTGGAGTCAACAGCAGGACTTCTAATGTACTTCTAATTCAGGCAAATCTTTTTCTGTTAGAAATGTGAATTTCATTGAATTCTATGCTCAGTTTGTCCCTAGGAACTTACTGAAAGGAGTGTTCATAACTGCAGAATAACACATGAATACTCTGTTTTGGTGACTGCTTTTTAATAATGGGATATGTGGGATCATTCATAGTGGGAGAAGGAGAATTTTGAGATTTTATGCACCTCCGAATCAGACTATCAGCTCTAGGTTTGCGTTTTTGTTTTTTTTAAACTTCCTCCTTTCACTGACTTTTGCATGGGAAATGACAAATCACTATGTTTTTGTTTTTTTAATGGCCAAGCCACGCCACTTCAGCTGTACCTCCTCTTGTCTCAGTTTTGGGCTGATCTCTCCTTCCATGACGTTCTCTGCCTCCAGGAAAGAGTCCACTTCATCGAGTCATGACTACTGACTGAGCACGCTATTAGTCCAGACTCTTGGGATTACAAATGACAGACCACAAGTCAATTTCATTTTACAAGTGGGCACAGGGGGAGGAGGGTTTATTGAGAGGATGGCGGGTCGCCAGGAAGGGTGGAATCAGTGTACCCTTCCAAATCTGCACCTTTGCAAAGGGTTCATAGCTCAGGCCCCTTTCCTCCTCAGCCAGTGCAGCTGCTTACAGAGTTGGGCTGTGTGCTCAGCCTGTCAGAGCCCTCAATGCCTACAGTACCTTTCCATCTGCCTCCTGCCTGCCTGGGTCTGGTTCAGCCTACCTACTCTCCTGCACCTCTTCCCTGACCTCTGGCCACAGATGCGTCCCTTTTATGTGTTTTCATAGATTCTATGCACAGGACCTGTATAAGCACTTATCAGACTTTGTGGCAATTGCTTGTTTACTTGTCTGTTTCCCAGCTAGACTGTGGCCGTCTACAGCGTGGGAACTGTGTCTGATTCATATTTCCATTCTTATCCATGGTTTCGTTCATAAACAGACAGAAGTATTTGATGAATGAGCATGGGATCTCTGTTCATGGTTGTGACTTTGCTTTTTGGACTGAGCTCAGGACAATTGCCCAGAGCCTTTTCTCCTAATGATGTCAAAACCCGACTTGTAATTCTGACATCCTTCCTTCGAAAGCTGGAGTGGATATGATCCACACCCAAATTTAGTTAACCAGTCTGAATATGTGTACAAAAGCCCTTTAGGTCAGTTGTTTTGGTAGTCAAAGTTTTGTGCAATATCTAGATATAGATGATAATAACTGAAATATATTTATAAAATGTATAGGCGAACCTTTTTTAACGGGCCACCAGATCAGCTGCACAGTTGATATGAACAGAGTATCAGGAGATGGTCAGGAAGGTCCCTGGGAGTGAACATTCATTTTTAGTGTTTTTTTTTTCATCCTGTTTTCATTGAATCCAATTATTTTGATGAGCAGTCAGTCTAGTGACCTTGTAAGTATGCTGCAAACATTTTTACTAATATATGCTAACTTTCGTCAATTAGTCCTTCTTAGGTGTATTATATTCTTTAATAACTGTTTAATATAGTTATTTTCCATTTGTTCTGAGGTAGAAATACTGCTATTGGTTCATCAAGGACTCTGGGTCCCACAGAACGTTGGGCATCTTCTCTTTTAACTGAGTTTATAACCAGCTTTGATTAGACTCTGCAGCAATTATGAATCCATGAAAAGCACTCACAACAATACTTTGGGGAGGCCGAAACTAACAAGCTGCGCTTTTTTCCTGTATATAGCTTTGTTCTTTTAGGATACATAACTTGACTATTGAGCTTGTGTAATCCTCAACCGTTTTAAGGGGGCTTTGCTATGGTTCTAAGAATTCCTGTCATCAGGGAACAAATGATTTTAACAGAAAGAAAAATGACTCAGTCGCTTTCGCTGGCACACTGACGTGTTCCTTGTTCTTTTCCCTCTCTCTTCTTTTTCAGTGAGCATGTTTTTGAACACATTGACCCCGAAGTTCTACGTGGCCCTGACAGGCACATCCTCTCTAATATCAGGGCTTATTTTGGTAAGTGATGGAATCCTTCCTATTTAAGAATACGCTGATTACTAATATATATGTTAGTATATGTACAGGAAAAAGTCTAGAACAATATACACCAGCAGCTTGCGGTGATTATCTTACATGTGTGTATACATCTATGTTGGGTGGGGCACTTACAGATGCCTTTCACTACTTAGGTTACATATTTCTAAAATATTGGAAAAATATTTTTAAACAATCATATTATTTTTGTTGAAAGGGAAAAACAAAATGCTAATAAAATAGAAAATAAAGGGAAACAGAATTCTGTGTCTAAGATACTATAGAATAAATGTGACTCAGCTCAACTAAAAATATTTTTCAGTACCCTTTTCAGAATAAATTATTAGACATAATGTCAGTAGAAATACAGCTAAGTTTCTTTAAATTTATTGAAATGGATGTGGCATTTCTAAGCTTCCCCCATTCCCATCTTCTTTTCTCTAAAAATTTACATTTATTTTCCTATTCCTTTCAAAATCCAAAATAGCCAAAAAGCAATATGATAATCATCTGTATGGTTCAATTATTTTATGCTCTAAAATGGTTACTGACATGATAAACTATAAAACCTGAGGTCCTTTTCTTTTATTTACGTGACCTTAAATAGGACCATCTAAACTCTGTGGAATGACTCTAATATAATTAAAGGACGTTTAGGAGAAAGTGGTTTTAGAAGGGTTTTTTTTTTCTCTCTCATCACATAACCCTGTGATTTCTAATTATTATAGAAACAGGGACAAGAAAGATATTACAGAGTTTATGTTAAGAGAACATTTAGAAACAACAAAAGTTTTAGGGGAGAAGGGAACAAAAATATAGAGCAAGAACAACTCGTAAGTGAACTTAGGTTAATGAGGATTTCAGAACCTACAGCTTGTAAGGAGCCCCAGTGAAAAGATGGGAAATGGGTGCAGGGCAGAAACCTGCAAACAGGTGGTGGATGGTGGGTGTGGGGAGCATGTTTTTCTGTGGCTGGAGCATATTCAGGTTAATCTGGCTCTGCTGTGTCACGTGGGCCACTAGACTCAAGGGAAGAGACGTTTCAAGTTGATGTTATTGGACGAGGAATGTGAAGACCATCAACCAGGGGCACTGCAAGATGGTTGTGTAAGTGGAAGTGAAATGGAAAGCTCCAGCTGGCTGCAGACCACGCCCAGATGCAGGGGGCACATTTAAGTTCCCTTTGACAGGGGCCGATGTCACTGTACCACATGCTGCTCAATGCAGTGGGCTGATGTGAGATTGTGTAGCCATTTGTGGCACATGCTGCTCAGTGCAATAGGCCACGTGAGGTGTGTGTAGTGATTTGTATTATATCCTACTGCTGCTTACGTACCCATCTGCACACTCCTCTGTGCCTGAAGTCTTCCCTGTTCTGTGAGGATGTGAGAGAAATGCAGTCCTCATAGGGCCTTCGTGAAACTGGAAGTGCCTCTCCTGAGCTCATGTTGGTTGTGGCAAAGCCAGGCCTAGAACCTATGTCTTTAGGTTCTCGCCTTAATATTCCTAAATGGACTGAAGAAATTCCAAACTTGGAGAATGCTTTCACATGCTTGATAAGTTATTAATAAGCATGTACAACCTTTTAGCGTACATATTTTTTTGGGTGGAGGGAGGAGGTATTGCAAGTCTCCATTTAATAAGTCTCATTTGCATTTAAAATAATATTTTAATATTGTTTTCTAAAAGAACTTCCAAATTGTTTTTGATTGAACAAAGAGAAAAATAGGTGGCCATTTTTGTATACAATTTGAATAGCAACCTTATACTGTAGCCAGCGATTCGGTCTGATGCAGACAGGTAGGCTTTGAGCATGCGTCCTGACTCACGGATGGTCCGGAAGTCCCTTACCTGCTCAGGTGGTGCTTGTTCTTTGCTGGGCTCTGATCTAAGCACTTCACATGCTAACACATTGACTCTTCACAACGTGCAGTGAGGTGATGGCTGTGTTTCCATTCTACTTGTGCATAAGCTGGGGGCCAGGACAGATGACGAAGACACCTGCCTTAGGTCACTGCGCTGGCTGGCACACTGTGAGGCGGGACCTTAGCCCAGGCGACTCCCACCACAACGTGCTTTTATCACTCATCTCACCGCATCTCTTGTTAAGTTCTCAGCTGTGTTTCTAGCTTGTGGACAAATGGCAGGTTCTCATTTCATTCCAGCAGTATTTTGGTGTGGGAGCTTTAGGCTTTAAATCAGTTACAGGCGTGAGGGTTATTTGCTTTCTCTCTGATATGCTAGACCCAAACAGTCATTTTCCCTCCTAAGTCAGGGACAGTGATGTCCCACCAGCTGGCTTTTCTTATCCTCCAAACATAGGGGTTCCCCTAGAGCGTGCCTGTTTTGCACTTTCAGATTGGGGCTTTCTCCTCCCCTGTGATGTGGCACGCAGCTCCTGGAAGCTGGTCACTCCCGTGCTGGCTTAGGGTGTGTTCGCCTGGAAGCAGAGGGCATTCCTGACCGATATGAAACTATGACACAGGGAAACCTCTAGTGTGTGAAGATTTTGAATGGCGTTTGTCAGAAACGCTTGGCCTGTACTGAGGGCAGAGTAACCACAGTATGACAGATCTTCACAGCCTTGGTGCCTGCTTATCAGGTTGTCGACACTAGTGTTGTCCAGCGTTTGGGGACTCAGCTTTGCTAAACCTCAAAATGTACCCAGGATGGAGGTTTCTGTTTTTTAGCCACAATTCTTTCCTGCCACGTGCATTTCATGGAAAGGCAGCATTGAGGTAAAGCATCAGGTGCTTTGCAAATAGCCTTGTGCGTAGACCTGCGTAGTGGTTTGTCTCTGGCACCAAAGGGTTATCTAATGTGTCCCCTGCGCTCGTCGGGTCAGGCAGTGAGTGTCACAACTCAGGGTGGCCCCTGGGACACTGGTTGTTTGGGGACCTCAGCATTCCTATGCTGAAGCCTGAAATGATCACGTACTGTGATGTCTTAGGAGAAGAGAAGTACAAAGAGACATACAAAACCCTAGTATTTCTCTTGTGAAGAAAAAGTCAATTAACTGAACAAATATAGATAGAAATAAAATGTGGTTGCCAAATGCCGCTGTCGTTTACACTAATGTATTTAAAAATAAATGAGGACTAAAAAAAAAATAATAAATAAATAAATAAAAAATAAAAATAAATGAGGACTAATCAGTGTGCATTTCACTAGATGTCACTGCTACTTCTTAATTGCATGGGTTGAAAGTGGCAATGAGTTTGTCACCCACTCTTCCCTTTGATCCTGTGCTCAGGTACACATCCAGGGGGCTCTCTCTCTCTTGCTTAGTGTCAAGCTGCCTCACTGCCCGCTTGGCACAAGCCTTGTCATCTCAGTCCCGTTATAGTCACAGGAGCTTCACCTGTTGTCACAGCCCAAACCTACCAATTTTGTGTTTTACCTGCTCTAGCATTGCGTGCCTAGTCTGCTTGAAGTAGCCTCTGTGGGCAATATTTGTGTCCATAGAGAAAATTTCTGGGTTTTGTGTTTGTTTCTGACAGTGGTAAGGTAGATATGTGGAGAAAATGTTCCCCTTACGTCTCCCCAAATGTTGATGGAATGGAGAAAGTGAGTATGGTGTATTGACATTCATACATAGATCCCTGTACCCCCATTACCATACATGTAGACATGCTCCTACACCTACATTTTACACACATTTACTAAATAGATATTAAAAAGGCATCCAGAGCATAATTTTAAAAAGTGAGAATCAAAACAAAGAAGGGAGAAAATTAGAATAGTAAGTAAAATAACTAGTTCATACTTTAGATGTAACAGAATCACATTTTGGAGAAAAAAGTAGAAGAGACGATGATTCGGAAGGAATCAGTTGTAGCAAGAGGTCCATTTATTGAGTTTCCCACTCTATGCCAGGTAGTGTTTTAAGAACTTTGCGTGTGTTATTTCATTCACTTCTCTTTGAAATCCTATGTGGTAGATGGAACCAGTGCGTTGTGCTGCTCAGTATACGTAGACACAAAGTGCAAATGGTTTGGCCAAGGTAACATAGCAGACAAACGGTGAGAGCCATTCCGATCGCGCTGACCTTGCCCTCTGTTCCCTCCTGTTCAAAAGGAAGGGAGTGGGACTGGAAGATTTTTATGGCCCCTTTCAACTTGTTTTCCATTCATCTAAAGAACTTGGCCTGCACTTGAAGTAGCACTGTGATTGGCAGGCGTACAGATCACCCACATGGTGGCGATTCTGGAGCTGAAAGTGAAAAAATGCTCGGGGAATTGGTTGGAAGGGCCCTTGGGGTTTGGGAAGTACCCTATAGACCTCAGGCCGAGTGCGTGGTGAAGCAGCTTGTCTCTTGGCTCTAGAATAAAGACTGAGAGTGATGCTGTGGGGCCAGATGGCCGGGGAGCCTGAAGACAGTGGGAGGAGACTGTTCAGCCTGATCAGATTGCAGCTTTTGGGGTCGCCGTGGAATGAATGATCTGCAGGAGACCAAGTCCAGGCCAGAGAGACCTAGATGCCTGTCAGGGTCTGGACATGCGTGTTTGAGTGGGTCAGATTCATGATTAGATGTGGCAAATGTGAAGAAGCTGAACAAGCTAATGGTGGATAAAGGGAAAAAACTTCCCTTTTGGCTTTTTCAGTTTATATTTGAGCCCAAAGTGAAAGGCTTGAAAACCATGCAGTTCAAATGCTGGGGGCGGGAACCCTCAGAAGCCATGCGTTTGGGACCAGTGAAGACCTGAAGACTAGCCGCCCAGACATCTTATGACTCGCACAAGTCACCTTGGGAGGTAAGGGTGGAGTGAGGACCAGGACTTCATCCCCTGCTTTGCCACAGCGTCACTTACGTGCGTCACGTAGGTGCTGAGTAGGGAGGCAGGTGGTAGCAGAGTCTGATGTTTTCATTTGCGCAGACTCACAGAAATGGGTCAGTTAGATTAGAAAGAGGGCGGGGGAGAGAAGAAAGGAGAAAAGAAAGGGGAGGCAGGCTGCAGTCTTCTCTGGAGGAGACACTTTTTCTTCTTCCAACTGGCCGTAGGTGAGCTCAGATTTGGCCTGAACATAGTTTGTAATTATATATTTTATTTGTGTCACCAGTTATTGTTTGTCCTCTCTGGAATGGAAGCTTCACAAAGGCTGGGACCATATCTGTGTTTCTGCATACAACTGTATGTCTGGGTAAACACTTAGGAATATTTGGGAAATGCACAGAGATCCAGTGAGTGAATGAATTCACTGACTGCATCACAATTATCTGAGGAGCTTATTTAAAATCATGGACTCTGAGCACCACCTCAGACCAGCTGTATGAGCTGGCGGCGCCTGGGGCACACGGCACAGGCTGGCACCTCCCAGCTGTCGCTGGTCTCCGTAGCCTCACCTCAGGAGAGTGACCCTTCCCTCCCAGCTGCAGTTGTGAATGTTATGATGGAAAATCTCATCCTGTGAACACACATACCTGGGTAGAGGTGGATCATGGGCCGTCAACCTTGAAGAGAACTCACTTCTCTTTCTTGTCTCTTTCTTTAAAAGCAATAGGTGGACAGGAAAGGGAGTGGAAAGGTGTGAGTACCAGTTGTTCACACAGCCCCCTCCACTGTTTAGGGGAACAGGTGACTGAGGAGGGATTGGCTGAGACCAGGGGAGCAGGAGGTCCAGACCTCCTGTGTCGCTTTCTAAGCAAAACATACAGGAGCCAAGCGATAAAAAAATGTTTGTCATAAGGAATTGGGAGGGACTTTGAAAGGGTCGGTGGGTCTGAGAAAAAGGATGGACTTGAGAATTGTAACAGGAAACTAAAAGGTTACGGATCTTACTAAAACCCATGGCAACTTGGCCTTGATTTATCCCGTCTAAGCCCAGAAGATCCCCTCTTGTCAAAAACTGTTTACCCCTAGATAGATTTCTGAAGACTTAGAGCAGGTGTCAATTTGGCGGTTTCCCATAGCATAGACTGCTAGAAAGTTTCATATTTCCTCTTTAATCTCCACCGTCACTGTATTTATCCTCTTGTGATATCATCATCTACTTTAATCCTTGGGAAGCACTTAGTCTAATTTCAGACTGTGACATCTTTGTATTTCCCATGGATTCAACATAATCGGTGTGGAATCACTAAGGTCCTACCACATGGGAATCTTGAAGTATTTCTGAGTGTGATACAGAGTATATTCATGAAGAGAAGTATTTTATATATTGAACATGCAATTCAAGAAGAGGAGCTCTTATTGGCTACGAACAATCTAGGCATCTTCAGGAAAGATTCAGCTTTTAGGTCTGTAAGAAATATGGAAGGGCTTTGTCTGTTATCCCTTTGTCACATGCTTGTTCCCTCCCTGCGGTAGATGAGGCAGTTTGCACCTTAGGCCCGCTGCAATCCTGGGTCCCCACCCCAGCCCCGTGCACTCGTAGGCCCCCTCTCTGCTTCTCTCCACAGGAACGGAGGAGATCACATGGCCTTGGGAACTAAGTCCTTGACAAACGGGTGTTTGTTTGAAATGCGATCTTGGTCCTGAGTATAGCTTATGGCTCTTCTGTTCTGCAAGCTATAAATCCAAACCACTTCTTCCACCCTCACAGCCCCAATCCCATCTCCACTTCCTCATTCTCAGAAGATATACCTCACCTGCCATCTTCACCAAGATCAATGTCACCCACTTTCATCCCTTCTTACATGTGACACAGCTCATATCACACCCTGCTTTCCAACATGGAATGTATCCCTCTAGTCATTCATCCTTATCCCCCTTCTTTTTTCTTTGTCTCAGAGCAAGAAATGGTCGGTTTCCTTTTTGAGGCAGGGTGGGTGTGTTTCCTGAGCTCTTGGCATTTTGTCTCTTGGTTCCTTGTACTCTTGTGCATCTTCCGTTTCTCTCTTTCCACTAGATTCTTTCCTTGTCCACAAATATGTGTAGACTTCTCTTTTTTATAGCGAACAAAATGAACACAAAACCTTTCATCGGTCCTGCTGTTTATTTAGATTATGTCCCATTAAATCGCTGGGCCAGTCCTTATTATCCATCCATTCAACCTTCCAACCATCCATCAGTGCAGCCTTCTTCCTTTCCTTTCTTTCCTTCCTTTCCTTCCTTCCTTCCTTCCTTCCTTCCTTCCTTCCTTCCTTCCTTCCTTCCTTCCTTCCTTCCTTCCTTCTTTCCTCCTTCTTTGCCTCCCTCCCTTCTTTCCATCCGTCTATCCATCCATCCATCCATCCATCCAGCATTAACAGAGTGCTTACTGTGATCTTATTTTACGCATTAGATACCTGAGCCCCAGAGAATCAAGAGAACAAGCCTAGGTCATACAGCTCAGCTATCCTGAAGTGTATCAGGGTTTTCACCTTTCAGGTACATGGTAGGGTCTCTGTTGGCTTCCTAAATGTTAAACCCAGTTGATCCTTTTTAGTTTCCATTTTACTTAATCTGTGTAATCCTTGGGGTGGAAGCATGAGAGGATAAAAGTACTAGAGAGATTACGTTTTTTAGACTATGACATGCATAAATTTGTATTTTAATTTTATGGTTATTTGTCAGATGAAAACTGTTTTGTTCCACTGTGGCAAGTCCAGTAAGCTACTGGCATGTCTGAAGGCTAATTTTAAAATCAAAATTTGCTTATGAGATCTTTATGGTTTATGTTGTAGGTTATGCACCAGGGAGAAGAATTCAAAGTGACACTAAATATGTTCATGTTAGATAACACCATCTGCCCATTTGGGTCAGTGCAGCTCTTTTAAAATACTCTGAGGTGCTGGCCTGAAGCCTGCATGTTTTTGGACAGGGTGCAGACTGTCACTCTGAGACCCCCAAAAAGAGACTTGGTTTGAAGTTGAAGAAGGCTTCAAGTCCTTTCCTTGTTTCACTGGCTGTCCATTCAGGACACATTGGAGCTTCTGCTCCAGGGTGTTTGAGACATGAGCATAAAGAAGGACAGTGATGGGTAAGAAGCCATCTACCGCTGTGACAAGAGGCCTGAGAAGTTCCTCCTCTTCTCCCGCAAACAGCTGCAAAAATAACCCTGTCTTTGCTGAGGTCCATTCTTCCCACTTAGCAATACTGGGTTGGAGGTCTGTCTCCTATTATAATGTAAATGTGAATTGATAGGAGTCATTTATACCTCAGCATGAATGTTCTGGTCCCATTTGATAGACCACTTCTGCACTGGTCTTGACAGGAAGAAAGCTCTGCGGGGCAGTGGAGTGGGAGGACGCTACAGAGTGAAGAGCTGAAAAGGGAAACGATAGGCTAGGCCTGCCTGTGTTTGTTCAATGATCCAGAGAGTCATAAAAAGATAGCTTGTGGTAGCGCCCTTGTAAGATTAGTGGCACAGACTAAGCAGCTCCTTAATCAGCTGGGTGACTTTGGTCAGGTGACCGCACAGTCATTCCTCATTTCTGAATGGAGGTTGTACATGGTCCCTTAAAGTCCCGTTTAATGTTGGCATCCTGGGATTCTGCTGGAGGAGCTGACAAATCTGAAGCATCGCAAGGTGTTTCTGTGGTGGGAGCCACCTGTGAGAGGCATTATGGGTCTGTGGCAGGGGTCCTGTCTGAGCTCTGTCTCCTGGAGCACAGCTCAGGCCTGGTGTGGAGCCCTTCATGCTGTGCGGCTGAACGAGGATCTAAGTACGGCTTGGCGTGTGTCCAAGCAGCATAACGCAGAGAGCAGAGCCAGGACTGGGGGCAAAGAAAGCGCCCCCCACCCCCCCACCCACGAGTGACTGAGAGCCACTGCCAGTCTGTGACCACAGTTCTGAGTCCTTTGGGGACTTCCTTCTCTTCTAATCTCTTCAGGGCATTGATGGGTGGTTGGGACCAAACGGTGAGCAACACCCCTTTTCACAGCGATTTCCAGGGCTATCAGCCAACTTAGTAACAACTTAGTAACAACCAGATGCTGTACTAGCCTGAAGGCTAGACCGGCAGAAAGAAGGGTGCATCACAGCAGTGTGTGAGGTTGCAGGTCGTCACTGTAATAAACGAGGGCTTTGCTGTGACTTCTGAGAGCGTCTGCAGCTGGCACTGAACCGGGTCTCTTACATGCCGTGTGAGCCGAGGTGTTTTACATGTCTGTGGAAAGTGAGGACCCTTGATAATAAATGTGATTTATGATCAAAATAAATACGATTTCCACTTTACAGTTGAAGAAATTCATAGTCAAATAGATTAAATAACTCACCTGAGCTTAAAACTCCCTGCTGGATCCATGGTTCGTAAATTTACCATTTCTAAACTTCCTTCTTCAGGCGAGATCTCTTATTCCTAGCATTCCAAATAGTATAGACGAGTCTTGTTTCTTCTTAGCTTTCATATCTTAGTCTCCCATCTGCCCAGTGAAATTACTTGAATTCTTAACACATGAAATTTCATGTAGTCAGAAGGGGTAACTCTTTGGAATTAAGTCAACTTTTCCTGTTAATAGGATTGGAAACACTTGGTTTGATCGATAGTTCCTTCTGGTCGTTCATAATGTTCTTTCTGTCTTTTTAAAAGAAATTTTTCGTAGAGCAAAAGAGAGACAACGTCAACTTTTAAATAATAGCCCAAAGCCCATTCTAGAGTAGATATCAAAACCTTGTTTTTATGAAATAAAAATAAGGATAAAGGTAATGAAGTCTATGTTAATTCCACATTCTACATTACGTTATAAAAATATAGTTTAGTTATTCTATGAGACTTTGGGATATAGTTGATTGCTAAATTTCTTCTGCATAATGATTTGTGACTGCTTAAGGAACAAATTCCAAATCAGACCGGGAGGAGAGCAAAGGATGTGAGAGAGACCATGTCACATTCGTGAGAGGGGTGGGGGCCAGCTGGGAAGGCTGGGAGAGGTGGCCTGCGTTCCAGTCCCAGGACTCAGGGCGTCCCGAGGGCAGTCTCGTCATGTGAGCATCATGGCTGCTTTCCTTTTATTAATGAGAGTGATTTCTTTTCTCCTCTGCAATGCACAGCACATAACAATTGGTAAGCTTGTGAACGAGGAAACAGTGGTGGACGACAGACTCTTTTGTTTATAAAGCACTTCTTAGCAGGTGGAACATTGCTGAGTCTCTCAGCAGATGAGTGCCATCCATCCATGAAATGGGATGCCTTTCACTCTTTTCGTAAACCTAGCATTTCTATAAGGAGCTATTTATTTTTTTTAAATGGAATTTTGCTATCTTAAAAATTTGATGCAGGTATGGCTTTATCAGAATGTAAAGTGCCAAGAACTGGAATATTTCATAAGCCATACTTCTAAAACTGGCCTATTTGTATACTGTTCTGAAGTTCTTTTTAAGCTATGATGATTTTGTTTTTAGAGTACTATGTAAATTTGGAGGAAAATAATATTGAGCAACTCTTAACAGTGTTCTTTTATCCATGATTATAGATGGATATAATTATAGATTTTTCCATGATTATAGTTATAGATTTTTCTTGAAAACCAATATTAAATGCAGAAAACAATGTTAAGAATTTAAAATATAATGGGTATTTTAATTTTATTAAACTCTTTAATTTTTAAAATAAACACATTTTTGGAATAAAAATTAAGTACTTAAAGTAGATATAATCAGTAAATGAAACATTTCATAGACGTGTGTGTAAAATTATCAACAGTAACAAGGACCATAAACATGCTTATCATTTTTCTCTTCTAGATATTCGAATGGTGGTATTTTCGCAAGTACGGAACGTCCTTCATCGAGCAAGTCTCAGTGAGCCACTTGCGCCCCCTTCTGGGAGGGGTTGACAACAACTCCTCCAACAATTCTAACTCGAGTAACGGGGACTCAGATTCCAACAGGCAAAGCGTCTCAGGTATGGAAGTCCTTCAGTTTTTGCAACATTATTTGCCTACTTTTCCTAAATTGTGACTATATGACAGTAAGAATGTTGTTGTTTTAATATTAGACTTCAGAGGAAAATGCAGTTTATTTTCCCAAAGAGTTGACAGCCTCTACCCGAGAAATAGAGTATAAGCGTCCAAGGAAGAGGAAATGTTTACCTTGTTAAATTTTACTTTCTGTTTCATTTGATTTAGCTAATGATCATCTAGGCCAATGTTCCCAGCTTGAGTCTGCAGCCTTCTTGTCCCTAGTTTCTCAAACATTATTGAATGTATCCATTCTCTTCGGTGTCATTACAGAATCTCTAACTAGAGCTGATCACATGGCTCCTCTGCTAAAAGGCTACATGATTCCCACTCCATTGAAGATAAAGCCCAGATTCCTTAGCGCAGCAGAAGCTGCTTCTAACTTATCTTGCCAGTCTCAGCCGCTGTCACAGGCCAGCCCCTCTCCTTTGCGCTTCTTGGCCATGACGTGTTTTCTCCAGACCCCTGCCTAGTAGTCTGTCTCCCTCTCGCCCGTGTTTGCTCATCTTTCATAACCCAACTCAACCGCTACCTCTTGGGAGGATTTCTGTGATGGGTTGTACAACATCTCTCCAACTTGACTGACTCTTAATATTTTTATCTTTAGCAACGTGTATCAAATTGCACTGTAATCTTTAAACTTGCTGCTTTATTACAGTATCTCTAGCATTTTGCAGCATCTACTATATCATTGAAATTCAATGAATGAATGAATGAATGAATGAATGCAAAGCCTGCGCTTCTCCACCCATGAAAGAAGATGGAAGAATATAATTTGCTGAGTCTTCATCAACTCAGTAAACATTTTCTGAGTTCCTAACATGAACCTGGCCTGTACAAGTTCTTAAGAATATTATGATTTTTAAAAAGCCCAAGCACTTGTCCCCGTGGAACTCGCCTGTCTACCGAAGGAGGCAAAATGAGAAGTGCTCTGACTGCATGAGGGAACCATACGGGGCGACGGAGAACAAGGAGGGAGTCTTGACTCAAACTGGGTGATAGCGCCAGTTCTGAGACTTGAAGGATGAAGAGGAAGAAGTTAAAGATGTCTTTTCTTCCTTCCTAGAGTAACTCAGTCCACATTCCATGCCTGCCCACCCAGTGATAAGCGTCTAGGAGCGTTGTGTATGTATTTCACCCCGATATTGATTCAGTGCTCTTCTGCTGCAGCCGCCGCCAGCCAGCCGTGAGTGGCAGTGGGCATCTCTAGGCACACTGTTTCATCCTAAGGGTACACATGTGAACGATGGCACCACCCAGGTAACACAATCGTCGGGGACTTCGTAAACTCACCTACTTCGTGAAAGAAACAGAAAGAGACCTGAGCAAAGTGAACCATGACTTTACCCAGCTGCTCTGATGAGTTGTGGCACCTTATGCTGATGAGGAATTCTGATCATTCAGTCGTCATCACATGAGCTGCTGTGGATACTTTGCATCTTCTGGGACGGTCCCACAGGTTAAATGTGCTCTTATCTGATAGTCTTTGAACGACACAGAACGTTGTAGAAAATTAACAGATTGAAATCAGAAGGCAGCCTCATTTGAGGCCATTTTTTTATTGTCAATACATTTTTGTTGTCATTAAAATTCTCTCTCTCTCTCTCTCTCTCTCTCTCTCTCTCTCTATCGCTATCTCTATCTCTATCTCTATCTCTATCTCTATCTCTATCTCTATCTCTATCTCTATCTCTATCTCTATCTCTCTTATTCCCCCCAGTTTAAATTTCTTACATCTTTCCTTTATGCAACAAAGAGCCCATGCTCTTCTTACTGTCCCTGTTATTTTGCTGTCTCTCTTTGTGGATGCCTTGAATCAGCCTTATGCATTGAATACCCTTTATAAAAATACAGTCAACAGTAATAATCATGGAAATTCCCATTTGTACTGAGTTTTCACCTAAGATTGAGCTTTTGAATATTATTATTAATTTAATTCCACTAGTATTTACTGAATGTCTCCTACTGTGCATGGATGCAGTATTTCTATTCATTTATATTTGTAATAGATACAGCATTTATGAGCTGATGTCATAACAATGTTCGAATAGTTACATATAAGCAGAAGGAAATTCTCCTTAGTATTTTTAAGGCCCAGTCTCCCCACTTCTCCTCAACATTTGGGTTCCTAATACTTGGCTAAATCAGCCCAACAAACATGTATGCTGATATGGAGATACCAGATACCATGGGACTAATATCATTTTCCACTTCTTTTTCCTTGTGGTGGTTTTTATTTTTAAATAAGAAAAATGTTAATAGAAGTACATTGTGTTTATCTCTAACCTTAATCACTTTTTATTTCATAGCCTGGTTTCAACTAAATATAAAGGAAAAAGAAGGTCAAAACTGAGGGTAATCAAAACATTTTTTTTTAAATAGAGGAACTTGTTTTTAAATTCTTACTGTCTTAATAATAATAAAATGACTATTGCCTTCATAACAGATGGGTAAATCAGTTGATTTGCTTGGAGCGTCGTAGGACAGGTTTTGGCTGACTCTTACACGAAACGACAAGGCTGACAGTCTCATGAACATTGGCAAAAGCACCTCAGTGGTATTGCTTATGTGAGAAAATCGTTGGAAAAGCTAAAAATAAACTGAGAATACCAGGTGTAAACATTAGTCTCTATGAAAACTCATAGTGTAGCTTAAAGAATCATTTGTTCTGATTAAAAGCTGACCTACCTAAGAATAATTTGGGGTGAGGTGGGAGGAATGGGGAGTGAGAAGGTTGGGATTGTTAAAAGGCAGACTGTTCGTGTATTTGTTTAACTTTTGGATCCGTGTAGATTGACCCGAGTGCAAAGCCTCTCAAAATTTGCAGTAATCTTTTTATCTGTGGGCCAGAGGAGAAATGTAGTTAATTATACAGTTTCTTAATCTAGCCAAATTTTAGATTGTTTGGCTTAGGTTAACATTTATGAACATTTTACTTGCTTTGCATTATTTGGGAGCTGAACTGCTAGTTTTCTCACAAATACACAGTTTGTGATAAACCCTGCTGGTATATTTGCCATGTCACCATGTTTCTTGTTGCCATTTCTTAATTCAACTTAGCTTTTGAGCTGATGATGCCTAAGGATGAAAAACGTGGCCAACTTTTCCCTGTCTGAAGGGAATGGATTCTCAGGGCCCAGTAACATTCTAAATTTGGGTTTATGGAAACATCTGTTTGATAATTTGCCCTGTTCTCAAATAAGATGCCATAAAGACAAGGTTTGCAGCATTAAATTTCTTCAAGATATTTGGAAAAGTGCAGGGTGTTCCATCACGTGAGAAGTGTCCTTGCCAAAGACAAGTTTAAATTCTCTGAGACCCTTTCATAGCCTCTTGCATAGAACTGGATCTTTAGACAAACTCTGGTTATAGTCTCTTTGCTTTCTGTTGCAAATCATGTCATTTGAATCTCATTTAACCTATGTAAAGTTTTTAATATAAAACTATGAAAAAGAATATCACCTGGAATTCTAAATTAAAGTTTATTACATTACTAGAGGCAGTTCAAACCAATTAAATACAGATAATAAATTAAAGGAAAGCAGTGGAGATGAAGAAATTCAGGTAAAATGCAAAGATACAGGAGTATATCCGAAGACCTTTGTAGATCCTTGAGTTCTCTGGACACCAGAGCAAATCATTTTCTGCATAGAAAGCCATGTAGTTTGAGTAATAGTAACTCTTAGTGCCTTCTGTCAGCTTTGCACGTATTGTCTCATTTAATCCTCCCAATGACCCCCACGAAGCAGTCACTGTTATTGTGTCTATTTCATGGTGCAGGAAGCCGCGGTACAGGGAGGTTAAGTCCTCTGCCCGACATCACCTGGCTGGTCACCTGGGTGGTCTCACTTCAGAGTCCAACGTCTGAAGCACTAACTGAAAAATGGAGTTCAGTCCTCGTGAGGTCTATAAACTCAAGACTAATGTAATGATTAAGCAATTAAAATAAATAATTTCATTAAAACTCTGTACTACAGTATAGAACGTTATTTCTGAAGTGACATTAGCTAAACACTTTAGAAACAGCTCAGTGGCAGCATTGGTGAGGACCGGGAGCTCAGGCTCTGGGGTCAGACAGATGTGGGCTCATCTTGGCTCTGCCACTTACAATTTGTGGCCTCGGGCAGTTCACTTTAACCCTCCTTAATATCTTAATTTGCACACATGGAAAGAATGATAACATCTGCTGCATGGAGTAGTCAGAGGATTAAGTGAGAGTATGCAGAAGTATCCAGTCGGAGGAGGGCCGGCTGTCTGGCAGCGTCCTCCACGTGCCCAGACCCCTCCGGGAATGTGATGGGGCACGAAGCGCACGCTGAGCTATGGCTGCCGGTTCAGCTGGGGTTGGGCTCAGCTCAGTGCTGCTCTTCAGACCCAGGCCTTGCAGTGCTTGCATTTCACTTTCCCTCATTTTGCCGCATATCAAAGACATGGGGTTGCATTGCAATAGTCTCAATTAGGGGAAGCTAGATTTGTACCCACCAAAGTCTGTGTGTGTGTTCAAAGTGATTCTTGTAGCCTATGTTTAGTATATATTGTAAAACCTTCTGCCACTAAAATTTACGTTCTAGTACAGTATACGTTAGATTTCCAGTTGAGTGGTGAAAATGCCTAAAACAGTTTTAGTCCCTGGTGAACATTTATTTAAGAAACTTATCTCCCAGTTTACACATTACTTGGTAGAGTTGACTGATTTAGATCAGAAATGACTGATGAGAACTGTCTGAGAGATACCATTAAAGATTTAACCATCTTGGCAGTATTCTTGAAGAAAGTAGTACACTATCCTGAATAAAGCAGATCGCTAACAAATGGTCTTAAAACTCTTACTTATTTACACTTTTTCTTATTCTATGAAAGAATCGGAGGGAATAACATACTCATTGAATTGAAAGCTACCTACATGTTACTTTGTGCCTTCCAATAATTTTTTTTAAATAATTATTTTGAAGTTATTTTCAAAACATTAAAGCTTAGTTATTTAAGAAAATGGATATTTTGTTACTCTTGATGATAGCTTAAAGTTGATATGTATGATGTTCATTTCTGAGATATCAAAGCTAATAAATATATGTAGGATCACATGAAGGAAATTGACTGGCTTGGCGTTAAATTTTTTTTTAATTAAAGTTTATTGGGGTGACAATTGTTAGTAAAGTTACATCGGTTTCAGGTGTACAATTCTGTATTACATCATCTATATATCACATTGTGTGTTCACCACCCAGAGTCAGTTCTCCTTCCATCACCCTCAGTCTATCATCCCCCTCCCCCCTTACCCTCTGGTAACCAGTAAACTATTGTCTGTGAGTTTTTGTTTCTTCATTTCTTTTTCTTGTTCTTTTGTTGTTTTCAGTTTTATATACCACTTATCAGTGAAATCATATGGTTCTCTGCTTTTTCTGTCTGACTTATTTCGCTTAGCATTATAACCTCAAGATCCATCCATGTTGTCACAAATGTTCCTATATCATCTTTTCTTATGGCAGAATAGTGTTCACTGTGTATATGTACCATAACTTCTTTATCCATTCATCTATCGAAGGACACTTTGGTTGTTTCCATGTCTTGGCCACTGTAAATAAAGCTACAATGCACATTGGAGCACACGTGTCTTTATGCATAAATGTTTTCAGATTTTTTGGGTAGATACCCAGGAGAGGGATTGCTGGGTCATATGATAATTCTATTCGTAATTTTTTGAGGAACCTCCACACTGCCTTCCATAGCGGCTGCACCAGTCTGCATTCCCACCAACAGTGGATGAGGGTTCCTTTTTCTCCACAGCCTCTCCAACACTTGTTACTATTTGTCTTGTTGATGAAAGCCATTCTGACTGGGGTGAGGTGATATCTGATTGTGGTTTTTATTTGCATTTCTCTGATGATTAGTGAGGTTGAGCATTTTTTCATGTATGTTGGGGCTTGGCGTTAGTCTTGATTGTTCTAATACAGCTGATGAAACTTCACTGAGGGCCCTTTTCTGTTGTACTTTGGGACTGAAATGTTTAAGTGTTATTAAAAAGTGCATAACATTTCCCCAGAGGAGTTTTCAAAACTGTTTATCCAGTGGAAAATGTAATTGATGAAGGCACAGGATTTTAAAAATATGATGTTGCAGGTTTCAGGTCTGTTGCATATAATGGATAATTGTTGGGCAGTCTCGATACCTGGACTTCATCTCAATTAATATGAACTTTGAGGAAATTGTATAGCTTTTCTGTGCTTTACTCTCTACTTCTGTAAAAAGGGCCTATTATATGCCCCTCACTAGCTTATGTTAAGGGACATAGGTGACTTGAGCTTTAAACCGCGTTATAGAAGGAAGGCTCAATGAAAATCAGACTTATAGTTACGACAAAAGTTGTTGTTGTTTGTAATAATATTACCATCATTATCAGATTGTAGATTCTGGGAAGAGGTCGTAACTTTTTAGTATAAGAAATCTTCCTAGGCTATGAATGAGTAATTTATATATTTGAGGGCTGTGGGAGTGGGGATTCTATATCATTTTTAATTTTAGGAAAAAGAAGTTTTCAGAGTTCAGTAAGTTCGATGTAGAGTAATATTTTCTTCCATCTGTTCAAGAGCAACACGACATGGGAGCCTTTTGGTTTCTATGAGAACCAAGTTCTCTCTTTCCTTGAGGAGTGGGACAAAGGGAAAGTCTGCGGCCCTCCTGGAACATTGGTTCCTTCTACAGTTACTTCAGTGAGATGCCAGATGACAGTTCAGTGCCCTTTTCACTTTTCTACCAAGGCTGTAAGCTCCTCTAGGGCGTAACACGCCTCTTTTTTGCAGCCCAGGGCCTAGAGCGGGGAGTAGTGCGTGAGAGGGCCGGCTGGAGAACACACCGGAGCTGCAGCTGAGAAGGCCACGCTGGTGGCCGCAGGCTCTGCGTTCTGAGTCTTCCGCGCGCAACCGCAGAGCCTTCCTCGAGGGACGGAGGGGGCTCTGTTCTGCGTGCGTGGGGAGCGGGCCAGGCGCTGTCCGTTCCCTACTGCTGCCCTCGCTCGTGTCTCCTTCGTGCCTGCGCGCCGAGCTCAGAACGTTTCCGGCAGCCTTGGGGCTCGGAGCACTGGGGGCTGCTGCCTGGGGGCTGATGGAGCCTCAGGGAGGGCACGTGGATTGTACCGGGGGCACATTTTCCGCTGAACTCAGTGCTGTTAGCACGTCCTGGGTGGAGTCCCGGGCCACGGCGCGTGCTTCTGCAGAGCCCTGGCATTATTGTTCCTGGAGAATGGAAAATTCCTTTTAGGTAAACTTTTAATTCCGACTTAAACAAGGAATTTATTTCTCAAAGACACAAATAAGATAAGAAACTGGACCTCATGTGGAAAAACTTTGACCCTCTGGAGACCTGAGTTTAATTTCTTGACTTAAATCTTCATATTCTAATATGTTTGGCATTTATAACTTTTGTCCATATCACAAAACCATCAGGCAGTCTGATATTTATGGGGTATGTTCCCTCGAGTGATTCCAGACCAAGAGTTTTTGTGTTAAAGATAAGATTATGAAACAGAGCCCCAAAGAAGAAATTAATGTGGCTATGACCTAATTTGAAATGAAACTTTGGCACGGATTCATATTTGACCTCTAGATTGCTTATTCCTTAAAGGAAAATTATACCTGCCCTGCACCTTCAATTTGAAGGGTATAGCTAAGGAAGACATTTCTTACGTATTTCTTCATTACATGTTTTTTCTCAGAACAGTTTACATCTGTTACAGTTACTTAGATTCTCATTTTTAAGTTGCAGGAATAGTTGAAGAAACTGAATACAAACTACATGTAAAACACTAATGTGAAGAATGATTTTTGTTTGTTTGCTGTTTGATTTTTTTTTTTTACTACTATGTTTCAATTTAATATTGACCCCCTTTTATGAAAGGTGAAGACTGCCCATCTCCCTCTCCACAGTTCTTGGTTTTGGTTAATTGTATTACTATTCCTTTTTAAAAAAAATATTTTTCAATTACATTTGACATACAATATTTGTTTCAGGTGTACAACATACTGATTAGACATTTATATACCTTACAAAGTGATCCCCCCCAAAAGACTAGTACCCCTCTGACACCATCCATAGTTATTACAATACTATTGACTACTTCCTATGCTGTGCTCTACATCCCTGTGACTATTTTTATAACTAGTGATTTGTACTTCTTCAACCTTTTTTAAAAAAAATTCAGTTGTCTAATAGAAGTCATAAAAACAATATTTCAAAATGTTTGTAGCACCCCCTGCTGGCTGTATTGAGGCACTTCTTAAATAAAGAGTCGCTTTCGATAGATACTGCTCAATACTTTAGGCATACACAACCATTTCTCTTTGGAGTTGTTTTCATTTAGAAATAATTTCATTTGCATCCAATATATAAAATTGGATTGCAATTTTAATTGAAGGCACTTTACTTTGTAATTTGTCCATTGATATTTGAACAGTGCTTATCCTTCCAGATAATATAATGTTTGTTGGAGACAAATTATTTGCCATCACCTTTTTACTAATATTTCACATGAAATTCAGTGGGGGGGAGCATCACCCCCAAAGTCCCTGTTTTATTATAAATTATGGCACCACGAGCATCCTTTGTACACAAATCTGTGTGCATGTTTATTGTATGTTGAATACAAAGCTTGCAGTATTCATAAGTTTTGTAAGAGGAGCAGTTTGAATCTTGAAAGACATCCTCTGGGGAGGGGTTGGGAGTGGTGAAAACCCAAGAGCTAGAACAGCCACGAGGACAGCAGTTGTGGCTGTCTGGCTTACCAGTGGCAGTCATGGTCTGCAGTGCATTGGTGACCCCTCTCAGGGGCTCTGTGTCTGGAAGAAAAGCATTTAAAGGAAGCCTAACTTTCTTGTTAGTGCTGCATGAAGGGACAACCACTGAATTTCAGTTTCTCAAGAAGAAAACTCAAAGATGCTGAATGCTCCTGAGCAAAGGTCATTTCCTAAATGACAAGTTAAGCTCAAATGACAGAAAATTTAGGGCCCTTGTTTATAAAACATTGAGTACATGTTAAGTGTGATCTTGCCCTAATTTAAAGATAAATTTATCTTTGTTTAATAAAAACATGTTTTCATGTTATGTGTACAGCCTTCATTCACTATTTTAACAAAACATTATTGAGATTACACAGTGTTTCCATAGTGTTTTAGGTTCTTTGTTTTCATGCTGTATTGTAATTGATGGTTTACTTGTTTTCCCCACTGAGAGCTCAGCGCTCATTGGACAGGTGGCTGAATGGCTGGGTGGGTGGAAAGATGGATATTGAATGTAACAGGACTGCAGGTAGAATCTTCATGATTTCCCCACGGCCTTTAATGTTCTTTTCATTTCTGCAGTAATTGCTCACTTTTGTGTGCATACGAAGTCTGACAATTAAGTTCGTGAACTTGTTGCAATGATGTTGCTAACTTTTTTGGATATCAGAGGGTGTATTCATTATGAATTTTTACCAACTAGACAGTTAACCAAGTTTACTGTTTGGAAGTGCTGAAAAAGCTGTGTGGAAAAGTTAGATGACTTGAAGTTTTTATGGCTCTTGCATCACGACAATGCACTAGCTCACACAGCACTGTCTGTGAGGGAGTTTTTAGCCAGGAAACAAATAACTGTATTGGAACACCCTCCCTACTCACTTGATCTGTCCCCCAATGACTTCTTTCTTTACCCGAAGATAAAGGAAATATTGAAAGGAAGACATTTTGATGACATTCAGGTCATCAAGTGTAATATGATGACAGCTCTGATGGCCATTCCAGAAAGAGTTCCAGAATTGCTTTGAAGGGTGGACTAGGCACTGGCATTGGTGCATAGCTTCCCAAGGGGAGTACTTCGAAGGTGACCATAGTGATATTCAGCAATGAAGTATGTAGCACTTTTTCTAGGATGAGTTCGCAAACTTAATTGTCCTACCTCGTATGTCTTCGGGTGTCTTCTGTGGCTGACTACACACACAGGGATATTTTAAGTACTGTTAACTGAATTTATTGTCTAATAAAACATTATTTATTCTGAATCAGTAGAAAGTCTTAATCATAGGCTTTGTTAAAAGAATTGTAGCTTATTAGTCACACCCTTAATATAACACAGTCTTAAAAGCTAACGATTGACTTTTCTAAGTTAAAGTCCCATGGTCGTAAGTTTCTATGGTCCTTGCATAACAAAGATGTATAATCTATTAGTACATGCTAACATTATGATATGATGAATACATGTATCTGCATTAGTAAACAATATTAAATGCTTTAAAACAATTTATTTTCATAGTATTTCTCCCTACAATAATGGTAACTTTATTAGCAACATAAAACTTCATTGAATTACCACAAAATCAGTGTTAACATAGACCTTAAGTAAGAATGTAAGGCTCTTTGCATATTATACTACAGAGCTTAATGTTAGCTTGTCATATATGAAGTGATTGCAAGATATATTTTAGAGTAACAGAAAGTAGTTTTGCTTCCACCTATGCCATCTACCTACAATTTTAGAAGTAAATTCATAGAGTCTGTTTAGACCTCCTGACATGACTGTAGAAGTTATGAACCAGCTGATTTTGGCACATACCTTGACTTAATAAATGAGGAAACGTGGGCCTGGAGAGATTAGGCGAACTTTCCACAGTCCTGGTGCCTGAGCCACGTTTCCTGATTAACCACCCAGAGTTTTTCTTCGTTGCTCGTCAGTTAGAGAACGGAGAATAAAATTATCTTATCAAATGGCCAGGAAGGGTGTTTTGCTGAATTAATTAGCTTGTAGTGTCTCTGAACTATGTGTAGCATTTTCATATTTCTCTTTGTTTCAGAATGCAAAGTATGGCGAAATCCACTAAATTTATTTCGGGGCGCTGAATATAATCGGTAAGCATTTTGGCAGCTTGGGAGACAAATGGGTCCAGTTCAGAGAGCAAAGACAGCAGCACATGTTTTTGCTGGTTCATTCAGGGGTCATTGTAAGAGTCTGCTTAGTGCTTCCATTTTTTTGATACTATCTTCAAATGTTGTGATTTTTCTGTTTTGCAAATATTTTAGCATTGAAATACAAAAAATGTGTAGCTTTTAGAAATTTTCAATTATAGTTATTCTTTTGATTACATATTACACAGTCAAAATATTTTGAAGCTTACCTGGAATATGGTTATGAAGAAGCCACAGGAGTTAGGTTGAAATTTAATTTTGCCGTGTAATTAGACAAATCAGAATGGTCTGTCATAGCTTTTGGGAAATGTCTAGTCATAATACTAATTAGGGAAGGTTTTCATCAGCTAGTGCTAGTAAAGTTTTATGCCAAAAATACCGGGGAAAATGTTTACTTCTTTACTGTTGATATACTTTCTAAAGGGAGAATAGGGTGATTTAATATATAAAACATTTTGGGTGTCAAAAAAATGTACACACATGACTTGTACTCATCTTTTGTTATTGGTATATATTATTATAATTTTAATAGTTTTTTCCTCTCTTAAAATGTGTATACGTTTTTTGGCACCCTCTGTACACACACACTTTTTTACTCATTGGCAAAGTTTGAGTGCTCAGTTAATGGTTGATAGTTCAACTCCTGTGCAGCTTAATATTTTGTAGGTCTTGCTTTCCTTTCTTAGAAGCATCTGACAATCTTACTTTGCCTTTACAGGTACACTTGGGTGACAGGACGAGAGCCTCTGACTTACTATGACATGAATCTCTCTGCCCAGGACCACCAGACTTTCTTTACTTGTGACTCGGACCATCTGCGTCCTGCAGATGCAAGTATGGAAAATCCTTTAGTTAGTTGCTAAGTGGGAGGGCCTTTTGGTCTTTTTTAAGTTTCAGGGTTACTGCTTTTGAAGTATCCGCTCTATAAAAACCCCAATGTAAAAAATATTAAATTGGAGATTGACTAGTAGAACCCAGAATTCTGATATCTAAATGAAGGCTTTATCACAATGAAGTATCAGTGTAATAATGAGTCCCCTCATTATAATTTAAATTATTATTTTAAAAAATACTAAAGTTGGATTTACATGTTTTAAAGAAATAGAAATCTTGCATGAAGCTAATTAATTCTTGGTTGGTTGAGATAGAATGAAGGGTCATGTCTTCTTGATGATATTCTAATTAGAAATTAGGATTCAGTGGATCTAAATGATTAACAAATATATTGTAGTGATTTATATGCCTATTTATTGGTTTACTAACATTGAGTGGGGACATGGCCTTGGTTATTGGAATCCATATTTGTTTTACATCCTAGAAAAGACTTTGTTGAACATGCACTTGGCACTGCTTGGGTCCTAAATAGTCTTACTGATATTTTTTTATATTACCAACTTTAAAGTAAATAGGTGAATACAAATCTTTAAGAAAAGGAGTGTATACAGACTCCTAAGAAACTAACTTAGAAGACACAAATTTATAAAACAAATAAGGAGATTGTTACTCTTTTTTAGGAGGTACTCTTTGCATGCTGAAACTTCATAGTAAAATAAATATTCAAAGCATTGAGCTTCCCACAGTATACTCAAACACTGCTCAAACACTGAAAAAGTGGTTTGCAGCAAACTTTGGGAACAGGTACACGTTAAGCAAGAGCCTAAAGCACTTATTTCTGACCCAACTCAATTCTTCAAATGGTTTTAAAATGTTCTAATATCCAGAGCCTGTAGCAAGTGCTTTGGAAAATGACCAATAGAAATTAAGTTGTGCCTAAGTAGAGGGAAGAAGAGATTAATAGCAATGTCATCTCAAAATGTATAAAATAACATACACTTTTTTTAACAACAAATGGCACTAATGAGCAAAAGAAATATTAAATCTGTTAGGGTGCCTTTTCTTTTGTTGATTAAGAAACCATCAAGTCTCTAAGCTTATAGACTACGGATTAGTGTATAAAATTTAGTTCTGTAGTTTTATGAGCTCAAGAAAGACTTGGTCTCAGCAACTGAAGGACAACTGAAAAGCAAATTAGAACATATTTGTGTGGTTTTGGAGGTTTGGGCCGGCTCTTCTGGTAATTGAAATATTCTCTTGTAATTCAAGCTGGAAGTTATCAGTTTAGCTGTTGTCCTGTACTGAGTCTTTCTAATTATGTGTATTGTATGCTTGCTTTTTTCTGTTTTTCTAAAATAGTAATGCAGAAAGCCTGGCGAGAGAGAAATCCCCAAGCTAGGATTTCTGCAGCTCATGAAGCCTTAGAGATAAATGAGTAAGTATGGGAAATTCTTGCTTTTAAGAAGGATATCTCATTCTTTGCTAAATGTATTTAGTTGCCATTGATGAGATACTGATATTAAGATATGCATTTGAACTTGAGGATTATTTGGGGGGAGCATTAGTTTATAAAAACAATTTATGTAGGACTTTCATGTGAAGGTGGTTTTAGCCATTTTAGAGAATAATTCAGTGGTTTTGCTTGACTTGAAATTAAATCCTTCAAGGGCTATCCATGGGATATTGTGAGTACGTAAAATAAATATAGTTATTTACGTGTCTAAAACATTTTGACAGGGAAAGTCTCATAGATGTAGATGTAGAATGCTCATCTGTGCCATCACATTTTCTAGCCAGAACTTTTGCTAGTGGGGAAAACAATAAAAACATAAGGAGAAAAAAATCACATTTCAAAACTATTTCAAGATCAAGACAGAGATGAGAGGAAACGCTGTCCTTCATGTTGTTAAACAGTCTGTGGGTTCCCAAGGAAGGCTGGAAAACTGCTTCTGGAGATCTCAGAAAACGAGAAAGATTCTTACAAGCAGAGTCAGAGAGCTCAGGGTTGGCGGAGACCTTAAAGGTCACTTAGCTCAGCCACCCATCTGGTGCCTGAATCACCTCAACACTCTCCCTGCCAAGCGGTCATTGTGAAACTATTTTATGACTTTTTTTCTGAAGAAGGTTACAGAATCTTCTTCAGTGGACTTAGGAAAGAGTGTCACTCGAGAGTTGGAAATCCTGCCATTTTAACTGGTTGATCTATTTGGTTTTGGATTCTGTCACGCAGCATATTTATTTTCCAGTTTCTTGTCATCTACAAATTTGATACGTAGATAGGCCTTCTGTGTGTCATCCATGTGTCTGATAAAAATATCAGGGCCAGGGATAGATGCCTGTGATAGGACATACACAAACCACCCTCCCGAGTCGTGTCTTCATGAGTCATCACCCATGGATATTGTCCGACTAAACCACCAGTAGCACTGTGATTCAGCCCATAGTTCTCCATTTGGATCGTAAGAATGCCGGTTGTAGCTATGGATCTTTAATGGATAGTCAAACTATTAGAGTAAACTAAGCCAGCACAAACTGACTTGGTTCGTCGTAGTGAATTGAAGCCAGCTCTGGTGCTCACGACTTTCTTTTCAAAATGCTTAGAGACCATCCCTTTAATAATCCCTGAGAATGTCTTTCCAGATCACTGTTCTGTACTTTGGGAAGCCTGCCCCCTTCCCCTTTGTGAACACTTGTGCTCCCTGTGTCATCTCGTCTTCCAGTGCCTCTCCATCCTTGTGAGTCCTCAGTTGTCCACACAGGGCAGCTCCTTGGCCTGCCTGCAACGTCTGTTGGCTTCCTGGGATGTACCCATCCCAGCACAGTAATTCATGTAGGGTAGATCGGTTATGTGCTATCTTACATCTTTTTTTAAAACCTGTTTTAGAGTTTAATTACTTCTCCCTTTTTCAGTCTGACAATCGTTCTCCTTGATGGAGAATCTAGGAACAAGATAGGAGTTAGAGAGTTTTGCTTTCTCTTTGTTATCTGCTGCTACTAACTATAAACTTTCCTTGTTTTGTTGTTGTATTGTTTATCTTCTTTTACTTATTTATTTTTGTGATGACTTTGGAGACATTATAGTGGTGTTAAGGTCTTAAATATAATTTAAAAACAAAGAGATGGCTGTCTTTAGCATTTTGTTTCATTTTATCTTTATTTTGTTTTGCAAGCGTTAGCTAATTTGGAGTTTTAGCTCTCCTGATATTCTTATAAGCTGATTCCACTCTTTTATAGTCCTTCGTTACATGCTCTCTTTCCATCTTTTTAAACAAGTCCTTTAAAAATCTGACCCGTGAGAGATCTTCATGCAGCCATATTAATCCAGGTTACTTTAATATCACCCATCTTTTCTTCCTGAGAGGACCATTGTGATTGCCGTTACTGTTGGATATTTGGAAGCTCCTCAACCTTCTTAAACCGTTTTTCCTTCTGAGTCTCATGCCATTGAGTCATGCCTCTTTTCTTTGAATTTTTGGAAGTCCACCTTACCCTCTTTGATTGCCCTCAACTCCAAAATGACATAGTAACTCTCTCTGAATGTTCCTATCAATTTTCATTTCACCAACTATTTTTTTCTTCTTGGTCAGAATCAGGTCCAGAGTTGAAGTTCCCCTAATTGCTTCCTCTACCATCTGGGAGATAAAATTGTTACCAAAGTAAGTCAAGAACCTGTTGGGTGCCCTGTTTCTAACCACGTGAGACTTGTGGCAGATATCTGGATGGTCGACACCCCCATCACCACTTCTTGCTTCTGTATGTGTATGTGTTGTGACAAGGATGCATTGTCTCTCTCTTCCATCCGCCGAGCAGTCTGTTCTGTACCCCAACCATTGGCACTTCTGTGGCTCTCTCCTTTCTCCTTCACTCACAAGCTCTTAGCATGTTTCTACCCCAGACTCATGAGTTTCACATGGATGTATGTTTTCTTGGCCAGTAGTGCTACTCTGCCTCTCCTAAGATACTATTGTACTATAAACAAACAAAGTAAGCAAGCTGGCCCTGACCTGTCTTGACTTCCCAGCCCGCCGACTATAATCTTATAGCTAATTCCTCTGATACTGTATCTGCCACTCAGAATTATAACCTCGGTTTTCACTTCATTACCCTTGGCCCATATTTATATGTCGGCCCCTGAAGCCTTAAGTATTGCTTCCTGATGCCGATCCCAGTTATGTTCTCTAGTGAATCACTGGGCAGTTTCAGCATCATTGTTATTCTTTCCAAGTCATATCTACTGCCCTCCATAGTAATGGGCTGACAGCTTTTTTTCTGGGCATTTTCCTCCCGACCTCACCACATTCCATTTAGAGCCCCATTGCGCAGTCCTGCCTGAAAGTAGAAGGATTGGCTAAGAACTTACAAGACCCCTCCTCAAGGCCAGCATTAACTAGTAACCCCAAGCCTCACATGAGCTGTAAGTTCAGCCTTTTGTCCGAGCTGGCCACTGCGGTTTATGAATAGTAAAAGTGACATTTCGTTTTACTTCTGTTTATTTTCTCTCTTGTGGTCTGATGGAGATTCTGTTAAGTAGGGAAGTGACCACAGAGAAGCAGTGGAGAAGAAGGAAAGCAAAGGGGTCCCTGCAGCTGAGGACCTCTGTGGTTGGCTCCGGCCTCAGCGTTTCCCTAGTACATTCCCTTTCTTGGGCAGTTGGCTTGTTCTCATAGGGTGTGGAAGGTTTAAATTTCCAAGAGCTCCCCCTGTTCGTTAGCGAACGGTTTGTCCTTTCTTGCTCCCTGCCTTAAAGGGTTGTTGAAAGGATTAAATGAGACGATATATGTTAAGTGCCTGGTACAGTGCTTAATATACACAAAGCAACAGGTGGAGCTGTTATTGTCGAAGGCATGAGGTATAACTCTTGTTTGCTGCTGAGGCCGAGTACAATGGGGAGCTCTTCAGAAATAACACTGCCCATGGGTTCTCCAGTGTGCTTCTCAGACATAGAAAACCTGTGCTCACTGTAACGAGAAGCACTGCTTTCTCCAATGAGTAATTTCCTTGATTTACTGAATCTGTGTTTGAGAATAGAGACTATGTTTAGTAACAGAAGGAAACGTGTGTCTAGTCCCCGCACCTATGAGTGTCGGGGGAGCTATTTACTGCCGCTGTCACCACTGCCGTCGGTAGTTGACATGTACTGAGCATGTTCCACCTGCTGGTGACTGTACTGCGCACTTTCCATGCATCAGCTTACTTAACCTGACAACAACGCTGCCACGAGCGGCCATGCTGTTCTCCGGCAGGGAGGCAGAGTAAGACCTTCCCGCGGTGGCGCACTGGGAAGGGGCAGAGTCCACGTGTGAGCCATGCTCCTAACACCATGCATCCTCCCTCTCGGGCTGAAATACGGACATTTCTTTTATACCATTATTTGTGTCAACAACTACACCAGGGGTGCATGAACCAGGTGGCCACTCTGCATGTTTTGACGTTAACTCCTCGCCCTTCTGCATGCACTCCCACGGCTGCTACAATGTTCTTGAATTTGGAACTGATGGCGGCTCTTATCTGAACGGACAGGTGTGCAACTGCTTATATTCTCTTGGCTGAAGAGGAAGCGACAACCATTGCCGAAGCAGAGAAGCTGTTTAAGCAGGCCCTGAAGGCTGGGGACGGCTGTTACCGGCGTTCCCAGCAGCTACAGCATCACGGATCCCAGTACGAAGCCCAACACAGTAAGGTTTCCTCCAGCCGACATGCGGGATCAGAACTGAAACATGATTAATACGAGCAAATTTTCAGGCCAGCTCAAAATACCATTCTCCTAGATGGGAATAAATCCTGATTGTGCTTTTGTGTTTACTCATTTTTTCCTTCCCATAAGAGCACTGTACATAATGAGCTTATAGCTGTGTTACTCTTCACATTGACACTCAGATTCTCTTTCTGCCCATAGAGTCCTAATTCCAGAAATAAATGGTAATAACCTTTAGTGGTAACCTTCTTTCTCCCCAGAAGTCTTATATATTTCTGTTTATCATTTGCTCCTCTGCTCCCTGAATTTTAAGTCCTAATTGAGAAACAGGACTTAAATTAGTTTAATATTATCAATCAGTGTTAATATTATCTTATGGGTCTTCTACAGCTTAGGTTGAAATAGGACAATTAAAACTGTAACAGTTATTGGTGATTGTCTCAGTATTTAGCTCTTATTTAGGAAACTTTGGTATTGGCTTCCAGAGCAAAAGAGCCATACATTCCTAATTATTTATCTTTTTTACATCAAAAATAATGATTTATTTAATTTCTTTTATTTAATATCACTCTTTAAAATGAGACCTTTCACTTCAGTACACTAAGCTGAGAGAGTCAGTGATATTTTGGGGGAATGGTATAAAAACAACAAAATCTTTTCTGGAATTCCCCCAACCCCCTGACTTCTCGGTTTGTTGGTTAAGCAGAAATTTAGTGATCCTCATGAGAGGGAGTGTTTTCATCATCCAACCTAACTTTGGGTTATTTCCTCAAGGTGGAATTTCTCTCACTTCATTTCTTGCTCCTGCCACTTTGGAGAGTAGGGAGTGTATATATTTGAGATGATAAAATTATATTTTAGTGTTAAACTTGGATTTGGTGCAGAAACTGAGTGCATTAGTCCCTATGACTGAAGTGCAGCTGAGTCTGCTTTATGGCCTGTGTATACATGAGCGGGTCCGTACAACCCATTAATACACAGGTTTTTATTTTTATTCTGCATTGAGTCTGTGATGATCAAATCTCTAATCACCATCTGTATCTTGCTTTAAAAAATATGTATAGCAATGAACTTTGAAGACGTATTAGTAAATGTCTACTTTGTAAACTAAATAAGGATTAATATATAAAATTACGTAACCTGTTATATAACTTAAAAATTTTTCTTTATTTCTTTTCTCTTATAAATTAAATTCTTTCAACCTATTGCCTAGATCTACCCCCAAAATATAATCACATCTTTAAAATAATTTGTAGGTACTTGGCAGATATTCAGCACACATCTTGTTCTCATTGTTTAAAACTTGAAATGTTAGGACTTTAGTCTTAACATCTTTTAATAGCTACATATTATACATGTACTTAATCTATAACAGGTGTGTCATATTTTTCTCGAACATGGTAATTTTATTGAGGATTAAGCACATGCATGTTCTCACTGGCCTGGGAACATACCCAAAAAGACATATAATTACATAAAAGATTAAGATACGAAGTTGTTAATGTACTTTTTAAGGGCCATTTTGGTGACTATTATTATAACTATTTAGCTTGTCAGTGCTTTCTCTAACACTAGGGTAGTTTTTCATTTTGTTGCATACTCTATTGTCATGTCTGGAATGTGTTATATTGCCATGTAAAATCGACTGCTTTGGGGACCTGGAGATGATTATGTCACTAGTGTTAGAGAAAGAATAATATAAAACAGAAGTTCAAGATGAGGCTTCTCTAGACTTAATCTCAGAAGGAAAAAAAAGGTTCATCAGGACGCAGCCTGACACTGGCCTCCGGCGCCCTCGCCGAAAGCGTGCGCACCGGAAGCACGTGGCATTCCCGCTCCTAAACCCGTGCAGCGCGGGTACGTTCGTTTTCCCAGCTCTGTGTGCAGATGACCGTATTTATCAAACATTCACCACCCTAACTCACAAGCATGGGTTGGATGATGGGTCCCAGGAGTTGACCTCTGCAAGTCTCAGCACGTTGACGTTGCCCTCGTGCATTCGCCCCGCCAGTGAAGCCGGCAGTGCGGCTGGCGGGGGAGGAGAAGCCGGGAGCAGGTTTCATCCTCTCCGAGGTTTTCCTTGGTGGGCGTGGCACATGGGCCCCTGTATTTCTCCTTGCTGCTCAGCTGGAAGCTCTTGTTTTGTTTTTAATTTTGGTGTTTTATATCACCCTTTTCAGGACGAGACACCAATGTCTTGGTATACATCAAAAGAAGGCTAGCAATGTGTGCCAGAAGACTCGGGAGGACGAGGGAAGCAGTGAAAATGATGAGAGATGTGAGTGAATTTGTTTGGGATCAGTGGCCGCACCAGACTTAGGGAGGGAGGGGCCCCCTGAATGGCCGTAGCAGGGCGTACCGGTGAGGTGTGCGGCTCCCATGGGCACTGCAGCCATTCCACGTGGGGTTCAGCTCTAGCGCCCAACTTACTGCATGAGTGATCTTGACAAGTTAAACTTTCCTGTGCCCTGTTTCCTCATCTCTAGAATGACAGTAACAATTACAATACAATAATAATCATAGCTACCACTTAGGACTGTTGCAAAGATTGAATGAGATAATACATGCGAAGCTTTTAATAGAATGACTAGCATATTAAAGGAATCTCAGTAGATATCCTTATTATTAAACCTCAGGACTGTAGCCAGAAGCCAAGAATGGGATCAGCCATCTTAGCTAACTGATGGTTTTTTGTGTTTAGTTGTTAAGAAGAATTGAATAAACTATGGGTCAAATTGCTGCCCTCAAATTTAATAATATTCTGATCTGATCTTATTGTAGTCATTTCAAGCATTTTCCTAGGTTCCTGAATTAGGATATTTTATTAGTAGTAGGCAACATAGGAAGAGAGGAAGTAGTTTTAAAGTGAAAGAAAACCAAGGAAGGTTGTTATTAGTATGTAATTTTAAATGAAAACAGTGGTTTTAAGGGAAACCCACTGAGAAACTTTTACTTCCACATTTATTTTTTTAGATAAATACTTTTCATAAAGAAATTGACATTAATGTCAACTATATTTATAAGTCATTTTCTTTTAAAAAAACAATTTCAGAAAACCTTTGTCAACATTTCATCCTTCTGCTATCTTCCTGGCTTAAGGAGAGGAGGTAACTGCCCATTATAAAAATGGGAGAGCCCAGGGACAACATAAAGCAGCATCTTGCCCACCTCGGAGCTTTGGGTTTGAGAACAGGACTGTGTAAACCTGGTGAGTCCTTTCTCACTTTGTCTCCAGAAGGTCAGTTCCTCGTGTGAATTCCTAGCCAGTCTGTGGAGAGGCAGGGACCTGCACCACAGGCCACTTGCTTAGTTCTGCAAGTTGTGGCACAGTGTTCAGCCCCAGGCGAGATCCATGCTTGGGTTCTGGCTACTCCATTGCACAGCAGTGGTGCCCCCAGACCCGAGGACAGGAGCAAGAGGAGGAAGACCCCGAAGTAATTTTATTTGACTGAGGGTGAGCGATGCTCCTTCAAGCACAGCCCCGGAGGAGGGCTCTCAGGAGTAGATTCTTTTGGTTGAAGGAAGAATTTAAAGAATGTTTGCGATAAAGTATATGAGCTACTTTTAAGAAAAGGAGATTTCTGCAGCGACATGAACTTGCCCTCAAGCTTTTTAACTTGCAGAAATTGTGTCCCTTGACAGACCAAAGGAATTACCCATCCCTTTGGCTCTGAAAAAGCTGAGAATGTTAGGAAGGACAGGGTATGTCTGTCTTCACCTGGCCCAGCGGCACCCAGCCTTTTGCAAGGTGTTTTATGTTCATTGCCTCTTCTTATCCTTAGTTAGCCGGGGACACGTGTGCGTGGAGGAGCAGATTTTGGTGATTTACTTTATTATGTATATTTTCCAATTTCACAGGAAAAATGAACTCGGATACCTTTAATTCCAGTGTTTTTTCTACCAGTCTCCTTCTGATAATCATCATTTTCAGTAGATACATATAAAATTTCACACTATTAAAAACAATACATCTTTACTATGGTTTGGTGTTTGTTTCACATTATTTTATATGGAGAATTCCACTTCTTGACCTAGTCCGAATGTAGGTCTTGGAGGAAGTCTGGGAGGCAGTGGAATACATGCTGGGCAGGAGTTAGAAAAGCTGGACGTGAATTAGCTCTGTCACCCAGGGCAGCTCGCTTTCCATTCATGGGCTTTGCATTCGTCCTCCATTAACTGGGGTAACGATTCTTACCTGAAAGATTAATTGAGGGAGAATGAAATGCGATAATGTGATCAGACCTGGCATGTGGGAGACAAGCTTACATTCCTCTTCCTTATTTTTTCTGCAAGGCCTTCATGTGTTTGTTTGCCCGTCCTCTGGTGGTGGTTTTGGGATACTCCTGATTACCTTCTCTTAAACGAATCAGTCAGTCAAGCAATCTGTTTTCTCTACACAGAACACACATATTTCTGTGTGTGTGTGTCTGTATCTATATGTATGTGCTTTGGGCTACTTTTCTAAAAGAAATACCATAGTACTAGAATACCAATACATATTGCTTTTTGACCGAGTTTATGGAGCGTCCAGTAGACATGGGCCATGCCGTTGTGCCAGTCCCGGGAAGGACACTGTCAGACATGGGGGAGATGTGCTCTTTCCCTCAGAAACTCCTGGTACCCAGGAGAATGGGAGGTGGAGAAGCCTCTCTGTGTCTCTGGTACGATTGCAGCTGGTCTCCAGCTTGCAGGATGCCTGACTCCTCCCAGGTCACGGGCCAGCCGTAAACGGGGACTTCACGAGGGGTTGCTGCTCTGACAACATGCTCATAAACCGCCTTGCTGGGAAGCTTCCTCTGATAAAGGAGCACACTGGATTCCGGGCAGCCTGCTGATAAAGGTTTTGGGCAGGCAGCTCTGCTTTCTCATTAGGACACAACCCAACCGTCCTCTCCCCCTGTGCGCTGCTTGGAATTTTCCCAAAGTAGATTTTAAAGTGGAAATAGAAATGCTGGAGTCAGAAAGCCTTCCATATGGAGAGTCGACTCTCTAAAATATTTCTCTGGAAACCCCTTAAGTTAGGGAAAATGGTTACTTGGTGAGATATCCCAAAAGAGAATGAATGAAAGGAAATTCCGGGAAGTCCAGCTGTAGATGATTATGGGTCTAATAAAGTATTGATACTGTAAGTGAAATATTGATGAGGTAAGGACACATAGGTTCCTTGATGTCAAGATTTCATGGCTTCTCATTTTTTAAAGCAACACATTAATTATTTTGAAGTCCCAGGATATTTCCCAAAACAGTCACTTCAATTAGCTTCCTTTTGCAATCAAGAACGTGGAAGCAACTTGCTGCAGGAATGTTTTGGCAGTGGGGAGGGTTACGAGAGCATGGTAGCTTTTGAGCTTCACTGTAAGGTGTTATTTATAATTCAAAATGAAAAGGGGTGCATTTTCTGCTTTCTTAAATTTAAAGAAAAGTCTTTTTACTTGTTCTCATGGTGGGTAATTTTTGTGCCTTTTAACATTTGCTATATCACACAGTTTCTTTTTTCTTTTCAACTTTTACCATTTAACTAGACTCACGCTTTTCCTCTGTCTTTCCCTGGTCCTATGTGAGTCGCTTTGAAGTAGACTCCTAAGGCCGACTGTTTGCTTTGGCCTGTAGCTGTACCCCGTCAGAGCTGGCGTAGATGACTATGGGGGGGATTGTCTGCCTGCAGGAAAGACCCCGAGCTCCTCCTGACGCAGGCCATTTGGGCAAGGGTTTCTCTCTCCTGGCAGTGTTGACGTTTGGGGCCACATCCTTCTTGTGTGTGGGGGGCCATCCTTGCATGGAAGGATGTTTAGCAGGCGTCCTGGCCTCTACTCTCTAGATGCCAGGAGCAGTCTGCCCCCTTGGCACTCCCCAGTGTGAGAACCAAAAATGTCTTCAGACAGTGCTAAGTGTCCCCTTGTGGGCAAACTTCTTCCCTATCACAAGCTACGGGTGGAGAGAATACTGAAAAACTGGATCTGCTCAAGGCAGACATCGGGTTTTATTCACTCTACTTGTTAGTGGTGTGAGCTCCCCCTACCGTGGAAGCGGGCCTCTCAGCACCCCTGGAATTGGTCAGTTTCCACTAGAATCTTGCCCTGGATGGCAAGGGGAGCTTTATGGGGCTCCCTGGAGGGGTGCCCGGCTCTGAAGAATGTATGAATGACAAGGTTTGCTGCGATCCTGTTGGAGGGGCGGGAACGAGAGGAGGCCGGCGGCCCTGAGGTGGGGCCGTGGTCTTCTTTGTTTTCTGTAAATGTTTCTAGGACATTGTCTGCCTCTTCCCTGAAATCTACAGCGTCTTTGAAAGTTGAAGATAAGCTCTCAGACTTTATGATCTTTCTGCTTCACCACCTTTCTGTAGTTTTCTGCCGACCTCGGAGACATTCCTCTCTTTATGGTTTTACTCTCTGCAATACTACCTCTTTCAACATCCTGACACAGACCGTCACAACCTTTTAGAAACATTTTATTGACTTGATTTTAGGAAGCCATGTTCTCTGAGTTCTAAAGTCTCATAGTCTTCCTGGCTAGATTCTCCTCATCTCCCTGACTCCCAAAATTTGAAGCATGCCCCCCACCCCCACCCATAAGTCCCAAACCTTCTTTTCTAACTCCAGCTGTACTTGGGATAACTCCATTCAGACTCCATCTAAATGCTAATTAACATTTCTAGAATGTTACTGTGTTGTAGGCTTTATTTTAAGTGCTTTGGAAATATGAACTCTTTTCATTCTATAACACCAACCCTGGACATCGGTCTTGTTCAAAGTTATATGGCTAATGAGTATTTCTGAGAGGGTGGTCTGCCAACCTTCTCCATCAGAAGTGCAGGGGGCTGGTTGGGTACCTCCCTCTATGGACTTCATGGATAGTAAATACTCAGTTAGTGTTGCTTTCTTACCATTACTATCCAAGACCTATTGTTAAGGGAAAAGGAAAGGTGAAAATATTAGGTATAGTTTTATTGCATTTTTTTCAATTAAAAATAGATGCTAATATCCACTGGTGGTTCTCAATATTTTTGGTCTCAGAACCCCTTTAAAATGACTAAGGATCCCAAAACATTTGTTTGTGTGTGTTAAAAAACTGATAGTTACTATTTTAGAAACTAAAGCAGAATATTAAAAGTATGTATTTATTCATTTCAGAATAACAATTATAAATACATTACATGTTAACACAAATAACATTTTTATGAAAAATAACTTTTTCAAAGAGAAGAATTTGTGAGAAGAGTGACATTAGTATCCAGCTGAATAGGAGACAGTTGTCTTATATCTCCTTCTGCATTTCATCTGTTGTGCTATCGGCCAAACTGTGGCCTGTGAGAATGCCCCAGGTATGCTCGTGACACAGTGAGAGTGACAAAGCCAAAAAACAGATGATGAAAATAATTTAGACCTAAGAACCTCCTAAAACTTGTCAGGAACTACCTGATCGTACTTTGAGAACCACAAGAAAAGCATAAGAAAAAGCCTTGAAACATAGAGGAAATTATTACGGCATTTTCAGCATCGTCTCTAATTGAGACCTAGAAGATTTTCAGTTTTTGTCATAAGTTACATAATGAATATTACTAGGTGTCAGACACTTTGCCAGGAAGTTTACAAACCATCTCATTTAATTCATGGACACCATGGGTGTCCTATTAAATTATAGAAATAATTCATACTGATTGTAACAAGTCACAGGAAGGAAGTTATATCCCCTCCACTTCTACCATGGCATCCACCGAGGTAAGCAACACTGTGGTTCAGTGTCAACCTCTCCACCCCTTTTTCTGTGCTTCTATACAAATACATTCCTTCTCATGTAAGGACTGTGAGCAGTTTGATTTGTATCGTATACAAATTCCTAGAGAAGTAAGCTTTCAGGGGAATTCTCAATATCTGAGCATCTTCTGTGGCAGTCCCCTCACTAAATAAAACATACAAGTGTGGAGATAATACAGTTCCATCTCTCCTGATCTCTTTTTTTTCACAATTATTTTATTCCTATTTTTATCTCAAACCACTTACTCATGTGATCCCTTCATTAAGGAGAAATTAGGACTAAATGAACAGAAAGACACAGGTTTTTGGAGCTGAATTTTCAAAGCATGCAAAAGGGTAACTGAAGTTCACCAGGTCTTGAGCTTCCTGAGTGCTGGTACGATACTTATTTTCTTTGGGTGTCCCCTCCCATCATACCATACAGTACCTCGTAGACAGACACAAGCAATACAGCATTTGACTTGCAGGCTTAAAATTCCCCGCCACCTTGGATGCCCAGTTTCTTGTTGATTTTGACATTTCTTTGTTACTGGTTTAATTATGCTGATTTTCTACCTTCCTTAGAAGTAGCACTATTTATTTTTAAACTACTGTAAAATAAAATGGGTTCTATTTAGAAAAATTATTGTAAGTGTTCATTGTACATCTCTTTTAGGTCATAAGAGATATTCTAGGGTGTGGCCTTTGGGAATTAGTTTCACAATGTTGATAGTAATCTGATGCCCTTGAAATCACCTGTGAAGAGGAGCGCTGCTAATGAAAACACCCTCTAGAAAATATATACCTCGGGACTCATCAGGCCTTTGGAGCTTTAAGGACTGTTGTTTGCATTTCTGCCTACTTATGTTCATGAATGAAAAAAAAAATCTTCATGAAATCAGTGATTTGTGAAAGAGAACTATTATACCCTTCCCAAATTGTTTTTAAAATTCGTTTTAGGGAATAGTCTGCAAAGAAATTCTGTTCTTATTGCACAGGTAAAAAGCTATTTTTATTTTGTTTGTTCATTTATTTTGTTCTTTAGATTCCACATGAAAGTGAAATTGTGTAGTATTTGTCTTTCTCTGACTTTTTTCACTTAGCACAACACCCTCTATTGTACGTCCATCCATGTTGTGACAAATGGTAAGATTTCATTCTTTTTTATGGCCGAGTAATATTCCATTGTGTATACGTATCACCTCTTCTTTATCCAATCATCTATTGATGGGCACTTATGCTGCTTCCATATCGTGGCTATTGTAAATAGTGCTGCAATGAACATAGGAGTGTGCATATCTTTTCGAATTAATGTCTTGGGTTTCTTCGGGTAAATCCCCAGTAGTGGGATTGCTGAGTCATAAGGTACAAAATAAATGAACAAACAAAACAGAAACAGACTCTTAGATACAAAGAATAAACTGATGGTTGCCAGATGGGGCGGGGGTCTGAGGCTGAATAAAAAAGGCCACGGGATTAAGAAGTACAAGTTGGTAGTTACACAGTAGTCACAGGTATATAAAGTACAGCATAGGGAATATACTCAATAATATTACAATAATATTGTAATAAATATGCATGGTGCCAGGTGGCTTCTAGACTAATTGGGGGAATCACTTCATAAATTAAATAAAGGTCTTAGCACCGTGCTGTACACCTGAAACTAATATAAAATAATATTGATTGTCAACTATAATTGAAAGAGACAAAAAGAAAAAAGACATTTTTAGAAGGAAAATTCTAAATGAATATTTTGGGGGTTAATTTCTATTCCCTTTAATCTTTTTCCTTATTTTTAAATTCTCTAATTTTGTTCCTTTCTTCTCTCTGCCTTTCCATTCTACGGGTCACGTTATTTCCCTTTTATATAGCATACATCTTTTCCTCCTAAAATTATCATGAATTATGGATAACTTGGTTAATGAATTGATTTAGAAGATGTTAGGCTTGATTATTGAAGGAAGTAAAGTATCTATTGGCAACAAAATCAAGTGATAAAAGTAATATAAAAATATACAAAGAGCACTTATGAATTAATAACAAACAAACACAAAATAGAAAAAAATAAGCAAAAGACTAAAACAAATACTTCACGAAAGGGGAAACTCAAATTGTCATTAAAAATATGTAAGGATCTCAAGCTTATGAGTAAGGAGGGAAATTCAAAGTAAAACCACATTGAAATATTTTTACATACCCGCCAGACTGATAAAAATGGTCTGACCATTTCAAATGTAGAAAATGCTGTGGAACAGTGGAAACTCTTATACATTGAGAACAGAGCATAAATTATATAAGCACTTTGAAGAAGTTTGGCATCACCTACTAAGGCTGAACATGTACGTACCCTATGATTCTTCAGTTCTATTCCCAGTTACATAGCCGAGACTAGAAACTCTGGCACTTGGAAACATGTACATGGATGTTTACAGTGGCTTTGGTCGTAATAAAAAACCTGGAAGCAAAAAAAAGAAAGAAAAGAGAAAGAAAGAAAGAAAGAGAGACAGAGGGAGGGAGGGACGGGGAGGGAGGAAGGAAGGAAGGAAGGAAGGAAGAAAAAGAAAAGAAAGCAAAAAGGAAAGTATTATAGGGGCGTGGGGACGGGGAGAACAATATCTTAATACTTCAGTCAGCGGAGTATCACTTGGACACAGTTATTATTTTCAAGCTCTTCAGATAACCAGATGTGCCATGAACTAAAGACAAAGTACCCAGTGAATTATGTTAATTCCTAGTAAGTGTTGCTGAAGTAATTGTTGGCGTGTTTCTAGATTTTGTATTTGCTGTACTTACAAACCAAAAAAAAAAAAAAGGAAACCTTGAAAGCAAATGCTATAAATAATAACTCACTGATCTTCAAAGTTAGACTTTATATGAACACTTACTTTCCTTTTTATCATAATTTGCTTTTCTGGATTTGCCTGATATGTTAAGATGTCTTATTTAGCAAGTTATTGGTAATTAGTGATTTATGTAGAAAGGAAAAGTGTTTCATTAGTGAGAGCAAATAATAGACTAATTAATTATTGATTTACCTTGTTGCATAAATAATGATAAAGCATGGTTTTATCAGTTTATGCTCTGTATTCGTTATATAAAGTAAAGAGCAGGTGGTAAAAATTCCGAGATGTGGATGAGAGTTTTAGCTAGAAACAGAGTTATTTGACTTACCAGCAGGCCCCGTCATTTGCACGGAAGTCTTACTTGGTGTGATAAATACGTAGCTGGTCCCCTGAACTGCCCCTGGGATTTTCCATACTCGTAATGGTGAGCAGTGTCCACCGCTGGGGTGTACGGCTGGTCTCTGAGCAGCTTCAGACCGGTGCCTGTCACCTGGAGACTGCTCTGCTTCCCTGGTGGCTTCTGCTTCTCAGTTGTGTCTCTGAGCAGACATTCGCTTGCTTTCCCGCTGTTCTGCGTTCACCTTTCTAAGACCTCCCCTCTTCCCCCCCCCCCCGGCTTTATTCAGGGGCGCCAGTCAGGCCGGCTGTTTGTCTGGTTTCACAGCATCTCTCTTCGTTTTCACCCCACAGCCCTTACTGTGGTCTTGCCAGACCCACATTGCACTAAACCATCCAGTCATTCATCCACTTGTTCATTCGGTGAAAACGTGTGGTCCGTGGCAGCCCCTGTCCTAGGCGGTCGGGATAGTCATGAACAGGACAATGGCTATGCATTTTACATTCCAACAGGGAGAGGAGACGAACAGGAATGCATACGACAAACATGTATATTAGATACAATATAAACATGCAGGTCACATGTATATTACATGTTATAAACGTGTACATTACATGTTTATATTACACGTGTATGTTACATGTTACAAACATGTATATTACATGCATAAACATTACATACGATAAACATAGTATATTAGAAATTGATAAGTGCTGTGGGAAAATGTTACAGTAGAGCAAGAAAAAGGATTGGCAAAGCCAGCTGGCAGAGAGTGAGGACGCCATGGAAGTCACAGTTTTAATAGGATGAGCAGGTGTGTGTGACAGAGAAGGTGACATCTTACCAAAGACTGAAGGAGGTGTGGAAGTTAGTCCTGTGACACACCCTCAAAGGCAGACGTATGTGTGCCTGCCTGGTGTCCCCAGGTAACAGCAGAGTGATCCCAGGGCAGGGTGGGGAGGGTGTTTCAATTTACGAGCTGCAGCAAGGCCTTCAGCTTATTCTCTGGGTGAAATGGGGAAGCTTGCAAGGTTTTGAGCAGAGGACTGCTACCACTAGTCTTAATTTTTACAGGCTGCTGAAGGAGCGCTATACACAGACACATATGCTCTTACACACGCGTGCTCACACTGTCGTGCTGAGTCATATTATTCTCTTATTTTTATTGCCCTTTCACTTTTGAAATGATCTCATTTATTTATTTGTTTACTTATATATTGTGTGTGTCCCGCCTCCACTGGAAATTGACGAAAGGAACTTCATCTTGTTTTCTGGCACATGGTGTCTACTCAGCTTAAGTGTTACTGAATGCATGAATACATGGATGGGTGCCTGGGTGGGGGGTAGACAGGACCACAGCTTACCCCATACCCACCACATGCAAAACTAAGAGGACCTGATTGAGAACTTATGACCTCCCCCAACATTAACAGCTATTTTCCACCCTGAACAAATCTTCAGTTTCTTTAGCAGGCTCTTTCCTGATTAAATATATAGTGAAAATAATATGATTTTATTTTCATTAAACTCTGGGGAATGACAAGCGCTGCTCAGCCCAACTGCTCCTTGGGCAGGTGTTTAGTGCCGCGTAGTCACCACCTGACAGCCACTGCTGTCCTCCGGGCCTGCCGCCCCCCGGGGCCCTAGAGCAGCTGCAGCCTCCTGGGCTGTGCTTTAATCAAGTCCCATTCGCAGTCTGTCCTGGAGAAATCTGTTTAAATCTCTGGTTCAGACTGCCAGCCGTTCCTCCCACCCCCTTTGCTGTTTTCATCACGGTATATATTTGTCTCCTTTTGTACCATTTCCTGTCATTTCAATAGGTTTTGTGGGAGGCAGCGGAGGTAGACGTGTCTGTCCAGTCTTCTGTCTTGAGTTGTAAGTCCTGTGCTGCGTTCTCTTACTTCAGTGATGGGGAGGCATAAGGGCTTGTCAGTAGGCTTGGAGTTTATATGTTAATAAATAACTCGTGTTCTCATACAGCCCAAATTACAGGCAGGGGAGTTTATTTAGACCTGTCACTAAAGAGTAAGAGTTAATTTTGTGCTGCTGCAACTGAGCACATGTCGCTTTCCGAAAGAGAGGAACGTCTCCTTATAGTTTCTTTTTTCAACCTTGCCTTCTACCCTTCAGTAATGGAGAGACGCTCAGGCCCAGATGCTCTCTGTTGAATTTAATGGATCCCAGTGAAACAACCTCAAGTGGATCCTACGTCCCATTTGAGAGACTTAAGAGGTAGAATTGAGAGAAGTCGGAGGCTGATTAGATAAGTGGTTGTTTTTTGTTTTGTTTTTTTCGTTTTTTCCTTTCAGATGTTGGGTTACTGTGTCAGAGAGAGCAAGCAAGAGAAGTCACAGGTGACTTCTGGATTTCTCGCTTGGGAAACTGGAGAGACAATGGTGTCATTACGGGGATTGAGATTGTAGTATAACTAGCTGGGTTACTTTTTGTGGATGGGGATACCCAGGAGGAATATTTCTAGTTTAGATATGCTGCTTTTGCAGTACTTATGGGCCATCTAAATGGAAATATCTGGTAGGTGGTAGGATATACAGACCTTAAACCCAGCAGAGACACCTGGGCTGGCAGAATTTCTGAGCATGATCAGCATGGAAGGTCATTAAAACTATGAGCAAGGATGAGCTCATCCAGGGCAGAATGAATAAATAAAAGAATGAATAAAAATGCAGTGCATTTGGAAGTTGATCAAAGGAAACTTGAAGTAACGAAAGAAGTAGGAAGAAAATTGAGGAGAATGTTATGTTATGAAAACCATAGTAAGAAAAGACAATGAATATGAGATATAAACAATTCTTAGTGCAGTACTTGTCAGACAGTTAGTATTCGGTAAATATGTATTATGGGGAGATTATTTGTTACATTTTACTCCAAAGAGGTGATCGGTAATTTGACTAAAGCAAGATCAGTGGGGAATAAAGGCTGTAAAATAGATTGCATTGCATTGCTTCCTGAATGGGAGGTGATGTGTCTCCAGGACACAACTCTTTCGATAAGCTTGTATATGAGAGGATAGAGAGAGGTGATGGTACCTAGAAAGAATTAGGTAAGCAGGAGAAGACCTGAGATGTCCAAATGTTGATGGTAAAAGACTGAGAAGAAAGGGAGAATTCGGACATATCTACAAAAGAGAAGGTCTCACTGATAGAAGGAGGCCCTGAGAAGTGCATAGTGATAGTTCCACAGCACAGGAGGGGCAGGTTGACTAAAGGAGGGATTCCATGTGTGGCTGAAGGGATACAAAGATGTGTTAAGACGTATGGGGGTTGTGGTGGAGAGGTAGGGCTGAAGAATTGAAGGGGGTCCTGCCTCCTGACTTGTTTTCTGCTGAGAGCTCACTGGGGGAACTTGGGTGAGGAGTGTGAAGGAAGTGGTGGAGTGGGTGAGAGAAGTCACTGACTGGCAGTTTCCTGGGCAGTATTAGCCCAGCAGCAGTTGGAGACTATTATATTGTCGTCGTTTCTCTCAACCTCACAGTTGTGTTCTTTGGCCTAAATGTTGGGGCAGAATTGATAGACATCTGGGTTAATCCAAGGTCAGGAGTTGGGTGAGTGACATCAAAAGACAAGGCAGTCAGGAACATGGGCTGTAATGGAAGCTGGAAGTCCTGGGCTCTAGATCGGAGAGGGGAGGGGGAAGGAAGGGATGGAGGGAGGATGGATTCATTCTTTTCTATAAACAAGTGTCTACTGAGTGTGTACAAGGTGCCTGACTGAGTTCTGGGCTCTAAGTACATAGTGAACAACCAGACAGATGACAGTTATGACTGTGATGGGATGGTTATGACCTGGACAGGGCACGTAGACGGCAAGTTACAGATGGGTAAGTGTTCGGAAGGAGCTACTAACGGTGCTGTGATAGAGGGTGACAGGCGGGCTCATTTAGGGGCCGCTCTGAGAGGGTGTCCCGGAGGAGCTAACACTGTTGCTGGGGCCTGAGGCTGAGGGAGAGGCGGGGTCCTCTCAGAGGAAGAGCTCATGCAGACACCTTGAGGCTGCAGAGTTTGGTAAGCAAAGGGAACGTCAGAATGAGATGAATTGAAAAAGGCAGGCGGAGCTGTGTCATTCAGGACTCTGCCGGAAATAGTAAGGAGGGTACATTTCATTGTAAGTGCAATGGGAAGCCATGAAAGACAAGAACAGAAGCAAGGAGCCCAGGTAAACAGTTACCAGTCCAGGCAAGAGCTGGTGAGGGTGTGGAATCGGGCTTGGCAGTGGAGAAGTAGATGGAGTTGAGGTATATTTGGACGTAGAGTCAACAGGATGTGACTATTATAAATTCTGTTGGGTCTACCTTTAAAATATATTTAGAATCCTACTGCCTCATACTGTGTCCACAGCCAACCTCTTGGTCTAAACCATCATTATCTCCCACTTGGATGATAATAACCTTCCAACAGGACTTCCCACTTCCACTCGTCCCCTTGCATGTAGTCTCCACAGAGCAGCTAGACTGAGCCATTTAGAACATAAGTGAAACCTTGTCGTTCTTTGGCTTCAGACCATCTCCCTCCGAATTTAAACTCTAAGAGTGGCCTCAAGGCTCTGTATTATTGAGCCCTCGTGTCTGCTATGTGTTCCCTGTGCTCCAGCCACACTGGTCTTGCTGTTCGATGAACCTGCCAGACTCACAGCCACCTCAGGACCTTTGCACTGGCTGGACCCCTGCCCCAAAATCTCCTCCTCCAGACATTTGTGACAGTTCCTCAGCCACTGTGCTTCCTGCTCAGATGTTGTGTTCACAATCCCGCCTTTCCTGACTGCTCTATTTTCTGTCACGTCTTCCCGCCATGCCAGCAGCCCCTCACCTCTTTCCCTGCTTTTTTATTCCCCTTAGAACCAGTCACCACCTGACAGTCTGTATTTCCCTGTCTGCTTATTTGTTCTCTCCCTGTACTAGAATGTCACTTTCAGGCAGGAAAGGATTTTGTGTTATCTGTTTACTACTTTATCTCAGTAGAACAGTGCCCGGCACATGGGAGCTTCTCAATAGCCAATTGAAAAATGGATTGCTGAATGGATTAGATGTGAAAAAAAAGAAATTGTGCAGTCACGGAAACCTAGGAGACCACAGGTTTTTAGCCTGAGCAGCTTGGTGATGTCATACCATTTATGGAGAGGAGGATGACGAGCAAAGGAACAGGTTTTGGGCTGAAGCAGGGTTCTGTTTTGCAATGTCCGGTTTCAGATGTTTAGCTTCCCTCAAGGTGGAGATTTCATGAAGACACTTGGATGTGTGTCAGGAATTCAGGGGTGAGGAGTTTGGGAGCTATCGGTGTATATGGAGGATTTAAAGCCATAGTATTGAGTGAGACGGTGAGGTCATGTATGAGGTGTGATCAACAAATACAGTGAATGTTTAGATTTTAAAAAAATGTGTTACAGTAAAAGACACATTGCCGTTAATCCCCTTCAAAATACCCCCCTCAGCTTGAACACACTTATCCCATTGTTCTGGCCACTTTCTGAAGCAGTTCTGGAAGTCCTCTTCCGTGAATGTCTTTAGTGGCACTTTAGTGGCACTGTCATGGCTGCCTCGATGTCCTGAATTAGTTTTACTTTAGGGAAGAGCCAGACGTCACATAGGCCAGATCCAGTGAATAAGGTGGATGAGGACACACCGTAATGTTTTTATGTGACACAAATTGCCGTACCAGAAGTGATGTGTGACACGGAGCCTTTCCGTTGTGATCACAAAATATGGTGAAAGCTGCTGCTGAGTGCCATCCAACGGAAAGGCACGGGTCTTCAATATGGGAAGCAGAACATGGAAGCTTAGTAACCGCGTGTGACAATTTCAACTTGTTCGGTGCAGTCAGTCAGGTGTGAGTTACGGTTGAGAGAAAGTGTGGTTTAAACTGTATCATAAGTCATCCTCCATTATGACAATGCTCTGTGTCACACATCGCTTCTGGTACAGCAATTTCTGTCAAATAAGAACATTACGGTGTGTCCTCATCCACCTTATTCACCGGATCTGGCACCTGCAACTTCTGGTTCTTCCCCAAGGTCAAAATGACTATGAAAGGTAAATGTTTAAAATCAATTTGGGACACCGAGGCAGCCACAACAGAACAAGTAAAGATGCTCACAAAAGAGGACTGCTTCAGAAAGTGGCAAGAACAATGGGATAAGTGTGTTCAAAGTGACGGGAGTATTTAGAGGGGGATTAATGGCCGTATGTCTTTTACTGTGATAATGTTTTTTTTATTTAAACATTCACCATATTTGGCCACATTTCATATGTAGCGATGTGGGTGAAGAAGGAAGAAGGTTAACAAATGAGCCCCTGTGGGCTCCAACATTGCAGGCTGGGTAGAGGAGACGTGTCCAGGGACTGCTGAGAAGGAGCATCTGTAAAGGTAGGAGGAACAGCAGGAGAGTGATACCGCAGAAGCTAAAGGAAGAAAAAAATTAAGAGTAATGGGTGGCCTGAGAAAGCTAAGGACAAAAAGTAAGTGGAGAGAATAGACACTGGTGGTCTTAGTGACGTTAAAGAGGAAGTTTAGTGTGAAGAATGGTGGAAGATAACTAGAAATCGGTACATTATGGTCAGAGAATTGTGCATAGAAACAAGTCTAAATGTCAAGGTCCAGGGTTTGGCTATGACCTTGGGTTACTTAATCATACTGGAGGGGCAGTGTTTTGCTTTGAGACAGTAATGACACATTGTTTCAAACAATTGAGCGTCTAACATATTAGAATGGATGTTTACGTGAACTGTGATCATCTACACTGGGGGCAGGGCTTGGGATTAGGAGTGAGAACGGGGAGCCAGGTGCCAGAGCCGTCAGTGTATGTGGGTCTGTTACCTGGTAGGAAACACGCTCGAAGAATGGTGGCAGGTGGCAGACATCGTGGCCTAAGCTTCAGGGCAGCAGGAAGTGCCTCCCAAAGCCGAGTAGTAAGTCTGGATGTGCTTTGGGGAACGGGGAGAAGACAGCCCTGTGTCTGGCCTGGTGGGTACAAGTTTTGTCGGGGATTTTACAGCTGCAGCAGAAGCAGTGCACTCAGCTCGGGTTCTGTAAATAGCTTATGGATGCGTCTGGGAATTTGTGTATCATGGAGTCAGATTCTAGGAGGGTGCAGCGGCAAGTCTTGGGGAGGAAAGAGAACATTGGAAGGCTGCGTAATCACACTGCAGTCTCGGGTTGAATGTCAAAGATTGAAGCCCCGACCTTCTGCCTGTTGCTATGATAGAATCTTTCATAGCAGCCAACTTTGAGGGTGACCCTGTATGAGATGCCTGCCAGGGCGAGTGTTTGTTAACCACCGCAGATAACTTGGTGAGTTAATCTCCTTAGAGCTATTTGCCGTCACCCATGTGAATGTGGAAGGGTGTCTGCCAAATACAGTTATTGTGCTTTTGGCATGAAAAAGGCCTTTCTGCCGGTAGATGTTGGCTGGTGTGTTTAGCTGCTCGTGGAGGCCACTCCTGGAACAGGACAACAATGCCATGTCACCACAGGGGGAAGGATGCTTATTGTCCTGGTTTCGTGACTGGGCCTGCTTCCAAGCCATTCGAAATATGCATCAAATGGTTCAGATTTGGTCATGAGCTCAGCACTGGGGCCCAGCCCCAGTTCAATACGGTTAAGATGATAAGGCATGTGTTTTATTCAAAAGTGTTACCTGTCAGTTGTGAGGAGGGTAAATCGTTCTTTTCCCCGGGACAGGAGGAGGCTGACTTCTTCCCTGACCTCTTCGCCTTTACCCTTGAGGTTCTTGAAGCTGCAGTTTACCATGGACTAGAGTGGAAAGTCTACCTGCATGTAATAACACAGAAAACAGTGGTACTATCAGACCCCGGCTATTGGAAAAGAACATTTTTAGAAGTCTTGAAATGAGGTAAAGAATTGTCCCTGAGGAGGGTAGAGGCTGAAGAAGAGAATCTTTAAAGATTTCTAAGTGCTGACTGAGGTTGTGCTTGTTTTCTCTGATGAGGAACAGATAAACTGATTAAGGAACGGATTGAGGACCAAATGGAGGAGGATTTTATGCTGAAAATGTTGTTAGAATCTGTCCTGTATAAATGCAGAGCGTGTCTTATTCACTAGAAATTTTGCAGGAAGATTTCCCTCTCTGGAATGAAATGAGCGTAATTTAGACATGGAAAGTGGTAACTGTGTAGGTAGGCTTCCAGCCCTTTGCGTCTTCGAGTGATACAAAACTGTGGTGGGATAATTCACCACTGTGCTTACAGCTGTTACTTCTCTACTCGGTGAGGGGTTTAGTCACATCGTGTGCTCAGTTCAGTGAAGAACTAGTTAACTTGTCATTTAACTGTCCATGTAGATCGTATGTTGATAATGTTCCTTTTCGGTAGATGCAGCTTGTTATTTTCCTTTAGATTAGCCCTGAAAATGACATTTTCTTGTTCCTGTCAACTTAAGCTCTCAGAACTGCAGGTTATAGTGTCTGTATAAATGGAACTGTCACGGGTCTCTGACAACTCAGTAAACAATTCATTTTTTCCTTTCATGGCCCTTAGTGTCAGTAAAAATCACTGACAAAATAATAACCATGCAATACAGAGTGTCTTTTCTATTTTCTGTTTATGCTTTTCTTTGAACTATAATTAAATAATGTCAGACTTGCAACTATAACAAAATAGTATCTGCTTTTTGCATGTAATACAGGCCAAATTCTATAAACTTTAATTAGGCCAAGCTTGTACTGACCTTGGTAGGAATCTGGCTGAGGATCTCTTTTAATTACCTCTCCCATAAAATATGTAAGAATTTTCACATCGCTTTTCTCACTCAAGGAACAATGCATGGATAGCTAAACTAATAAAATGTTTAAATAGATACAAATCAAACTTGAAAGGTTTAAACTGTTGTTTTCATCCTGTAAGTCAGCTGAGAAAAAGCATGCATACTGTATTTCTAAATTATGTCCATAGAGTATTTCAAATTCAGTGAATTAACTCTCCTTTTTTTTCTATTTGAGCTCATAAATGTTAACCTCAGAAGTGCCTCAAATTCTTCCATTGAAATAAACTTGAACTGACAATAGCCAGATGATGTAAAATTGAAACTGAAATTCTATCCTTGGCCCATCCCTTGTTTCTCCCCATAGGTATTAGAGGAATCACAGTCAAGTTAGTGTTTTTATTGTATGTGAACTGTAATATTTGGGCAAAACAGGGCATATAAATTTCTTACTGCCAGGAGAAAGCAATTACCAGTGTGGAGAAGATAGCTGGCAATAAATAAACAGAACTATGCTAGATAGTGAGCGAGTTCAAAGATTTATTTAGAATGACTGGGCTTATAGAAAACAGGCCTTTATATTTATCATATGCCTTCATTCAAGGTTCTAAACAGAAAAGCCAGTTATGTTTCCAAGCCCGTTTTTGTATGTTGTTTTAGAATAAATAAACAATTGAGATATGCTATCTTGTACAACTACAACCAAAAAGAAACTAGTTGCACATAGCGAAACAAAGAGCACTTTGAAAATGTAGTGTACCTGTAGTAATGTTATCTAAGCATAGTGGCTCCCCTTTCTCCAGCCCCCATATCATGTCTGGGCACCCTGGGAGCTGGGTGTGGCCCCTGGTTTTCAGAGGAGAAGCAGCAGCTCAGCAGGTGCTCAGAAACTCCCCTGTCCCACCCCAGGACGGTGCTTTTCACCTCTGCCACAAGGAACCACTCCCAGTGCCCCCATGCCTTCTCTTTTGTTTTGAAAACAGTGTGCCAGGGGAATGTTTCTGGAGAGGAAGCAGGAGGAATTTGATGACACAAGAGTCTTCTTATTAGGTAGTCTTGTCTATGACTAAGCCCAACCCCAACTAAGGGCAAGAGAGGGAAGGAACTTACCTTAAAGCCAGTTTAACTCTGAAGCTTCCTTCCAGACGCAATAGCAGTTCTTGAAATTCCTCACAGCACATCTGTCAGCGGACCTGCTCTTTGGAACTCAGATGGAGGAGAATTAAGGAGCAGGACTGTAAGCTCTGGTCCACCCGAGATCAGCAGTTAGTATCTTGACATCAGTACAGAATTCAAGTGCAGTGTATGAAAATCGATTAACTCAAATTGTTTAAATTCTTTACATGTTGTTCAGTCAGACATTGACCCCCTTTTTTTTGGACTCTAGCAATACTTTAAGGAGCTACAGAGTCAAAACCCTAATGGGAAAAAAAAAGAATTGTGTCTTAAAAGGCACTTAGAAAATAGGAAAACAAGTCAAAATCTAAGTGATGAAAATTGAACTCTTTTGACTTGAGGAATTATAAATGAAAAGCACGTCTAATGAACTGCCTATGTTCAAGGAAGCAAGTTTTAAAATGTACATTAAAAATAAAGGATAACATATTAAGGACAGTTTCACTACCCAGAACTAACAATAAATAATAATAAATTAATAGTTCAAATTCGTGTCATTTTTGTTCGCTTTCTTTACTGAAAAGAAATAAAACAATATAAACCACTCTCACCGTCACCTTCTCTGAGGCACCTCTGGTGATTTTAGTTTCCTTCATACTTTTCTAGAATATATACCCATAAGCTGTATGTAGAATTGTTTTGTGAGCATTTTAAAATTGAATTCAATTGTATCATACTGTATAACATATTTCTTTACAGAGTATTTTTTCACTCAGGACTGCTTGATGTTTGTCTCCATGAAGATATCCGAAGCTTAAGCCAGCCCTCTTGCCCTGCTGAATAGCATGTTGTCGTATGAGTGCCCCCTGGGATGTGTGTGTCACACTGTTTATGACAGTGCCCCCGTCCTGGGGACTGTCCCAGGGTGAGAGTTTCAGACATTTGTGTGATTGGTCTCTAGGGAACAGAGCTGGAGAGGAAGTGTTGGGTTGTAGGGTAGGTTTCTTTAAATTTTTATATTGTCTGCCAAAGCAGCTGTGTGTAAGAGATGTTATATTTTTCAAATATAATGTCACCAAATACAATATAAAGTCTTTCTATGAAGACTTTAAAAAAAAATGTGTTCCTGTTAACCAAGGGTTGGCAAACCAAGGCCTGCAGGCTAAATCTGGTCTCCTGCCTGTGTGTGTAAGTAGTTTTATTGGGACACAGGCTCATTCATCTGTTTGTGTACTGTTCATGGCTGCTTTCACACCACAGTGGCAGAGTGGAGTAGTTGCAAGAAAGCCCATGTGGTTCTCAAAGCCCAAAATATTTACTCTGTGGCTCTTTAGAGGGAAAAAAAATGTTTTTTGCTGACCACGGTGATAATAGTACTACCTACTATCACTCCATTTAATCTTTTCTTGTTTTGCTTATTAAATGATCTAATATCCAGCCACATAAGTGAACGAGATGATTTCAGTGTGTGATAGAAGCAATGAAAAATGGTGACATGAGTGGGGTAATGACATTAGTTAGGGTGGTAGAGAGAGTCTGAAAAGATGCCATATGAGCTGAGGAAACCAAGGCTCAGAGAGGTTAAGTAATTTGTACAAAGTCACACAGATAGGAAGTGGCAGAGGTGACATTTAAGTTCAGGAGTAACTCCAATTATTGAGCTCTTTCCTAAGCTGTCTTCATATCTTCTCGTGAACACTACACCAAGCAGATACGTAAGTGTTATGGCAGAGAAGCATAAGCAAAATGCTTTAGTTCTCCTGGGCTTGGCAGGCCAGAGACGGGGGTTCTGATGTGTTGAAATTTGGAATCAGTACCGATGACTGGGTTTGAATCATAGTCCCGGCACTAACTTTGGCCGAATCACTTAAATATGCAGTCTTCAGTGTTTTTTGGTGGGGCGGGGGTGGGAGGGAACACGTCTGTAAACGGAGGAGGGTGTTTGGACGATCTCCATGGGCTCTGCTGGCTCTCACTTTCTATGATGCTGTGACTTTAGGAGGTGGCATTTGATCCGGGCTTTGGAGGGTGGGGTGATTTTGACAGGCTGCCATGTAAATGAAGGGAAAAGGTATTCCAGGTGGTGAGAACAGTTTGAGCAAAAACACAGTGGCTAGTAACTGGAGAAAGAATTGTGGGAGTGGCATGTAATCCAGTCTGACAAGGCTCGAGTTTTAATCCCGTAGAAGATGAGAGGCAAGCGGGGCTGGCGCTGAGCTGAGGGCGGGCCTGGGAGTTGAGCTTGGGAGCTGGGACATTTCCCTGGAATTGCAGCGTTGGAAACATCCTGAGTCTCTTCTTGCGCATCCCTGTTGGGTGACTCACCTCTCTCCGAATAGTTTCAGTGGTGGGGGGCTCTCTAGACTATCGGCTCCATTGCAGGGAGGTCTAAGTGTCAGAAAATTCTTCCTCACATCGAGTCAGAGCTTATGGGGTCTAGCCGTGCCTTTCCAAGGTGTAGACGTGGAAGGAAGGTCACTGGAAAGTTTTAAGGAGTAGAGGAACGTGTTCAGGGACGTGGAACCTGAGGGCCTGAGGGAGGCCTGTGGTAGCACACATGTATGTATATGAACCCCAAAGAAGAGAACTGTACAGAACATTCCATTCACGAAATCTGTACTTTGCACCTGTGATGGGACCATCGGTGGGCGCCTTAGAACCTAGTGATAAGAAGGAGTCCCAGCTCTCACACTCTTCTCAGGCTCCTGGGAAGGTGGAGCAATAGACCCTGATGGCAGGACTCTGGGAGCTGGAGCAGGAATAGCTAATTTGACAGACAGATAGGAGGTGAGGGCTCCGGGAAGCCGAGACTCAGGCCAGATAGCGCCGGGGGCGGGGGGTGGAGATAGGACCTCGAGTACATGGGACCTACTTAGGGACCTGGAGCCCATGGGTCCGTGGTGCGAGTGGTGTTTACACAGCCAAGTGGCTACAAACAGGCTGGTGCAGAGACTGGGACAGTCACTGGGGCTGCATTTGCCGTGCGAAGGACTGTATGTCCTGAAGTCTACGAGAAGCCAGTATTCTTATAGTTTTTCCTCACTGATTCAGATGTAATGTATATATAGTCCTTTAAAACCTGTTAGAAACAGGGAAAATGGGGAGGAAGAAATAAAACTCACTTTTCGTCTCACCAGAAATAACCACTGTTAAAACATTTAGTTCATTTTTTACCTAGTATGTTTCTATGCATAGATACAGAAGAAAAGTATGATCTTATTCTAAAATATAGTTTGCGTCCTCTTTCTAATGTAACTTCGTACGTTAGCATTTCCCAGATCATGCCACTAAAAATTATTTGAGACTTTAACTACTAATGACTACATATAATAAATAGCCCTAAAGATGACTGTGTCTTATACTTAAATGCCCCATAATGGGTTAAATTTTAAGTCACTTGCATTTTCCACTATTATAAATAATGTGATAAGCAGCCTTGTTTGTAAGTTTGTATTCACATCTGCCTATTTTCTTGGGATAAGTCCAGCCACGTCAGTGGTTGCCTTGTAAGCAGGGGCATGATGGACTCAGCCATGACGATAGCAGCTGTGCGGGAGGGTTGGAGGGAGGTGATCCCGAGGCAAGCAGAGGGCAGGTGCTGTTAGAGTGGCTTAGGCCAGGTGTGAGGGCATACGCTAACGTGTCAGCAGCAGCGTCGGAGAAGAGAGGTCGTGGAACGACCCTACCGTCGCGTTTGCTTGGGTATCGTCTTTGCATTGCTGCTTTCTGTGAGCCTGATGGAAGCTATCGGCATTTTTTCCATCATAGTTCAGAAGTTTAGAGAGTGTAAGGTGGCAGTAGTGTGTAGGGCAAAGAGGGTGACCGAGGTTAATGATTCTCTTCTCCGAGAGGAAATACGAGAGGGGAGAACAGGTCTGAGGGTTGGCTTAGAGGGGAGGAATGGATGAGCCCAGTATTAGCTGTATCAGGTAAAACTGCCCGGGAGATAGTTTACAAATTGATCTAATAAAACAGCTGAGGAGATGGTTCAGGGCAGGGTGTGAGGACGGGGGAGCCATCCCCACCGGGACGGTGGAATTGAGACGCTGGACGCAAAGGTAGGCCCAGAGATGGGGGCGTTTGTGAGAAGAGTACTTGGATATCCTGGGGAGACTCCTTACTTCTAAAGTAGCAGACAAGTGGGAAACCAGAGAAAAAGCTAGGAGATAAGTACTAAGAAAACCAGAAGAGAAAGGTGTCAGGGAAGCCAAGAGAGACAGAGTTTCAAGGGGCAAGTCACCAAACTGTCAAGCAAGAAGAGGACTGGAGGGCATCCACGGGAGTGACTTCAGTCACCTGCAAATGCGGACAAGCAGAGGCAGAGGACGTGTGGGGCTGGGGCCAGGTTGTTGCCCTGTGGTGAGCAGTCAGGAGAGCGAGGGAGCAGATGCATGTTCCTGGCTTTTGTCTACGAAAGCCTGTTGTGAAGGTAGAGAGGACAAGGTCATGGCCGCCGTGAGATGGAGCAGCGGAAGCCTCACTTTCTTTTTTTGTTCATATCAGACAAGCGAAGCTAGATTTCTAAATTGTCATGTGACTTCAATAACGTCTCCTACATTTGCTGTTTGCCATGTTAAAAGCCTTTTATTCATGATGATATTTTTGGACACAATACACTCTGTCCAAGCTTCCGATGAAAGCGCTTCTGCCCCAACTCCTAGCATCTTACTTCAAGTTCCGTTTGAACAAGTTGAGACCCCCATGTTTGCTCACACAAGACTCCCGCTCAGTTGTTAGGCTCCTGCACACTAATGTTTGGAATTGTAGTTTTAAAATTACATAATATGACTTGTGTCCTTGAAGTTTGACCTTTACCTGAAAGATTGGTCAAAAATGGTAAATGTTTCAATGTTGCAGTTTAGAGAATGGCTTTATTGTGTTGCCAAATGCTGAATGCAGAGAGCTTTAATTCTAACAAGCTCTAATTAGACAGAGAAAAAAGAAAAAAATCAAAGGATGATGTCAACCAGAATCAAAGTGAACCAGAACAAGAAATAACTTTTATTGGTTACAGAACATCAGCAATGTGTGGTATGACTTATTCACTTCCCTTCCCAGCAATGAAAACACTACAGGCTGTCTCTGGGGGTTCAGTCTTACTGAACACATAATCGTTTTGATAGGTGCTTTTCGTAGGTAATGTGATGCTTTGGGGCTGCAGAAATTTATTTTTAGAGATACGCTAAATGATTCTTGGCTTTAGAAAACAAAACAATATGGCAACTGTTTCTAATGTAAGAAGTGGGTAGTTTATGCGTTGTGCCCACTGGTTTCTTGCTGAATGGTGAATTAGCCCATTTCTGAGTATTGTTTCTCTCAGCACAATTGCTTCAAAGATGTTGATGTCAAAAAGAGATGCCACTTTTTTAGAAGTTATTAAGTTATAATAGAAAACAGTTGTGCATGTAGGTGGTTTAATAGAAAATATATACATGTACTATATATGTGTATACACACACACACACAATTTTGCTTTACTAAAGAAGCTGGTTATCTTTCTCTCAGGATGAGAGTTACCTTTCTCTAAGACAAGGTTTTCCCCTGCAATCTCGCTCCTTTCCTCTCCCCATTTGCTTTCCTGTGAAGTTCCTTATTGTATCTCTTATTCCCTGTGGACCTCTCTTCCCCCCATCCTGTCTAGAATCTCCAGGCCATTCCTCTAATCATTCTTTCACCATTCTTGTCAACTCTCTTGCTCCTAGACTTTCCGTTGACTCCCATTCAGTCTGCCCAGGCTCAGCCTAATCATTCAACATCTCTGCTACTGTCCCTGCGTCGCTGTCAGTTAAACTGGACAATCATGCCAGTTGCAGCCTCATAGAGTCGTGGTCTCCAATCAGGAGGTCCTCAGACGGCCTTAGTCAGCCTGGCTGTTCCCCTGAGCAGTTCTCCCCTTTGGGGTTCTTTTACACGTTCACCCCCATCTTCAAACCTCCTCCTGGCCACCTGCCCCTTTAGTGCCAGAAAATGGTCCTTCGTCCTGTTTTATTGAGGGCACTGGGCAGACTCCTGGGTAGGCCCTGCCTTCACTGCCCCTTCTCATCACTGGCTGCACATTTTCTCCGTCTACGCCACCGTCGTCATCATCCTGCGTTTTCTCTTTCACTCTGTTTGCAGGCTGCTCGCTCGCCCTTCTGTTTTCTGGCTTCCATCCAGGCTGCTCCTGGAGAAGTTTACCTATTGACCCCTGAGAGACCTTTCCCCCTTCGCTTTCTTTGGCCCTGCGGCGTTTTACCATTACTGAGCTCCACCTGTAAGCATCCGCCTCAGTTTTTATGAAACCCCCTCTCTTTTGGATTTTCTCCCATCTTAGGTTCTCACAAGTTCAAAGTAGCCATTTTCCCAAAAGAACAGGAAAATATGCAAGCATTTACTACTTTACAAAATAATAATTGGCGTGATTGCTTACAATTGCTTAAACTTCTAAAAATTGTTATACGTTTATATTACATAAATGCATTACAATTCAGCGTGTTACTTGTACTTTTGAAAGTGAAAACTATGTGCTAACCACTGCCTGGTCCCTTCCTTCCTAGCTGATGAAGGAGTTCCCCTTGCTGAGCATGTTCAACATCCACGAGAATCTTCTGGAAGCCCTCCTGGAGCTGCAGGCCTACGCAGATGTCCAGGCCGTGCTGGCGAAGTATGACGGTGAGTCCGCACTTGTGTCTCTCTTTTGATGGACGTACTTCAGTGATTAGATTGGAAGAATCATTCCGAACAGCACAGCATTTTGGCAACTGTTCTCTTAGAGAATTTTCACCTACAGTTTTGACGGCATTTTATAGAATCGTAGAATTTCATGGTCAGTGGGCCCAGAATGTTGAGTGGCTGCCGTCACCCTCCCGCCCTGCCCTGCCAGCCAGGTTCCTACCACCATCCCTGTCCACGCAATCGGTGCGTGTTCCGCTTGGCTCCCTCCTTGGTCAGGGACCTCGGACCCTCTGCAGGCAGCTCGCACTCTGTGGGGGCGGCACTGACAGCTCAGCTCCTGCTGTCGGCCCACGGGGACGCTGGTCACGTTGGTCCTTTGGAGCAATTCCGAGCAGCCAGTAGCCCTGTTGTGACAACTCGGTAAACATCTGAAGATACAGTCCTGTGTGTCCCCTTTATCCTGGGGGCTTCTTGTCCTTCGCGGAATACCCCCACTTCTTCACATGATGTCCCTTTGCCATTCTGGTGACCCACTCGTGAGCTTATTCCACTTTACCTGATCTTACTATTGGTTTATGCCAATAATAATAATGATGATAAACAACTGACACATCTTCAATATTTGAAAACTCTTCTGTTTATGTTGCCAGTGTCCATGAATCATTATTTGATTAGTTGTACAAAAATTGCCACATAATTACATGCCATGACGTAGCTGCTGTAGTGTCTGCAGAATTTCATACTATTCCGCCTTATTTCATTAACTCTTCCCCCAAATAAATATATTTGCTTATAAAATGGATGTTAGGGAGTACTTATATTATACGATCACTTTGTACTTTACAAAATATTCTTTCTTTAGCGCATTTAAGGAATTATTCAGATCACAGTTTCCAGGAATTCATCAAATATACAGAGCAAAGTGTAGTATTTAAGTCTTATGTTTGACACACAATTCTTTGTAAGGAATCTCTGAAGTAGGTTGCAGTTGTTACCCCCTACTGTTGGAGAAACTGAGGCATTGTGAGACTGTTTTTGTTGTTTTATTGTTAATTCTTGCTCAAATTTGTGGAAATGAAAAGCCCTCAGCCAGTCAGGGCATCTCTTGGCCTATGCAAACACTAGCACCCTGTGTAACAAGATACATGCTACCTAGCATGGAACTGATTTTAGAAAAGGAGAAAGGTATTTGTGGTGCATTTTATAGTAAACAAAAGAAAAACTGTTTGGCCTTTCCATCAGCTCACTTTCATTCTCTGTTGCTGTGCTGGAATCTCACTGTTTGGCTGCCTGGGAGTCTAAGCCATGAGACCACCTTGTAGACACAATGCTCTCATGTTGATGGTCTTTGGTACCAAAGGAACCCAGTCTTATGCAGTTGGATTTTAGGACCATGCACTTTTCCAAATGCCAGCCTGTAGCTATAACAAGCTTCCAGAGTCTCATCGCCAGTGCCGGCCTGTACTCAACCGGATACACCAGGGCTTAAGAGAAAAAGATTTCACCAATAGAGCCTTTGGGATTGCATATCTCTTAAGGCTCCTTTCATGAATATCTCAGTTCATTACAGAAATCATCAGCTTTGTATTATGACAGATTGTAAAATAAAGAAATGAACTCATTTGGAGACTTCTGTCATCTCTCTCTGCCCCATTGCATGGCCTCTGTTCCCCAACAGCTGAAAGCTGATTTATTAGATTCCGATAACATATGTTCCCATTATTGTTACAATAGCCGTCCCACCCTCCACTAGAACTTGGCTCATACGTGCACAATTCCTTTGTTGCAAATGGACAAACTCGCCACACCAGGGCTCTTGTGTTGGGTTTTGTTTATGTTGTGTACCTGGCAACAGACGTTATGTTCTTATTCATTATTCATGGAAAAAAAGCCTCATTAGTGGCAGGACACATACTGTTGCTGAAATGCCTTGTTAGGGGTTTTGAGTTCAGCAGTTGTCAATAGACTGCAGATGACCTAACCCTGACTAAATTCTGGAGGGGGTTTTTGTGTGGACTTGGCTCAGGCCTGTGTCACTTACAGTAGAAACATGAAGAAGTGGCTGCTGAAGTTACTGTTCTTGAGGAGGGAGCTGCAACCACACAAGCCTGTTAAGACATGCCTCTTGCTCCTCACCCTGTACCGTCAAAGGGGCTATTTCAAGTTCATTCCTGCTGCTTTCCTGGAGACCCAGAGGACCTCTACCGAGTTGTTGTCTCATTTTCTCTCCTGTGTGAGGAAGTGGGTGCTTAGAGGGCTGGGGGTGCAGACAGCAATTCAGGGTGCCCTGCTCTTCACCCTGGTTCAGATGTCATCATTCTAATCCACAAGATGCGGGAGGCAGAGCTCTGAATCCCAGCCTCCCATCCCTCTCCATACAGCCACACCCAGAGCAGAGGATTGTATGTTATCTTTGCAAATTGGAATGCTCTGGTTGGGTAGTTGTTTCCTGGATGGTTTCTGGGTACAGCAATCCTTCTTTATTAGGTTAGTTAGGTGACTGAATTTTTTAAGTAGTATGTTGGGAAGTGACACAATGGGATTATTGCTGCTTTTCTGACCTTTGCAAAAAGGATTTAGAAATAATGGCAGGGCACGGCATGTAGGGGGTGGGGAGAGTAACGTGTTCTGAGGAAAGGAGGGAGGCAACATGTATTCAGTCCCTTTGCCTCATTCTTCTTCACTGTGTGTGTGTCTGTGAGTGTGCGTGTGTCTGTGAGTGTGTGTGTGTGTGTGTGTGTGTGTGTTTTGGCTTGGAGTTTTGAAAGTGATGTCCACAAACTCCTTTTGTAGTGAAGCCTTTTGGAAGTCCTGAATCCCGAGCAGGATGACCAGTTAATTGGTCACACATCCTGGTCATCTGTAAGCTAATGATGATTTTGCCCTTGAGACAACTCATGTTATTACAGCCATTAGTCTGCAATGCAGTCTTGCCATCCTCAGGAGTTTTCATACTCTTTCATTTTCAATTTGTTAACCAACATTTTGGGTGGGTAGTTTTTATCCAGGTGGTTGGTCCTGGTTTTGGAGTGTCCTTCGCACGATGACTAAAATGACACTAGCATTTATTCGGTCTTACGTGTCAGGGTCAGACGTGACTCTGAGCTGGGCATGTGTGAGCTGATTTCTTCTCACCACTAGCATATCAGGTAGATCCTATTATCAGCCCCACTTTGAGCTGTGCCCACTGGTGCAGAGAAAAGTAACTTGTTCAAAGGAAGAGCCTCAGATGTCAAAGTTAGCCATGAAGATGTTATGAGAGAACAGAGATAAACTGAGAACATTTCTTGTTTCAATAAAATGTGAAGACTATGAGGAAAGGAAAGCCAAAAGAAAAACTGAGATGGTCTGACTCCTGGCCATGACCTTAACCATTATACTTCCACTGTCTCTCCTGTTGGCAGTATTTTTTTAATTGTGTTTATTAATGTCGTTCTTGTTGTAAGTATTAGGTACGACTTAATGAGAAACTATTATGTGCCAAGTGCGTTGTAGACATTACCTGTAACCCTTGCCGTAACCCTGCAAGGAGGCAGTTACTCCATTTTAGCAGATGCAGAAACTGAGGCTTGTGAGTTTAAGTAACTTTCAAGACCACATTCCTTGCAAACTGCAGAACTGGGATTCAAGTCAGGTTATCTAGCTCTAAAGCCCATGTGTTTTTCATAAGCTTAAGCCTCACTAAAGTGACTTGCTCTGCCTCTCACTCCTCTTACAAAGGCATGAACTAGGCAGGCCAGAGCTGTGTGCAGCATTTCAGTAATGCCAAATTGTTTTAAGATTCCTTTGTAATCATTCCTTAAGAACGAGGTATATCTTCATTTGCTTATCTTTCTGAAACTGTTTTCAAAATATGGCTTTCCATCTTCCATCAACTTGGGTCTGATTTGTTTAGTCACAAAGGGGATTTGATGTATGGTGCTCATTTAATTTGCGGATTATCATCTTTTTTTTTTCCAGTCATACATATACTACAAAAACAGAAATGTTTTTTACATCATTAAGTCATCAGAACCTTCTTTAGGAGACATTACGAAAGTTGTTACACGCTTTGGATTGCCTCTCAAAGAAGTTTAGGCGTCTAGGTTGAAAACTTAAGTCTCAAAGATTAGGGTGGGAATGTGGAGAAGAATTCATGAGTTTCTTATTCATTATCTTTTGCGCATTTTGATTTTAGAAGAACCCCAGGGAACAAGTATGCTGTGACTGGGAGTGCTGCAGGGTACCTATGGGAGCACGTGTCTGCCTCCTGATGGAGGTCCCCAGGCAACCAAAGGCTGGCACTCCCGGGTGAGAACAGCCCCAGCCCCAGGCAGCCCCAGCTCTGCCTTTCACTAGCTCAGTGAATTCAGCAAATTCTGTAACCTTCTAAGCCTCGGTCTCTCTCTCCGGAAATGGCTTGGAGGCTTAGAAAGGCTAAAGAACGTGCCCAAGAGCACACAGCTGGGAATCTGGTGTGAGGGTTACAGTAGTTCATCCATGTTAAGTGTTTAGAAGAGTGTGGGGCACACAGTAGAGTTCAGTAACTATCAGCCATTATAAGGAGCCAAGGTGAACCCCCGAACTTCACCACGGTCTCAGTCCATTTTGTTCAAATGGAAAACCATATATAAAATGATAGTCTTGTGCCCCCAAAAGACAGTGTTACAGCTGTTATTAAAATTAATTTTGGATCTAATAGGACAGATACATAGATATTTGCTAAGCACAGAAATGTTTAGTTTTATCTACATATAATTCTTAAACTTTTGGAAAGTTAACAGAAAAATGCCAGGGATTTTTAGTCTTGATCAAAAGATAAATGGTTTCAGCCTTGGGACAATTTGCACCAGTGGAACTACAAATCCAAGCTCTTTTGAATGTTTACTCCATTAGGTCATTCAGTGATGGCCCAATAAATTGGGGGACAGACACCTCCCCGTGAGGGACAGCTGGTCTTTTTTATAGTCACGAATGTTATATAAATGCAACAACCATATCAAGACCATTTTCACTGATGCTATAAAGCCTATCCTAAATTAGTGTCATTATCTGCCATCTGGTAATGTGCAGAGGGCATACTCTAAGAACAGGACATGTTTCTAATATTGGAGGAAATATTTTCATCTCAGAAGATTGAAAACATTTTAAAAGTTCTAAAGATAGTATTAATGAGTCACTCTATGTGGAGACTGTTCTGAGAACAAGCTTTGTGTTGCTATTGTTTTGCAGAGTCAACGTGTACGGTAGTTATAAGTAAGAATCACCTTATTCATTGTCCAAGCCCTTGTGACTAGCCCGTGGTACTCAGCTATCATCACAGTGCCTTTGAAATGGGCACTGGATATCCTGTGTTTTGGTTAGGCTGTTTTCATGTTCGAGGAATAGGCAAGAATCAGAGGGATTGGAGACACCAGGAGGACCAAGTAGTAAAATTTGTATTCAGGCTGTCCAGACCAACAAAACAGTGCTTTTCAGTCCAGTGTATGGATGCTTGTAGATGCCACAGGCACGCGCAGCTTCTGAGACATATCCACCACCAAATTAGGCTGCACTCCAGAAGGTTTGAGATGCAGTAAGTCGCTGTGTCAGACAGTAAGCCTTGTCCAGCCCCCTTGCCTGGGCTGGCTGCTTTTGGAAAAGATCGACGATACCAGGCAGATGTTGGAGAGAATTCTCGTGTGAAAGATACACAGATGAATCACATTACTGCTTCAGAAAAGAAAATAATTATCAGCATTGATGCCATGGCTTATAGCTTCAGGCCTGCAGGTACAAGTCACCTAGAAACCATGGCGCCCTGTCTAGCTTTGCACTGGGTGCCCTCCAAGCTCAGAAATGAAGAGGTTGAACTACCACGAGGAGTAGGCCTTTCGAATTACCCAATGATTGAGTGTCCTACTGCACATGCCAGGAACAGGATTCTGATAGCGGACGTTATTTCAGTAGAGACTCACTGCACGAGACGCTTCTTCTATCTCTGACGCCAGAAGACATTTTATGAAGGCATACATCTGTGATTCACATAGTTGGCACATGCACAAACCCTCTAAATTTATGTTGTCTTCAGTAATCCTTATTGCCCAGTTATCATAATTTACCAAGGTAACATCCCTCTGCATCCAGCCATGACCATAACTTACACTGCTGTTCGGCTCCAGGGCACCAGCCACAGAAGGGCCCTCTGACACAGGCCTTCTGGGGTAATCCAATCCAAAAGTTGCACATAACATCTGGTGTTTGACTTTGTAGCATAGATGGATTTGTCTGGGTGTAGTTAAATTCATGTTGCCTCCACCCCCCCCCCCACCTCAAATTACTAAGATCATGTCTTATTTCCCAATTGAAGCACTGGACTCCCAGGTGCTGCATCTTTCTGAAGTTCTGGTAAATCAATCCTTTTTATTTCTTCAGTGAAGTTTTCCCCTTTCGTTAAAAGAGGACTTTGGATTGGCTTTTTGAAGATGGGACAAAAAGACCTCACACTGTTTGGAACCAAAAATATTCTACATTTCTATTGTTTTGTTTGTATCATATCATGGAGTAAACTGAGAAATTTTATCGAAGACCGCTACCTGGGGGACAGCATCTCATTAGAGGGCAGTAATGATACATCACAGTCCACAAACAGGTGAGGAAGGAGAAGTGGGCTGCGTTTTTGTTTGTCATTTTTGTCTGTTTGGTTGGTCAGTTCGTGGTAGGTCAGTTTGTGGCTCCAGAGGCATCTGTTGGAAATACAGACTTCAAGTATATCGATTTGTTGCCTGACCAAGATACTTGATACTCCATAATCTTAAATGATTATAGAGTACTTAGGTTAATTTTTCGAATTAATTCATCAAGGACCTATGAAACCCTTATGTTTAAGATACTAACGTTTAGGTGCTTCCAGATTCAGAGGTGAATATGATCTGTTCTGTGTCACCAAGAAGCTTTCAGTTCGGTGAAGAAAGATGTTAAAAAAAAAAAAAAAACCCACAAAAAACGCCAACCCATGAACCCATGCGCAGTGAACCTGCTGGAAATGTGCTGTGGGGAATGTAGAAAAAGAAAGTTTTGAGAGCAAACCCTATGTCCTTTGCTTCTCGAACACTCCCGTTCTAGGGTAGCCATTCAGACATGAAAGGGAGCCGAGACTCCAGATGTACTACAGGGAGGGGCTTCGGGACTTAACCATCTGCCACTGCTACCTCTCACACACCGTTTTAGAATTATAGATATGAAAGTGACCCTCAGTTGACCGATCTCATGCATAGGAACAGTAATGATTCTTTTAAAATTACATCTCGGTTGTTATTATTGTAGATGAACAAAAGGAAACTAGGTCAAAAGATTATCACTGAAAAATTATTCCATCCTAAGTTTTACTCCATGGGATTTCAGACACATCAAATCAACAGTTTGACTCATAATCACATAAAATTCTTCCCAGATCATTATATTGAATTTTAAGTTTGCTCTTATAAGCCATTTATGACTTTTGAAAAGTTAAGAGTCATTTTCCCTGAGGAGACCTTTTCTTTCAGCAGCTTCATTCCCATAAAGGGTCTTTGGGATCCAGAAGATACTGTGGTTTGCCTTCCTAGTGTCTGGCCAAACATTTTTCTACTTTTCTTCAACCTTGTTTCAGCTTTCACTCTTGCTTTCTTCCTCCCCCACTTTTTCATTCTACAGCTATTTCAAATAGACATCTAGTATAATTTCGTGCATTCTGCTGGAATGCCATTAGCAAAGATAAATGCAGTGCACATGTTGAGAAATAACACGTATTGACTCCCTCCTGAAACGCCCATCAGCACTGATCACTCTTGGCTCGCAGAAGCCAAATTAGATATAGGCGTTTGCATATCGAAGGAACCTGGTATCAAGTAATGTGAGATGTTAGTACATTAATTTAATATTTCACTCAGCAAACACCAATCACCAACTATGTTTTAGCCATTGTTCTGTATTCTGGGTACAGCTTTTACTCCTAAAGCACACCAGGTAAGTAGGAGAGGGAAATAAGAGGTCAGACAAATGCTGTAAGGATGAAGACTGATAATTTAACCCAAGACAGAAGGGACAGTTCACCCGGGGCAGTGAAGGGAGCCTGCCCCTTGGAGGTGGGATCTGAGCTGAGCCAGCAATGAAGAGGCGAAGAGCATATTGAAAAGTTTGGGGCAGGACTAACATGGCTGGTGTGGAGAACTGCACGTACCTCCCAGAGCAGAGGGATGGAAGGCTGTAGCTGGGTGAGTTAGGAGGGATGAAACCTTAGAGAGCTTTGGGTTTAGCTCGGATTTTATCCTGAAGCCCATGGAGAGACCTGGAGGCCATCTCAGCAGAGAAAGGGCTTCAATCTGACCGCAAAACGAAGAGAGCGACACGATGGGTTCCCCTCTGCCCTTTTTTGACTTGAGGTGGTTGAGAGATGAACACACAATGTGAAACACTAAGACGTGAAGGAGTGGAGTGCCACTGAACGGGACTGGTGACGTGATCTGAGACACTGTGAAGAAGCAGAATTCTGTCCTTTAGGGAGACATTGGATAGGTTTTGCAACCAGTGAGCAGAAAAGAGTTACTACAGTTTGGTTTTTCTTCTTTAAACAATAAATGGACCACCCAGTGCAGGAACTTTTTTATTTCCTGGGTGATTAGAACTTCCTATTTTAAACCATAACCACTTAATTTCATTTGCTGTCTGGTAACCTCTTACCTACAGCAAACGAAGGCCCCTGTAGACCCAGCATAACCCTTAGATACACTGTCTTTGGGGCCATGTGACTAAGACGTGAAGGATGCATGTCAGCCATGGAAACCTGTCTATTTCTGCTGGGTCATAACAGTGACACATCACAGTGGAACGTGGGGAACAGGTGGCATGTCCACCTAGTCTTTCAAGGTGGTGAATTTGGAGACAGTAGAGCATATGATGTGAATGGCTCTGTGTATGTCTACAAGTCTCATCTGCTAAAAGCAAAGCATCTGGTAAATTGTTTCCTTAGTGACACTTCAGTTACTACTAAAGTAGACAAAGCCTGAGAGTAATTAATACCCTGGATTTAATTCTTACCAAAAAGGAACAATCTTAAGAGAAGGAGACCATGTTCTCTTATGGCTCATAAAAGTAAAAGAAGGGAACATTAGTCATAGACATATTCTCTGAATCAGAAAACAAACAAATAACAAAAAAATCAAAACCATACTCTTTTATTTTTAATTCAGAGAAAAGATAAATGTAAACCCATACATGGAGATTCAATAAATAACTTACTTTGTGATGACATTATTTGGCATAGGAGATACAGAGATTTTTTTTTTTTTTAAGTGGAAGTTGATTCAAGAAGGATGGGAGATTCTAAAAGATGAGATTATAGTTGAACAAATGATTAAAGCAGATGAAAAGATCAGAAAGACATATAGCTAAATAAGTACATACAAATGAGGTAGAAATCTCCAAGCAGGTGTTTGGGTGGCTAAAGTCAAGAGGAAGCAAAAGTCTCAAGACTTTAATGGTGAACCTATTTTCCAAGCAAAATGATGACGAGAGTGTAAGTATAAAAGAATGACTACAAAGAAAATAAAAGCAAGTACCACATTGGCAGTATGACATGGTGACAAGGACATGGCATTGCAAGACCAGTTCTCTCACTAATTAGTTAAGCAGTTCTTAAGTACAAAATTTAGCTTCTCTGGGCCTCTATGCTCTTGTCCAATACTTTGATCTATCTTTTAGCACTGTTATTTGGAGAGAAAATAATGTGTTAATAAGTTGATACAAATATGCAGCCATTTATTCCTATTTTCCCTCAATGCTTTTGATTTGTTTAAAAAAGAATTTAAGCTAATAAATTAATCCCAGCAAAATTCTAGCAGTGATGATTATGTGGTTTATGAACAGTTAGGAAAGAAAGAGAAGTGATTGAAGATCCAACTAGATTTACTAAGGAAGTTCTAAATAAAAACAGATGAGATAGTAGGTGTGAAAATATTTGTAGTCTGTGCAACAGTATTTAAATGTTTCTTATTAATTAATTTTTTTACAATTAAAAGCTTTTTAGTAAATTTACCAAATTGTGCAAACATCCAGTTTATCAATCAGTAAAAAGCTTCGTGCCCAATTACAGTTAATCCCCATTCCCACCCTCAGCCCCAAGCAACTGCTAATCTACTTTCTGTCTCTCTAAATTCGCCTTTTCTGAACATTTCATGTAAATGGAAGACTCTTACAATATGTGATCTTTTGTGTCTGGCTTCTTTCTGGAGCATAATGTTTCTGAGGTTCATCCATGATGCAGCATGTCAGTACTTCGTTCTTTTTAAAAATTTTTTATTTAATTTATTGAGGTGACATTGTTTAGTAACATTATGTAGGTTTTAACTATATAATTCTGTAATACATCATTTGTATGTTGCATTATGTGTCCACCACCCAGAGTCAGTTCTCCTTCCATCACCACATGTTTGTCCCCCTTTACCCTCTTCTGCCTCCTCCTCACCCCTTTATCCACTGGTAACCACTAAACTGTTGTCTGTATCTATGAATTTTGTTTGTTTGTCTTGTTCATTGCTTTCAGTTTTATATCTCACATATGAGTAAAATCATAGTTCTTGATTTTTTTTCTGCCTGACTTATTTGGCTTAGCATGATAATCTCAAGATCCATCCATGTTGTCACAAATGGCACTATTTCATCTTTTCTTATGGCCAGTTTTTCTTCATATTTCTGAATGATAGGCATGCCTTAGAAGTACAGCTGACCCTAGGTTTGAACTGCACGGGTCCACTTATATGCAGATGCTTTTCATAGCTATGCAGTTAACCCCAGATGGGTTTCACATCTGCAGATTTAACCAATCGCAGACCAGAAAAACTATATTTGATCCCGCAGATGCAGAAGGCTGACTGCATGCATTGTTCTACGTCATTTCATATAAGGGACTCGGGCATCTGTGGATTTGGGTATCTGCAGAGGTCCTGCGACCAATCCTCCATGGATACTAAGGGATGACTGTAGTTAAGTACTGGGGGAGTCAGAGTTATTCCTGGATTTTCAACTGCATGGGGGGAGGGGTCGGTATCCCTAATCCTCCCGTTGTTCAAGGGTCAACTGTATTTATATTTTTATTTAAATAAAACATTTGATAATGTTTGCAATGCTTTTAATACTATCTTTTTAGGTAACGTGAAACAAGGTGGTCATAATACCTATTATACTATTAATGAATGGTATTATTTAATGGTATAAATACAAAAATACGTATTATAATCAGTAAATGGCTGCACATATATCATTGCAGACCATTGCAAATTTAAGGTGGTCCCTAGCATACCATTCCCAGATTCTCTTCTTGGTATTGCCATGGTGGTCCATGTTTTTAAAAATCAGACTTTGCAGACAACACAGCACAGTTAAAAATCACGTGCTTTGGGCAGGGCTCATAATTTGATCCAAATATGTGCTATTGACATATTTTATGGCTCACTTTTGCCATCTCACAGGGTTGCTGTGAAGATTAAAGAGGATAATGTGAGGAAGTGGTTAACACCAGCGCCTGGCACTTAATGAGCCCTTGATAAAAAGTAGCTGTAATTCTGATGATGAGAATGACCATATTGGGAGGAAGGTTATATGCTAATGGAGCGTGTGGAGCAAAGCTGTGTGTGGTGGCTTGAGTCAGAATGATGACTGATAGGCTGGAATGATATGGTTAAGATTTAATGGTTTAGATTTCATTTTAAGATTTAAAATTTAATGGAGTCAAATGGGAAATCCTGCTTTTAAAGGTTCAAAAATTTCGATGACTTAAGTAAAAGAGAAAAGACCTGGCTTGGGCTGAAATCAATTTGGATAGGATCGGGAGGTGGTTTTGTTGCCCACACAATCATTAGAACCAACGAGGAGTTCCAGCTGCCTGACACCAGGGCCACCCTAGTGGGGACTCAGGCATGGTGGCTGTAGCTGTTCAGACTGCTCATGTCCCTTGAGCTCTGTACTGGTCAGATTTCAGGGACTGAGAGGATTATTTCCACTTCAAATCTCATATTTTGAAATCACCGTGGCTCTGGAACAAAAGTGAGAAGTTTTTAAGAATGTATCAGTTGAGGCACTAGAAGTATTTATTCTGGCAAAGATTAGGTTTAGTGGAGGTATTTTAACCATCTTAATATTTGAAAGGCTGACTTGAGAAATAACCAGATTCTGTTTTGTTATGGAAGGCAAAACCAATAAGTAATTTTTAGACAATGATCCAATAGCAAGACTGGAGGGGGCCCAAATGGTAAAACGTAATGGAGGTTAGGAGTGAGAAAAGACAGCTTCAGGGGCCATAGGGTTGTAGGTTTGCTTGTTTTGAAATCATTTTTATTGAGGTATAAATTACATGTAGTAACATGCACAGATCTTTCATGTAGAGCAGGATGACTTTTCACTTTGTATGACCCCACCCCCCCCATGTGACCACCACCCGGGTCACAGAACTTTCCATTATCTCAGAAGGTTGCCTCATACGCCCTCTGGCCAATAACTACCCTCCAACCCAGAAGGAACCATTTTTCTGCTCTGTGATCATATATTAGTTTTGCAAACTTTCTATAACCATTTTGGAGCACTGTTTACCAGTTTAAACATACATCTATGTATGTTTACATAAATGTAAACATACTCAGCCATTCTGACTCAGCCATTTCCAGTTACATACCAGGAGGTGCCAGAAAAATGTACACAAGTGGACACTTTGGTCAGCGTTGCTCAAGCAGTAGTTCGCCATAATCAGAAGTGTCTGGATACTGATGGTAACGACTTTGAGCACCTCTTGTAATTGCAGAAGGCAAACGTGACTTGTATTCATCTCTCGTTATCGGTATATATTGAGTATCACAATTTTAATACAATTTTCCTTTCTTAAAATGTGTGTATATTTTTTTTGGCACCCTCTGTATATCTAAGAAAAATGAGGGTTTTTTTTAGTTTTTTTTTTTTTTTAGAAAAAGCTTACACAAGAATGGTCACAATGGCTTTATGCATAATAGGCCCAAACTGGAAAATAGTCCAAATAGCCATTAGCAAGACAATAAACATATTGTGGTCTAGCCACACAATGAAATACTACTCAGCAATAAAAAAATTGAAGTACGGATACACACTACAACATGGAAGGAACTGAAAAACATCATCCTGAGTGAAAGAAGCCAGACACAAAGGAGTACACACTGTATAATTCCAACTGTATGAACGTCAAGATTGTAGATTTTAATGAAAGACTTTCGCGACAGATTTTGTGTGCCTAAGACACTTGGAGAAAGTTCTTCCGTTATCAGGAAAGGACCTGTATGAAACACAGGATGGCAAGGAAGTGGAAGGAAAAATGAACTAATGCTGATAGTTAGCTTTGTCAAAGTGAAAAATATTTATTTAGCATTCCTTGTTTCTGCAGTGAGTACTGGAATTATGTGATGTCTTTTTCTTTTCTTTCCTCCTTAGACTCTAATTCTTAAGAGGACTTTCTGGTAATTATAGTAGCTACATGCCACTTACAAAAAAACAGAAAGGCACTGCCCAAAATTCGTTCATACAAAATCATTTTAGAATGATTTTGAGGGCTCTTCCTCTGAATAAAAGTTTTGAAAAAATTACAAGCAGTACAGCTGATTTGTTGTTATTTCCTGCTCAAACTTTTGTTACTACCATTTGAATCACCGTTAGCGACTCTATTCCCCTTGTCATTTTATACATATCTCTAGTGATAATAGCATAAAATCATAGTAGACAGACAAAACTACAAAGCTAGAGAACAGATTCATAGTCACAGGGGACAGATATGGATGAAGAGAGTACAAATAAAGGGGGTAGCACGAGAGAGTTCCTTTGGAACAGTTGTGCATTTTGATGAGGGTGGTGGTGCTTACATGAATCTAGCCATGGGATAAAATTGTATAGAGCTACACACACACATACACACACACACGCATACATGAATGTGTGTAAACTGAACAAGGTCTGTAAGACTTAATAGAACTGTACCAATGTCAGTTTCTTGGGTTTTGCTATTATACTACAGTTATGTAAGATGTGACCATTAGGAGAAGTGGAGGGAAGCATTCACAGAACTCTTGTGTATTATTTTCACAACTTCCGGTGAGCCTCTAGTTATTTCAAAATAATAACTTTCAAAATTATAATAGGCAACAACAACCAAGTCAAGTCTCAACCTTTTTTTTTTCTTTAGAAATGAAAGAGGTAGTGCTCATGGGGCAAGCAGCTCATAATAATTAGCTTTCTCCTAAAGGTAATGTGAATGGTTTTTCTTACAAGTGAGCCTAAACATGTAGTTCTTGCCTCTGATTTAGATGTTAGGTGGTTATTACATGAAAATATGTTCAATGAGTGCACACTGCAAAAGGAACATGTCAACTTTCATAAAGGTGTGTAAGGACAACCAATAGCTCTGCAGGCTGACAGCACTTCGTGTGAGTTGTACCTTTGTACAAGGTGTGATAAAAAAATATGGTGAATGTTTAAATTTTTAAAAATTGATTACAGTAAACGACACGTTGCCATTAATCCCCTTCAAAGTACTCTTCCTCGCTTCAAACACACTTGTCCCATTGTTCTTGTCATTTTCTGAAGCAGCTCTGGAAGTCTTCTTTCATGAGTGTCTTTACCTCATCCTTCATCATGACAACACTCCATGTCACACATCACTTCTGGTATGACAATTTCTGTCAAATGAAAACATTACAGGGCCGGCCCTGTGGCTCAGGTAGTTGGAGCTCCATGCTCCTAACTCCAAAGGCTGCCGGTTCAATTCCCACATGGGCCAGTGGGCTCTCAACGACAAGGTTGCTGGTTCAACTCCTTGACTCCTGCAACTAAGATTGAACGTGGCACCTTGAGCTGAGCTGCCGCTGAGCTCCCAGATGGCTCAGTTGGTTGGAGCGCGTCCTCTCAACCACAAGGTTGCCGGTTAAACTCCCACAAGGGATGGTGGGCTGCGCCCCCTGCAACTAGCAACGACAACTGGATCTGGAGCTGAGCTGCGCCCTCCACAACTAAGATGGAAAGGACAACAACGTGACTTGGAAAATAGTCCTGGAAGTACACACTGTTCCCCAATAAATTTCTGTTCCCCTTCCCCAATTAAAAAAAAAAAAAAGAATGGTTTAAAAAAACAGAAAAAAAGAAAACATTACAGTCTGTTATCATCCACCTTATTCACCAGATATGGCACAATGTGACTTCAGGCTCTTCCCCAAAGTCAAAATGACCATGAAAGATAAATGTTTTGAATCGATTCAGGACATCGAGGCAGCCATGACAGTACAACTAAAGACATTCATGAAAGAGGACTTCCAGAACCACTTCAGAAAGTGGCAAGAACTTTATGGGATAAGTGTGTTCGAGGTGAGGGAGAGTATTTAGAAGGGGATAAATGGCAATGTGTCTTTTACTGTAGTAATTTTTTTTTTTATTTAAACATTCACTGTATTTTGTGATCACACTTCATATGTCTGTGTTGTCAAAGTCTGACACCAACAGTGCATTTACCCATGAACTTGCTTCAGACAATTTGTAGAACTGATTTCTTCCATTTAGCATCATTGTTATGTCTTAAAAATTCATTTATTGCATGTATATTACAGGAAGCTTTGGAAATACAGATAAATAGTAGGAAAGAAAACTACCTATAATCCCACCACTCAGAAATAAACACTGTTGATATTTGGTATATACAATTCCAGTCTTTTTATCTCTGTGTATATAAATGCTTTTGAGAAATATATTTGAGATCATAATTTTTGTATACTTATTTTACTTATTGATATATGTACAAAAATGCAACATTTCCCCAGGTCATTCAGTGCGTTTTTACCATATGAGTTAAGAACCACCTAGAACGGCACCCCTGGATATACACCTTAACCTACCTCCTGTTCGTGAACATTTAGGCTGTCCCCAGTTTTCCACCCTTGGAAACAATGTCACAGTCAATATCCTTAAGGCTAAATCTTCATGCACAGTTATGAATATTTCCCTTAAGATAGAGTCTCAGAAGGGAATTGTTGGGTGGGCAAAGCGTTCCAGCTTTTTATTTATATTGCTAAAAATAAGCATCATTTAAAAAACTACATTGTAAACAAAAACTTTATTTGAACAAGATGCTTTACCTGAAGGGGAATTCAATTTTTTCAGAGTACTTCATTCCTCCTTGGAGACAAGTTGCTATTACCAAATAGACATACTGCTTTGACAAAATTAAAAGAAAAACATTGAAAATACAGCTGACCCTTCAACAACACAGGTTTGAACTGCGCTAATCAACTTGTGTGCAGATTCTTGTCAATACATACATACATACACACATACACACACACATACATACATATACACACATGCACACACATACATGCACACACATACATACACACATGCATACATACACACATACATACACACGTACACACATGCATACATCCATGCATATACACACATACATACATACATACATACTGTAAGCGTATTCTCTCATGATTTTCTTAATGACATCGTCTTTCATCTAGCTTGCTTTAAGAATACAGTATTTAACACAAGTCACATACAAAGTATGTGTTACTCAACTGTTTATGTTATCGGTAAGTCTCCTGATCAACAGTAGCCTATTAGTAGTTAGGTTTTTGGGGAGTCAAAGTTATACATGAATTTTCAACTGCATGGGGAATTGGCACCCCACCCCCTATATCTACATCTAAATAAACTATATTTAATTATATCTAAATAAACAAGTTTTGCAAGAATGTTTTGCTATTTTTTATTTTTGTTAAACAGTGAGAGCAAAATAACTTACTGGAGTAAAAAGATAACAAATTGTGTGAGCATGCAACTAGTGGGGAAAGGGGTGTTTTCATTTCCTCCCTTCCTCATTTTATGTCAATTAAAATATATTTTTATTTGATTTTAAGCATTATGATTGTCACCATTTTTACATACAACAGAGAGCAGGTGTAAAATTTTTTTTAAATGGGGAAAATGTACTATAAAGTCATAATGTTGCAGAATTTTGTTGCATTTTTCTAGTTGTGAATGTACTGTTTATGGGTGAGAGGGAGCCTGGTTCTGGATTGAAGATCACCTTTCATTAGGCATCTTGGGAATTCTGCTGGAACACCTCAATTGTATCTTTTTCTGCATTTCCAACTGGGTGAATATGGCTTTTTGCTTGATTAGGTAACCATCAAAACACAATCTGATCTTTCTCATTGAGAAGCTAAATCCTTAACAGGTTTTCTTTAGTTTGTCAAGGGAGGTGCCATCTTATGCTGCCACTTAATAATTATGACCGTTGTTTGCAACCTTATCTCCTTCCTAGGGGTTTTCATTGGTCCCCACTTCATAAATAGGTGCTAGGTTGACACAGAAGGAACACAGATCACACCTAGAAGGTTAGAAATAAGACTTGGGAAATTTTTAAAGAAAAGTCTAAACTTTGAAGTAGAATCAGCAATTTTTAAAAAGTATCTTTCATTAACAATCAATGAATGGACCCTAGCAAACAAGATATTTGATTCCTGGATTGATTTCCCACACTAGGAAATGGTTAAATATTTAAATGTTGGAAAAGCAACATGACAAATCCATGAGAGTCTGACATTTTTTTATCTTCTTAATGATAAACACACTATTTTATACTACACATAAGGTGGTAAAATTTTGTTTGAACATAATATATAAGATCAGGGTTACAAAGACCCCTTTCCCTTTTAATTCTGTGCTGGTATTCTCTATGATTATTTGTATTTTATCAATGTCTTTGAAGTTACCCTCAAAGAGAAATTCCTCATGCTGGAATTGATGGTAAATACTTGTTATTGGATGAGGTATTGCCTTTCTTTTATGAAATTGTTTTCCTCTGCTGCTGTCTATTGGTTGCTTATGGGACTTTCTTTTTTATTCCTACTGTAATGTAATTCTTTCTACGATGAAAACAACTCTGCAAAGAAACTTACAGGGCATTCCAGCTGTTAAGAGTTCCTCTAACCTAGAGTGAATTTTGCAGCACTGGGAATGGTATATTTTTACCTGGCCTGAATTAGGAAGGTATTTCTGTGTCATGATATAAATTTGATTGAGTATTAAAGAAATACCCTACTGGTAAGAAATAGAATCATAATTTAAAACGTTATTTCACAGCAGCAAGAGAAAATAGTTAATTACCTACAAAGAAGCTCCCATAAGACTGTCAGTTGATTTCTCAACAGAAACTTTGCAGCCAGAAGGGATGGCATGAAATAAGCACAGTGAGAAAAACGAGGACCTACAACCAATATTACTCTACCCTGCAAAGCTATTATTTAGAATCAAAGGACAGATAAAGAGCTTCCGAGATAAAAAAAGAAGTTAAAGGAATTCATCACCACCAAACCAGCATTATAGGAATGTTAAAGGGACTTCTTTAAGAAGAAGAAGAAACAAAAAGATAAAAAATACAAATAACAAAATGGTATAAACTGCCTGTCTATTAATAATGACTTTCAATGTAAATGCATTAAATGCAACAATCAAAAGATATAGGGTAGCTGAATGAATAATAAAACAAGACCCATACATATGCTGCCTACAAGAGACTCACTTGAGATCAAAAAACTTCTATAGACTGAAAGTAAAGGAATGGAAAAAAATACTTCATGAAAATGGAAACGAAAAAAAAAAGTCTCGGGTGGCAATACCTATATCAGACAAAATAGAATAAAACAAGGGCTATTACAAGAGACAAAGAAGGACCTACTAATCCCACTTCAGAGTATTTATTTGAAGAAACCAAACCAGAAGCACTACTTCAAAGGGCCATGTGCATCCATATGTTCACTGCAGCAGTGTTCACAATGGCCAAGATGCGGAGGCAGCCTGAGTGTCCATCAATGGATGAATGGATAAAGAGGAGGTGGTACATATGAGCTCTGACAATTAGGTCTGCTTACTTGTTGTAACAATCTTGCTAACCGTTTTTAATATCAGAGGGGTTATTCATTATGAATTTGTACCAATTGGACAAACAGTTAGCCAAGTTTACTATTTGGAAATGCTGAAAAGGCTGAGTGAAAATGTTAGACGACCTGAACTTTTCGCCAACAATTCACGGCTCTTGCATCACGACAATGCACCAGCTCCCACAGCACTGTCTGTGAGGGAGTTTTTAGCCAGTAAACAGAAACCTGTATTGGAACACCCTCCCTACTCACCTAATAATCTTGCCCCCAGTGACTTCTTTCTTTACTTGAAGATCAAGGAAATATTGAAAGGAAGACATTTTGATGACATGTAGGACAGTAAGGGTAATATAATGACAGGTCTGATGGCCCTTCCAGAAAAAGAGTTCCAAAATTGCTGTGAAGGGTGGACTAGGTACTGGCATCAGTGCATAGCTTCCCAAGGGGAGTCCTTCGAAGGTGACCATAGTGATATTCAGCAATGAGGTATGTAGCACTTTTTCTAGGGTGAGTATGTGAACTTCATTGTCCAACCTGATATATATACAATGGAATAATACTGAACCATAAAAAAGAATGAAATCTTGCCATCTTGCAACAACATGGATGGACCGAGATGGTATTATGCTAAGTGAAATAAGTCAGACAGAGAAAGACAAATACCACATGATTTCACTTATATGTGGAACGTAAAGAATAAAATAAATGAACAAAGAAAACAGAAACAAACTCATACATACAGAGAACATTTTAATGGTTGCCAGATGGGAGGGGGGTTGGGGGGATGAGTGAAGAAAGGGAAGAGATTAAGAAGTACAAATTGGTTGATACAAAATAGTCATGGGGATGTAGGGTATAGCATAAGGAATACAGTCAGTAATATTGTAATAATTATGTATGGTGTCAGATGGGTACTAAATTTATCCCTTTATAAGTTATAGAATTGTCTAATTTCTATGTTGCACACCTGAAGCTAATATACTATTGTATGTTTTGTTAACTGTAATTGAAAAATAATAAAAAAACTATTAAAAAATAAAAATAATCACCCCCCAAAGTTCTACCCTCTTTGAGTTTACCTACCCTCACGTGTCCCCGGTGCTTTTACTTCCATGGAAATTCATTATCTGGACATGTTACCAGCTCCCACCTCTCCATCTGAAATTTTCTATATAAACTGAGAGGAATTGTTCTGGGAGACAAATTTGGCTTTATATGAAAGGGGATTTACCATGGGTTTGAATAACATAGAAAATGTATAGTTTTCTAATGATTTAATATGTATCTTTATAAACATATATAAAGATTTCCCATATATTTTATATATATATATATAATATGTTACATTTTTAACAAAAACTGAATATGAAGTTCTTGAAGTTTAATTGAGAGGAACGCAGGTTTAAGTTTTTTTACATGTGTTTTTTTAATCCAGACAGTATTTTCTTCTTCACATTAGTATTTCATATGCCTTTGAGAAATTTTTATAAGTTACAAAGAGGTCCTATTTGCCTTTCATGATATCAAGGGTATTCGTGTAATATTTAAATTTATATATTTATAACTATTCTTTGTTTAAATAAACTCAACATGAAAATACATATTTTAAAATAGAAGATGATTGCTGAAGAGTCAGCCTGGTGGATTTTAAACATGAATTATTCACAAAAATATGAATTACTTTAGTTTCACATACCACATAAGGAACAGCTGTGTACTGTATGCATTAAAGTATAAATATATTTGAAATCATGAAGTTTTTATTAAATCCACAGAAGTAAAAGTCATATTGTGAGGGGGCATTAAAATATTCTTAATTTACGCTTTATTAGCCTTATGTGATTAGAATGCTAGTATATTAACAATCATTGCTCCTGGTCTCTGCAGACTTACAAGAGTTCCTACTTTCTTTTTCTCTAACAGATATAAGCTTACCAAAGTCGGCAACAATATGCTACACAGCTGCCTTGCTCAAAGCAAGAGCTGTCTCTGACAAGTAAGTGAATCATGACTGTGCAGTGCTAAACGCCTGACCCCACTTCGGAAGATGTGTTGCCTCTGAGAGTTTCTCTTAGTCTATGACACCCCTGCTTATGACCATGCATTTTCCAAAATCTGCTGATCTTTTCTTTCATTACTAGAAGGGAATGTATATCCCCAGGTGTATGGGTCCCTAAAAAGGGATTTGTGTGAAATTCCATGCCTCTAAGGTGACTTTTTTGGGTGTCTTTTTTTTTTTTTTTTTTTTTTTTTGGCCAGATAATAAATACCGAAAGGCCTACTTGGGACTTACACAGAATGCCTTCCTTTTACTCGTTTTTGCGCATTCCTCTTCCTTTAGCAGTCCAAGCCCGGGCAGTAGTCACAGCAAACATCAAATATGGCAGAGGGGGTGGTCATCTGTCACTCTGCCTCACCAGTTCCAAGCTAACGCGCCCCCGGCCCCCCAGATCTGTTTCCTCTGAGTCGCCATCTCAGTGGCACAGTTGCCCACCTGACTCAGGCAGGTGGCTGTGGCATAGAGAATTTCCATAAACATCCTAGATGACTGGCAGGTGAAAGAGAGTAGATGGCTTAGCCGTTGTGGAGTTCAGAAACGCTTATGCCTCCCCAATACAGTGCTTCTGTCGCACTGCAAAACAGGTAACAGGACAAGAAACAGCCTCTGCTATGTCAGCCAGGTTTGCTGTTAAGTGTGTGTGCACTTCAAAATCGAAGTAATTTTCTTTCGTTCTTTTTTATCCTGTAGATCGCCAGTACCTACTGCAACATCTTTTCTCCCTACACAGCGACTCCAGCTTGGGAGGGCAGGGCCAGGGTTGTCACAGCTTCCCCTGTGGTGTCTGCCTGCCAAGCACAGCTCTGGAGTTAGCCCTGGGTGTGAGGTGAGAAAGAGATTGCATGGTCTGGTTTTCTCATTCCCCGGGCAGGTGTCTCGCCCGCGCTTTGGGCCTGCACACTCCCCTGCCCTGCCGGACGCCCCGGGCTGGCTCTCCAGCTGCGGAGGCCGAGGCGCCTGAGGCCTCCAGGCAGCCTGGACTCGGACTTGGGAGCCTTCTTTAAAATTCTCCCCCGTTCTGTTTTTAACCAAGTGCGCTCTTCTGTAACCGAGTTTTCTCTTTTTTCCTGTACTGTCTGCCCTCGTCAGTCCTACCCCACCCCTGACCTAAGCAGGTACCCCATAGAAAATGTAGATTAGCTCTTTAGACAGAGAGACTTGACAGCTGAATTTAATTCCTTCTGCTTTCAGATGCAAGCACACTTTCTGCTTCTGCTGGGGTTTTTGTTGGCCTCCATCTGAGGGGCCACTCAGAGGTTCCGTGTAGTGGAGGTTTGGAAAGGCCTGCCATTGGCTTGCTGTGGTTTGATGGGCCCTTGATGGGTAGGTGCCTTTCTGGGTTGATGCCCAAGCAGTGGTCCCAACTGGAAGGTGTTTGTCTTTCTACTTTGCAGATTCTCTCCTGAGGCTGCGTCTCGGCGGGGGCTGAGCACGGCAGAGATGAACGCAGTGGAGGCCATTCACCGAGCTGTGGAATTCAACCCTCATGTTCCCAAGGTGGGTCTGTGGGGCCTGTGGGACCCATGGGATGGAGGAGAAGGGGTGCAGTGACCACAACACTGTGTCGAACACAAACAGTTGTACAAAACGAACTGCAGCCCACAAATGCTGAGGCCCTGTATGATCTATGGTTATTAGGCTCATTTTTAAGCAATATCTATATTCGAGAGGCTTGGGGCTGATTTTCAGACTTTATACAGTAGGGGTAGATTGATAGACCTGGCGTAGGCAGGCCAGGTCGGGAAGTCTGAAGTTGGCAAAGCAAGGAGATCCCAAGGGTGTCCATGCATTCGACAGGAATTTCACACCCATTCCAGTCTTATTGAGACCCAACTTAGGAAATGAACCTCGCTATAAGTAAAAGTGGTAAAAAAATATTGACTAAAGTGACATTCTAAGTCTCTGTAAATAAATGATAGTTAATTAGTGTTGGAAAGAAAGTAATAAGGAAAACCTCAAAGTATGAAGGGGTATTTTTTTTTTAACTTGTGAGTGCCGTTTCAGTAGACATATGTAGTAGGAAGTATTTGTCTTGTTAACCACATGATCGACCAGTTTATAAAACTACCTATTATAAATACCACTTTATGATGTTTCTAATATATTTTTCTTAGTTTGATTTTAAGGGAGTCAGAACATGATAGAGGAGATTTCTGTCATCTTTTACTTAGGAGATTGATGTGTATTTACTATTTACCTGTATTTGAGGACCTACTATGTGATAGGCCCATTGCTGATGGCCATTTCCAGTTTCTCAATATTACAAAGCACATTTTGACCTGTAGGAAACTATTCCTGCAATTCATATCAGTTACTACAAGGCATAATTTTCTTGGCAGAATTTCTGATGGACTTTCATTGGTGAAAAATGGCAAAAGAAGACCGTTTTCTTTTTTCTTGTTTTGTTGCAGTACTGTAGCAAAAGAGTGGTTGTGGTGTGTGTGTGATGTGTGTGTCGTGTGTGTGATATGTGGTGTGTGTATGATACGTGGTGTGTGTGGTGTATGTGTGTGTGTGTGATGATTTATGGAGTCACCTACTTTAATTTATTTTGTTGATATCCAGAGTGACAGAGATAGATAATGTAAGGATTATCGCTAAGTCCCTGAGGTCATAGTTATCTTTTCACAAAACAGGAAACCGAAGCGTGGTGCCAGTACCACTCTTGTAGAGGACATATTCATCCCCTTTAGCGCCAGTAGTTAAGGACCAACCAATACAGTATTTGTAGACTTAGGTATTGGGCAGAGTGGTATAAAGTATATCTCTTTATCTAGCATTTTTTCAGCTAAGTTAAAATGTTCATTCAAATTTGATTTAAAACTAATCGTGAAAATAGTACCCTTTATTACAGTAAACTGAAGTCATCAATTAATATTTGTTTAATGCCTTCTCTAATTGCCGAGCTATTCTATGAGCATAAATAAGGCTGTTTTGAATGGTTGATTGGGCCTCTCGGAGAGTATTAAAAGCCCCAAGAAATAGTCTGAGGCTAGCACAAAAGAGTTTGACTCAGTCATCCAGTGCTCTCCCTGCAAAACAGAATTCTTCTAAGGGGAAGCATTTTAAATATTTTGTTTCACTCTAATTTCTGATCATTAAATGGTGAAAGGATAGGGTATGTAGGAATCTGGTTCTTCACCACTTTGCTTTGTTGTTGATTGTTCTGAGGGAAAACTTATTTCCAGATCCTCTTCTTCTTTTGATATTTCCATGGGGAAAATGTCCTGTGAGTCACTGGCCTGATATGTTCAGAATTAACCACAGACGTCTGGTACATGTGTACTATACGCAGGCTGTTACAAACATCTCTTATACATGTTCTGCTATTCATTGGACTACTTGCTAATACTTTAGTAAACACACACGTGTGTGCATGCATACACACACACACACACACACACACACACACACACACACTGGTGCCTTTTCAGGCATAGAATAGCCTTAATTCTAACGAGATATCAATGAAGACTATAAACTCGTAGGCTCTTGGTGTGAGAAAGGGCCTTAAGGGTTATCTAGGACACCTTCCCATCCTTAGCTTGACTCTTTCCTTACCAATGATATCATGACAGTTATTTTATTATTTGCTTCTCTAGAATGTTCCCCGTGTGCCAGGCAGAGTGCTAACTGAACTCCATGTGCCATCTCATTTATTTTCGTAACCACATGGTGAGGGACATCATATTATTATCCCTGCTTCATAGATGAGGGAACTGCACGTTTGGAGAGGTTATAACGTGTTCATGGTCACATAGGCAGAACCATTCAGGATTCTGGGTTCTCTAACTCTCGAATGTCAACTTCCACTGGAGGCAGCCCAGCCCAGGCTGGAACACACACATGGTGGCAGCACATCGCTTCCTAGCTCTCGCAAGGCCTTATAGACTCACATTTCTCCAAGATACCAGCATGTCTGAAACGCTTCCATGGCTTCTGTTTCTCTAGCACAGGAAGTTGTCAGCGGCCCACCACAGGAATTTCCAGTACCTACATGCTGTGTTACCCAATTATAGTCTGCTCAGGAGAAGAAATACCAAATATAATAGCTGAGAACTGCCTTCCATAAATGTCCAGCTTAGTTCCATCAGGTATCCCATTAAGCAGAGTTACATAGCTAATATTTCAACATCCAATGAAAAATATTTACTCCAGAGGGTTCTCTTAGGAACACTTTCCCCCTGCAAACAGGAGGAGGGAGTAAGTATCTCTGTCAACCACACCGCAGGATGGGGAAATCAAACTCCGCAAAAGCTGAGTCTCTATTCTGAAGGACAGCCTCTTCAGTAGTCAGTTAGATTCTAAACACGAGGTATTTCTGAAGCGTTAGGTTGCAGCAGGTTATACAGAGGGAGCAGCCCTGAGACTCATTGTTACAAACCACATTGTGTTACTCTTCCTTTTGGAACTGTGTACCCAGTTCTCGAAAATCACCAGTATCATTAAGATCCTAACACCCCCAGTCGTGCTCAAAAAGGAGTACACAGTAAGTCCATAATCAGTGCACTCACGTGAGAGACACACAGGGAGAGACTGATTCTGAGACGAGGAAGGTTAGTTCCTCTTGGGGACAATCGTCACATTTCCATGGCTCTTTGACCTTGAAAAGGCTGTCCTCTACTTCACATTGCAGTCCAAGTCTTTTAGCCTTGTGCCATCAAACACTTTGAAATATCCTCAGTAACTCTTGTCTGGATGATTTCCTTCCACACAAGAGATTTTTGTCTAAGAAACACATACCATGAAATCTACCCTCTTAACAAATTTTTAAGTATACAGTTCGGTGTTGCTAAGTCTGTGCAGTTGTACAGTGGATCTCTAGAACCTTTTCATCGTGCGTGACTGAAACTTTGTACCAGGAACAGCATATCTCCATGTCCCCCTCCCCTAGCTCCCAGCAACCACCATTCTACTTTCTGTTTCTGTAAGTTGCCTACTGTAGGTCTTGGTGAAAAGATGCAGGATTTGTCTTTCTGTGACTGGCTTTTTTCACTTAGTATAATGTCCTCCAGGTTCATCCATAGGACAGGATTTCTTTCTTCTTTAAGCCTGAATAATATTCCAGTGTGTGTGTGTGTGTGTGTGTGTGTGTGTGTGTGTATCACATTTTCTTCATTCATTGAAGGACACTTCAGTTTTCACTTCTTGGCTATTGTGAATCATGCTGCAGTGAATATGGGGGTGCAGATATCTCTTCAGGATCCTTATTTTTAGTTCTTTTGGTGACTCCCTAGAAATGAGATTGCTGGGTCACATGGTAGTTCTATTTTTTATTTTTTAAGGAAACCCCGTACTGTTTTCCATTGTGGCTGCACCATTTTACAGTGCACAGGGGTTCCAATTTTTCCACTCCCTTGCTGACACTGCTATATTCTATTTTTTTAAATAGTGCCCATCCTATCGTGTTAGGTGACATCTCATTGTGGTTTTGATTGGCATTTCCCTCGTTATTAGTGATGGTGAGCATCTTTTCATGTACCTGTTGACCAGAGAAATGGCTGTTAAAGTTCTTTGCCCATTTTTTAATCAGGTCATTTGAGGTTCGTTTGCTATTGAATTGTAGGAGTTCTTTACATACTTTGGATTAATCATATATAGTTGGGAAATATTTTCTCCTGTTGCATAAGTTAGCTTTTCACTCTGTTGTTTGTTTCACTCTGCTGATTGTTTTAGATGTGCAGAAGCTTTTTATTTTGATATCGTCCTACTTGTCTATTTTTGCCTTTTTTGCCTGTGCGATATCAAAGAAATTATTGTCAGGACCAATGTTAGGAAGTTTTCATCCTCTTTTCTTCTAGGAGCTTTATGGTTTCAGGCTTAAACATAAGTCTTTAATGCATTTTAAGTTGATTTTTGTATGTGGTGTAAAATAAGGGTCCTATTTCATTCTTTTGCATGTGCAGATCAGATTTTTCCAGCACCATTTGTTGAGGAGAATGATTTAATTCTCATGTCTTCTATTGTAGACATCAGGCTGTGGTCAGCTCCGATAGTGAAACTCTTTGGGCATAAAGGCTTTTTTGGCCTTTAGGGTTATTTCCTTAGGGTGGATACCCAGAATGGGGATTACTGAGTCGCACATAGAAGCACTTTAAGGCTCTTGACGTTTACTGCCAAACTGCTTACAAAAGCAGACTGTAAGTCTATACTTTCTTCAGCAGGTGACTCCTGTACCATTCCGTCACACTCTCACCAGCATTGAAGAGTTTGTTTAAAACAGAAAAGAGCAAAGAAAGAAGGAAAACAAAAAACATTTATGATTTTATTAGGTACAAATGGAATTCTGTTCTTTTGGTTGGCTTTTCTTTACCACTGATAGTCAGCTAATCATGTAGAGTTCCTGTTATGGGAAAACATTAATTACAATGATGGAGCCAGCGGTAGCAACACAAAGTCAGGCAGACTTGGGATGTATCATTGAAAGGGTTGCCAAGTATGTGAATCAAGGACTCCCCCTACTTCCTGTCCCTGGGCTGGAGGGAACTGTGGGAAGCGGGGGTTTAATGAGCTCCTTGCCCGTTTCCTTTTTGATGAAATATAAAACGGGATAAAAATAAAGGCTTCATAGGGCTGATGAGAAGTGGAATTACCTTGTGTAATTCACCCAGTACATTGTAGGTGCTCAGTAGGTGCTGTCCCCTTCATCACCTCTTCCTGGTACCTTCAGATCTATTTCTGCGCTTGCAGGCCAGGTGGAAATAGAGGCTTCCTGGAGACATGCATGAACAAGTATTTCTCGGATCACCCTAGTCTGAAGAAGGAAAACCAGGGCGTGTAATAGTGGCACTACAATGCCCTTGACCTTGAGTGCCCACAAAGTTATGTTAGGCCTCCAGATTTGAGGGTAGGTTCTAACATGTTCAAGCTGCAGCTATTGTCTTCAGGAATTCCCAGTTTATAACTGTTTGGTAAGCCCTTTGCTTGTGGCTGATTAAAGTAATCCATTTTCGACCTCTGTCTTGTATTCTTGTGTTAGGATAGCCATCCCAGCTCCCCGCCGCAAAAACAAACAATCTAATGATGATTTATTATTATTTTTTAAGCAATAAACATTTTACCCTCCTAATACAATCTTATGCAAAAATCTTAATGGACAAAGCGAGTAACAGTAGAACTGCTGTGGTTGAAACTGAAAGAGAAGGCAGATGCCCAGCAACCCCGAGGCTCCTCTGCACTGGGTTTAGAAAATGACAGAAACTTATGACCTGTCACCACCACCACAGCACAATCCCCACAGGAGGCCCCACACCCAGCCCCATCTTCCTGGGAGGCTGGTGTTGTGGGTGGAGCTGATGAGGGAGAAAAATCAACAAAAATCACCAACACCAATGAGGGAAAGCTTTCGTCTTCATCTTGCCTAAAATCCCAGCACCATTAACCCACGGGCCCAGCCTGAGGAGAGTGGGGGGCAGTCCCTGAGGGTGCTTGGGGAAGGGGGCTCACCATGCTCCGAAGCTCATTTTACCAACAGGGCAGCATGCATTTGACAGAATATTGAAGTGAGGACCCCTAATAGATATTTAGTCTCTAAGTTACAAGTCTTGGAAGTGTAGAAAGTCATGAGAAAAGAAAGAGGAAAGAATGTAAACTGTTATGACAGAAATGCATTCCCATTAAAAATTTACTTAAAAAAAAACTCATGTTAGTCTAGAAAGTCTAATTTCATGGGGATTTCAGGAGTCTTGTGGGGAAAACATCCTGGTAATTGTATATGCTAATGGAGTATCCACAGGACCTCATTAGAGTGATGGAAACATGGAAACTCTATTTCATGCAAACGCTAACATAGTCCTCCCTTCCTATATCGGTAAAACTGATTGACAGAGTATAAAATTGCTTTTTAATCCAATTTAGGACACACAATGTATAGTGGGTTTTAGCGTTTAAAAATGCTTGAAGTGTGGAAGCAAAAACTCAAAATACCCTGGCACATTGTCTGTGATATCAATGGTACATTTCAGAAATATTGTTTCAATATAAGTTTCCTTGAATTGAGTCATATTCTGTTCCAAAGCTTTTTTGGATTAGAGTTAAGGAGAATATAATTGTGAAAATATGACCCAGAGGAGGAGAGAAGAAACCAGTTTTTAGCCACATTTCTCAGAATAGAAAGTTTCTAAGAGGTCTCTTTCTTTAACAAAAAGCATTGTAGCTGCTTCCCACTAAGACCACTGCCACCAAGGCCACCCCCGTGTATCACCAGATCCTTTGTCCTCTTGTCAAACCTCATCCTATTTCATCTCCTCTCGGTATTTGGGCCCACTGACCACTTTTTCTACCTGGAGGCCGTGTTGGTTCCCTGCCACCTTCTCGCTGTGTTGCACCTGTCTCTCTGAGCGCTCTGCTTCTGCAGTTCCCTCCCCCGCCCATCCCTCAGGTTGGTTGTCTGGGGAGCATGGGTGCTGGACACCCTCTGGGAGACCTGCTGTGCTCCCACTGCTTCAGCTTCTGCCGGACCCAGCACAGCCCAGTCTGTGGCCCTGCTTCTCTTGCAGGCTCCAGCCTGCACAGCCAGCTGCCTCAGGCCTTCGTTCCAGGCATGGCTCGCAGGCACCGTCTCGGTGCTCATCCTCTTCCTTCTCCTCTGGTGTCGTTTTCTCAGCTAATCACCTCACATTATTCTAGTTTCCTAAGCTAGACATTTTATAGTTTCTTCCTTCCCTCACCCTCAGATTCAACCAGGCGCCAAGTTCTGGGGAAGCCCCCTCCTTGGTTTTTTTCACCCCCTTCCCTGGGCCATGACAGCAGCTTCCAGGACTTCGCTACCTTCAGTGTTTTCCACGTCCGAGGTCCTACACACAACTTGCCCATTTCCTTCAAAACCACAGGCTGTACCAATTCATTTTCCAATTGCCAACTGCAACAGTTTTCAGACGGTTTTCCCAGGAGCCATAAGGATTTCTCAGACCTCTGCTGGGTCCCTCCCCAGGGTCCCTCACAGCTGTGTCTTAGATCAATTTCACATATTCTGCTTTAAGTTTCCTTTTTTTTCCTCCGAGCTAACTTTTCTGTCTCAAAGTTTGAAATCCACAGAGTAACTCAGGGTAAAGATCACAGTGTAGAACATATGAGGTCAGATAATTAATTTCATGAACACATCCTAGAAAAAGTGCTACATACCTCAATGCTGAATATCACTATGGTCACCTTCGAAGTCCTCCCCTTGCGAAGCTATGCACCAATGCCAGCACCTAGTCCACCCTTCAAAGCAATTTTGGAACTCTCTGAAATGGCCATCAGAGCTGTCATAGTATTACCCTTGATGTCCTGAATGTCATCAACATGTCTTCCTTTCAATATTTCCTTTATCTTTGGATAAAGAAAGAAGTCATTGGGGGTCAGATCAGGTGAGTAGGGAGGGTGTTCCAATACAGTTATTTGTTTACTGGCTAAAAACTCCCTCACAGACAGTGCCCTGTGAGCTGGTGCATTGTCGTGATGCAAGAGCCGTGAATTGTTGGTGAAAAGTTCAGGTCGTCTAACTTTTTCATGCAGCCTTTTCAGCACTTCCAAATAGTAAACTTGGTTAACTGTTTGTCCAGTTTGTATAAGTTCATAACGAATAATCCCTCTGATATCAAAAAAGTTTAGCAATATCGTAGCAACAAGTTCGCGAACTTATTTGTCAGATCACATATCATGGAAGCCCTTTTCCAACCTACTTTTCCTGTTTCACTCCCTTAAAGAGTAGCATAAAACCTGAGTTCCAATGCAGGTTCTGCCACATACAACTTGTTGAACCCTTGGAAATCTACTTACATCCCCAAAGCCTCCATTTTTCCATCTGTGAAATAGGAATGATAGTAGTGTTCTCACAGAGTTGTAAGGAGTACCTGAGACAATGTCCGGCACGCGTTAGTGGTTAGCCAGTGTTGGCACTTACTGTCTGTTAGTACTCCAGTGCCTCAGGGTCACAGCACGTTATGCTCTTTGATGCTTTCGTGCTGCCGCCCGGCCTTGCAGCTGCTCCCATCTCCCCTTACTTTTGCAGTCATCATGTGGAATGTTATTGTTTCTTTGTACACACACTCACACACATTCCTACACCTACATACCTACACACCTACAAAGATTAGGGATCACCAGTGTCAGAACCTGATCTGATTCCTGTCCATGCCCTTGCTGTGAACTGTGGATGCTCCCAGATCTGTGCCCTCAGGGTACACTGGGCACTCCCAGGTCTTTCCCTGGGATGCACTGTGGACACTCATATGTCTTTGAATGGAGCAGGGTAAGTGGTGAATAGATAATCGGACCAGGCAGGAGCAGTTATGTTGTGAAGAGCCCCTGAGGGGCTGCAGACATCCAGGCACGGCTCTATGCTGGACCCCACATTGGTCGGCTGGTGCCCAGGAGCCAGTGCTCTTCAGCTGACCTGCTACTGCTATGGAATTACTCAAGTCCTTTACCTGGAAACACTTAGCTGTCTGTGGGACACACACCACAAAAACAGCTCACCTTCGCAGCAATGTGAGCACTTCATTTCTTTGTTAGCAAAAGTAGCTATATTTAGTGAGGAGTCAGGTGCCAGGTGCTGCACGAATGCTTTCCATTTATTATCCCGTATCGTCTTCAAACATTGAAACAGCAAGATGTGCATTTTTATTATTCTGTTTTGACAGACAATCAAGCTGAGTTGAAAGAAATTAAATAACTTACCCAAGGTGTTATAACAGCATAGTGGAGCTGGGATACAAACAGTGGCTTAAAGTGGCAGAGGGCAGATGAGGGAAGTGGGGTCGGGGCTGTGACTCTGTTTACCCCCTTCCCCATCACAGCATGACCTGAGCCAGCCCCGGTGACTTGCAGTAGTTTTGTCCTATTCCAGTGTGGGTCTTACTGAGTCCAGGGAGTAGGCAACATTGAAACTGGAATAGGTAGCATGTGTTCCAAATAGCACTAGTTTTACTCTCTGAACGCTTTACTGATGTGTCTAAAATGTTTTTCTGGGCTTATGGCCTCGTTTAGAGTCAGTTGCACCAAAGCACATGGACATACAAAAAAACTGCAATCTCTGGTTATCTTTTTCTGTTTATGTGGTTTGCTTTTTTTTTTTTTACATTTGTTTTAAAATTTGTTTTTCAGTTACAGTTTATATACAATATTATATTAGTTTCAGGTGTACAACATAGCAACTAGACACATATGTCTTATGAAGTGGTCACCCCAATACGTCTAATACCCAGTATATAGTTATTACAACATTACTGACTATATTTTGTATGCTGTACTATTTCTATAATTGGCAATTTATACTTCTTAATTCCTTTCACCTTTTCCTGTGTGGCTCGCTTTTTGTGTTTTTGATGCAAGTCTACAAAATAGGTTTGTATTACAAAGTCCTAGAACTCCTCTTTCGTGAGTGTCTTTAGTTGTGCTGTCTTGGCTGCCTCGATGTCCTGAATCAGTTTGACTTTGAGGAAGAGCCAGAAGTCGCACGGTGCCAGATCCAGTAAATAAGGTGGATGAGGACACACTGTACTGTTTTTGTTTTACAGCAATTGCCGTACCAGAAGCGATATGTGACATGGAGCGTTGTCATGATGGAGGATGATTTACAGCACACTTTAAAACACGTCTTCTCTCAACCGTAGCTCTCATCCAACTAACTGCACCGAACAAGTTGAAACTTGTCACACATTGTTACTAAGATTCCACGCGCCTCTTCCTGTATTGAAAATCCCTGCCTTTCCATTAGATGGCACTTGACAGCAGTATTCACCGTATTTTGTGATCACAACAGAAATGCACCATGTCACACATCACTTCTGGTATATGGCAATTTCTGTCCAATGAAAACATTACTATGTGTCCTTATCCTCCTTATTCACTGGATCTGGTACCATGTGACTTCTGGCTCTTCCCCAAAGTCAAAATGATTCAGGACATCAAGGCAGCCACGACAGCCTAACTAAAGACACTCACGAAAGAGAATTTCCAGAACTGCTTCAGAAAGTGGCAAGAACAGTGGGATAAGTGTGTTCGAAGCGAGAGGGGGTATTTTGAGGGGAATTAATTGCAATATGTCTTACTGTAATAATTTTTTTATTTGAACATTCACTGTATTTCTTGATTATACCATGTATATATATATATATATATGCATGTGTGTGTATTATATATACATATAAATAGACATATAGATTGAGAGAGAGACGTAAATAAAAATGCTTAACACAGAAAACTTGGCAAGATCTGAAAAAATACAAAAAAATTAATTTCTTGTAAAATCAAATATTCAGCCACCATTAACATTCAGTCTGTGACCTTCCAATGTTTTTAATGCCACATGTACATTTTCATTACCCAAATCATAATCTGTGTGGTATACTTTATTTTTCATTTATTACTATATCATCAGCTAATAAATATTCTATTACTGCTAATAAGTATTCTACTACTACCTGATTTGGGGGAGCAACTTAATAGCCATCATCTAAATGTGCTGTAATTTAATTAACCTGTTCTTTCTCCTGGATTTTTGCAAATGATTTTTATGACTTTTACTATTGTTGGTATTGAAAATCCAAAAATTGGGTATGAATTAATTCGTTGGCATTAATATCTATGTGAAGAATAACTTTTGGATCACTTTCACTCAAATTATTATAGAATTTTCAGACCTTAATAGAAAAAAACCTGAGCAGTCAGCTGGGGTGGCCTCTGAGGGGCCAAATCTTTCCTATGTCTTTCCTGACAGGTGAGCCAGCCTCTGCTTAGACACCTCCATAAGGAGGCACCGCTCACATTCCATAAGGAGGTACCTACTGTGTTTCCCCAAAAATAAGATCTAGCTGGACAATCAGCTCTATGTGTCTTTTGGAGTGTGAGCCCGGTATTATATTATATTATGTTGTTATGTTATATTATAGTGTGTTATGTTATGTTATGTTATATTATTATATCATATCATATCATATCATATCATATCATATTATATTAAAGACCCGGTCTTATAGTAAAATAAGACCAGGTCTTATAGTAAAATAAGACCAGGTCTTATATTAATTTTTGCTCCAAAAGATGCATTAGAGCTGATTGTCTGGCTAGGTCTTATTTTTGGAGAAACACCGTATTACACTCCATAAGGAGGCACCGCTCACACTTCATAAGGAGGCACCGCCCACACTCCATAAGGAGGCACCGCTCACACTCCATAAGGAGGCACTGCTCACACTCTATAAGGAGGCACCGTTCACATTCCATAAGGAGGTACCGCTCACACTCCATAAGGAAGCACCTCTCACATTTCATAAGGAGGCACTGCTTACATTCCATAAGGAGGCACCGCTCACACTCTATAAGGAGGCACCTCTCACACTCCATAAGGAGGCACTGCTTACATTCCATAAGGAGATACCGCTCACATTCCATAAGGAGATACCGCTCATATTCCATAAGGAGGTACCTACTGTGTTTCCCCGAAAATAAGATCTAGCTGGACAATCAGCTCTAATGTGTCTTTTGGAGTGTGAGCCCTGTATTATATTATGTTACGTTATGTTATGTTACGTTACGTTATGTTACGTTACGTTATGTTATACTATGTTATATTATGTTATATTATTATATTATATTAAAGACCCGGTCTTATGTTATAGTAAAATAAGACCAGGTCTTATATTAATTTTTGCTCCAAAAGACGCATTAGAGCTGATTATCTGGCTAGGTCTTATTTTCGGAGAAACACTGTATTACACTCCATAAGGAAGCACCGTTCACATTCCATAAGGAGATACCGCTCACATTCCATAAGTCTGCATACTCAGCTCCTCTCTGTATGTTCTAAATGCATTTGTTCCTATATTGGGCATAAGGAACTAGATTCTGACAAGTAGATTTTGAAAAGTTGCTTCTGAAACCTTTAGAAGCCTATACTTTAAGATCAGTGTGATTTGAGAATCTGGGAAGGAAGTTAGAGGCAGGACGGCAGGCAGGATAGCAGCAGAGAATGCTGGCCGAGCTAATAGATGCCAAGTAATCACTGCAGACAGGCAGAGAGTGTTCTCTGATTTGTGAGCTGCAGTTTTTCTAATTGATTTCTGCATACTTGTGGATAGGGATCTGCCCTCTTCCATTTATTCTTCTCTTGACGAGTAAGATGTGAAGTGTTGTTCCATGCCTTTCTAATTTAAATGTTGCACATGCTGAGAACTGATCCTGCCAGCCATTTTAAGCCCAGCCAAAACCAGCACATGTTGTTATTAGCCTACATCATTAGGTCAGAGCGAGCATTGTGTTTGGAACGATACAGGAGGATAAATCTCCTTTACAAGCATAACCTATTTCTACCACAAAGTAGATGCAGTGAAAAGGCAGCGAGGTCTCCTTGGTGCGCTGCTCTGGTTGGCCTCCGGAGGCTGATGAAACCAGGGACGCACGTTTTGAGAAACTAACTACTTAGGAAATGAGACGTGTGCTCTTGAGGACTTTAGGAGTAAGCTGAGGGGAGAGACACCCGGATAAGTCATATGAGGCAGGACGTGAAGAGTGCACAGACACAAATCTCACAGGAGCCTGGGGAGAAACAGCATTACCTCACAGCCACAGCTGGGGCTGTCAGCCCTGTCCTAGAAGCCACGCGCTCCCCCTTCAGCCTGGGCTCAGTAAGCCGTCCGTTTCACACACGTGTACTACTATTTCCCAATATATGTACATGCCCTGGTGACCAACGATGGTTTTAAATGAGTTTGTGTTTTATTACATTCATTGTAGCTTTTTGCCACATTGTGTATTTTCAATCAGTAAGTATACACTTATCATTGGTATCCTAGGCATCTGAGAAATGTTTTCACGTTAAAAATTGTTTCAGTTACTTGAAGATTGGGAACTCGCATTGTCCACAGCAGTGCTGTCCGGTGGAATTTCTGTAATAATGGAAAGGTCTCTGCCTTGCTTGACATGGTATCATTCGTTGTGTGCAACACTCGAGGACTTGAAATGTGACTAGTGGAACTGAGGAACTCAATTTTCAATTTAATTTAACTGATTTAAATGTCAATAGCCACATTGGACAGTGCAGATCTGTTTATCCCTTTGTAGGTAAGTTTCTAAAAATATTCCCCCTCCCCAAGTTTCTTCAGCCCCACCCCCTAGTTTGTTTCAACTTGTGCCCACAGATGTGGGTGGGTGGCTACCAGGCCCACTTCTTCTCACTTATTCCTGAATATTTCTTAGGCCAAGACAGGAGTTATTTTTTTTCCCTTTTTTATTAAATTTATTGGAGTGACAATTGTTAGTAAAGTTACATAGATTTCGGGTGTACAATTCTGTATTACATCGTCTATAAATCCCATTGTGTGTTCACCACCCAGAGTCAGTTCTCCTTCCATCACCATATATTTGAACCCCCTTACCCTCATCACCCACCCCCCCACCCCCTTACCCTCTGGTAACCACTAAATTACTGTCTGTGTCTATGAGTTTTTGTTTCTCATTTGTTTGTCTTGTTCTTTTGTTGTTTTTGGTTTATATACCACATATCAGTGAAATCATATGGTTCTCTGCTTTTTCTGTCTGACTTATTTCACTTGGCATTATACTCTCAAGATCCATCCATGTTGTCACAAATGCTCCCATATCATCTTTCCTTAACGCCGAATAGTATTCCATTGTGTATATGTACCACAACTTCTTTATCCATTCATCTATCGAAGGACATTTTGGTTGTTTCCATGTCTTGGCCACGGTAAACAAAGCTGCAATGAACATTGGAGTACACGTGTCTCTATAGAGAAATGCTTTCAGATTTTTTGGGTAGATACCCAGGAGAGCGATTGCTGGGTCGTATGGTAATTCTATTCGTAATTTCTTGAGGAACCTCCACACTGCCTTCCATAGCGGCTGCACCAGTCTGCATTCCCACCAACAGTGTATGAGGGTTCCTTTTTCTCCACAGCCTCTCCAACACTTGTTACTATTTGTCTTGTTGATGAAAGCCATTCTGACTGGGGTGAGGTGATATCTCATTGTGGTTTTCATTTGCATTTCTCTGATGATTAGCGATGTTGAGCATTTTTTCATATGTCTATTTGCCATTTGTAAGTCCTCTTCGGAGAAATGTCTCTTCAGGTCCTCTGTCCATTTTTCAATTGGGTTGTTTGTTTTTTTATTGTTGAGTTTCATGAGTTCCTTGTATATTTTGGATATTAGCCCCTTATCGGAGGCACTGTTTGCGAAAATCTTCTCTCATTCAGTTTGTTGCCTCATTATTTTGTCAATAGTTTCTTTTGCTGTGCAGAAGCTTTTCAGTTACATATAATCCCATTCGTTTATTTTAGTTTTTACTTCCATTGCCTTTGGAGTCAAATTCATAAAATGCTCTTTGAACCCAAGGTCCATAAGTTTAGTACCTATGTTTTCTTCAATGCAGTTTATTGTGTCAGGTCTTATGCTTAAGTCTTTGATCCATTTTGAATTAATTTTGGTACATGGTAACAGATAGCAGTCCAGTTTCATTCTTTTGCACGTGGCTATCCAATACTCCCAGCACCATTTATTGAAGAGGCTGTCTTTCCTCCCTTGTATGTTTTTAGCTTCTTTGTCAAAAATTATCTGTCCATATTTATGTGGTTTTATTTCTGGGTTCTCAATTCTATTCCATTGGTCTATGTGTCTGTTTTTCCGCCAATACCAAGCAAGACAAGAGTTCTTTCATAGATGCTTAATGAAACAACTTTGAAAGCTTTTCTTAATCGGAAATAAAAGGAATGGTAGTTTACACTTTTGTTTCAGTCACCATCTGATTCTTGAGGACTTGAAGAGATTTCTGTGTACCTGGGACACACCAGCTACTCGTTTTCACATTGATTTGTGTCAGAGTTCATACAGCATGATTCTTCTTTAAAACATAACTACTTGGTAGGCAAAGTGACTATAAATTGAGAACTCAGAAATCAAAATCTTATTCTAGGGCCCTCATAAGGCAAGACATTTTCCCTTTCCTTTGCTCTCTTGATATTATTAAGAGTAACCAAATGGTCTTCCCTCTCTGACTTACTCTGAATCAGTACAGTTCATAGCACTTTACAAGTTGTCTGTCTCATGACTCATAGCCTTGGGGTATTTGAAGGTCATCACAGACAGGACAACATACAGTTTAATGGCTTCTATTAAGGAAACAAAATCACCAGAGGAAAACCAAGTATCTCTGAACATAAAAGTCACTTTTATATTTACATCATGGTTGGTATTTATTATAAATACAGTGTTAGTTGGATTACTAGGTAATTCAAAATCGTCATGTTTTTCCAAAAGATTTTTGCCCTGTCCTGTTTTACAAAAAGGTGGGGGAAGAAAGCAGTGATTTGTAGAATTCAAAAAGGCATATGACCAAAAAGTTCTTTTGGAACTCATGTTTGAGGCGTTCCCATCAAAATAATAAACACCGTTCATGGCCCTGCCTGGGGAGAGGTCCTTCTGTGGAGGAAGGCCCCCCCATCCAGTGTGCTGGCTGTCCCTGTCTCCACTGCTCTGTGGGTGGGCTCTCCCTTCCTTACTCTTCCTTGTTTGAGGCCTGAGGCTTAGACGTTTGTTCAGATATCAGCTGGGGACCGAGGAAAGTCTCATTTGCTGAACCAAGAAGACTGAATGTATCCTCCCAGCGCCTGCTGGGCAGTATACCCTATACCCTGTGTGCCAACAGGAGAGGAAGCTGGAGGGCACCTGCGCCCAGCAGGCCCACAGAGGGTAAGTCCACAACCAGATGATGATGAAACACTGCGAGGTGTATCACAATCCCCACTCGGTACATCTGGATTCTTCCATTCTTCACCCTCTTCCATAACAAGCTTCCACCAACAGTTAAAGCCACAGACAATTGTTCGTGACGTTAAAATTGTTGAGCATCTCTTCGCATAGCACCTCCGTTTGCTGTGTTTGTCCTTTTTACTCAAACATAATTCTCTATCGTCCAGTAATCTCCATTTGAAAGGCGATGAATGGGTTGTGATATGGTGGTTAGCGGTTGGCGGAGAATGGGCAAGGGACATAACTAGTGACAACAGCACAGAGATGCCAGCCAGCGGAGAGAAGTTAATGTTTGCAAATAAAAAACACCATTCTAAGCCTGCTTCCCTTTGTGTTCTAGTAAACACAAAAGAGTACAAATGGGAGCCTAGTGTTCTCTGAGCCCCCAGGAAGAATATCCAGTCTTGTCCTGTGCTCCCACCCCCATAGAAGCCAGGAATGAAGAGGCGTGAGCTGAGCACCCTCAAGTCTTGGGGGAAGGATCGGAAAGCACATTGATTGTAGTTTGGGTCTGTACTGCTCCCCTCCCTTGGGTCTTCCTCGGCCCAGGCCTCTACCCCTCCTCCCTCCAGCATCTGAGCATCTGAGAAGGACTGGGTCCTTCTCCTTCGAGGATCTGCAGAGAGAAGATACTGGGCAGTGCTCCTCAGCCTCAAGTCTCCCTAGTGCAGTCGGTTTAGTCGTTTGAGTGCTTAACCTTCATGCGTCCGTCTTAGATATTTTCATTCTGGTTACAAAGTTGTACCAAATTCTGGTGTCTTCTAAATGTTCCTGTTTGAGTCTACACTTATTTCTTTGATTAGAGTATCTTAGCCTGAAAGCCTCTGACGTTCCCTGTAGTAAACTAGCACAAGGCTAATTACCTGTCACCAAACTTGGGCTTGCTGGGTGTTTTAGTAATTGCCTTCCAGTGTAGAAATGGGGGTGCAGGTGTGATGAAATGCTTATGAATAGTGGCTTTAGGAAACTCAACGTCTCTGTTTTCAATACTGAATTTTGAATTACTAGTATTAACACGTCTGTCTCCTGCCTTTTTTATTTCAGTACCTCCTAGAAATGAAAAGCTTAATCCTGCCCCCAGAACACATCCTGAAGAGAGGGGACAGTGAAGCAATAGCGTATGCGTTCTTTCACCTGGCACACTGGAAGAGGGTCGAAGGGGCTTTGAATCTTTTGCATTGTACCTGGGAAGGCAGTAAGTAGTTTTCTTTCTTTTTAACATTTTTCAAGATGAAACTAATATAATATTGAATGTCAACTATAATTGAAAAAAAAATTATAACTTGTAAAAAAAGAGCATGAGTGTTCATGATGAATCACGAGGATTGGTATATCTATACTGTTCCTCTCTGATGTTTCATCACTGGGAGATGGTTAATTGCTTAGGCTCTCTGGTGCCCCACTGGTGGTGGTTGTTACAGTAGTGATGGCGTCTCTACAGCACAAAAAGGCAACTTTATACGATGAATGGGATGAATCTGGAATGTTCTGGCTGAGGAGCAGTCTGTATCCAGAAAACCCTCTTTGGAGACAGCCCCTTGGCATCATGGGAATCTTTGGCCTAGATTTGCTGGGCTCTGAGTTCCGCTTTTGGATGCCTTTCTGGGAGGTTTGGCTAAAGAGCCACAGTTACCCTTTCCTGGAACCAGGTTGGCCAAACACAAACGAGGAGCAGCTGTGCTTCCAAACAAGAGCAGCGGCCCTTGGACCCGAGTGTCCAATGGCAGGTGTAGCGCTCATGTGTGAATGATTACATGCCTGTTAGGTGGCTGCAGGGACAAATCCGTCTGATATGTGCTGGGTGTCATTGCTCTGTGGAAGGAGAGGCGGCTCTACTCACAGGTGAGACATGTCCCTGTGCTGGAGAAGCGTCCAGTCCAGCTGGGAGGAGCATGCCGCAGCGGCCCAGTGGTTTTTCAGGGGAAGAGGTCTGTGGGTGGCATGGGCACGTGTACCGTTCCGGGTCATATGAGACCTGAACCAGGCCATGAATTAGCAAGGCCATATCATAAGAAGGATACGATGTGGAGAAATGCTAAGTGTGTGTGTGTGTGTGGGGGGGGACTGTTGGGGAAAGGTAAATTAACAAAAAAAGCCACGATTATGGATTAATGGACATGCACTTTGACACTCTCTTGTCATTAATTTAAGTCAAATAAGTACAACATGTAACATGGGTTGCTTTATTCTTTCCCTTTTATGGGGAAACAAAACAAATGCTAGAGTCTTCTGATAATTTTTTCTTAGTTCATCCCCACTCTGATCAGTCAGCTTCACAAATGAATGTCTTTTTAATCCCTTTCACTCTGTTTATCTCTGCTGCTTCCATTTTCATTCTGATAATCTGCTTGTCCCTTTTCCTGACTGTCCCTAACCCAGCAGGAACCCAAACTGGTGCAGGAAGTGTGAGGGGGGGCGAGGGAGACAGCCAAATGGGGTAAAAGTAAGTTGACAGAGATGGGTCTCAAGTTGATTGAAAGTTTTTTGTTCAATTGTTTTGAAAATACTTCTTTAGAGAACTGATGGTGGCCCTACTTAAATAATTTCCTCTTTGTGACTTGAGGGATGTTGACTTACTGTGGCTTTCACTCCGCTCTGTAGGGGGCGTTAGCACCCTCCAGGTGTCGGCAGTTGTTGGGTGTGTCTGGATGGCTCAGTCTACCTGGGCGTGTGTGGGCACATGTGCAGTCAGTCCCCTCTGGCCTGAGCTTACAATCGCTGTTTTGAAGCTGTTCTGTCCAAACGACACAAAGAGAATTTTTATTTAAACATGAGAAAAAGACAGAAAAACCCCAGCAAACTGAACATGAGAGACCTTATCTAGTGTTAGTTGTAGAAAACTTAAATGGACAGATTGACTTAACAAATAAGAACATATTTATAGATGGACATCTTGGAAACACAATAATAGAAGCTTATCAAGTGAATCGGATTGGTAAGAAAGTTGCCAGTCCTATAGAAAGGATCAAAAGGGGTGGGGACAACAAGTGATAGTGACGCAGTGTTAGGAATGACATAACCATAAGAAGACTCCCATGCGGAATAACTGGACTTTCTGTCTGGAAATTAGTTACCTGTCTAATCAGGTAACGGCACGGCGGGTGCTGGGGAAGGACCGAGCTTCTGGGAAATGTTAAGTGACATAGTGAGCTCTCCAGTCGAGCACGGTAGTAATGTTGGGGAATGTAATTACCTCACGTCAAATGTGTGAACACTTTATTAGAATAAAAAGAGACACATTTTTAGATATAAAATGCTGCATTGGGTTCTTATAGGTAATGGGAACCACTCCACGGAAGTTACACTGCTGTTCAGTTTTCGAAAAGATGCATGAGAGTGCTTACTAGGTACTAACTGCCTTGGGGAGTGTTTGTATACGTGGGTAACTCACAGAGGGTTTGCATCTCCACCAGCTCACACACTCCTGATGACATCCCGAGTTAGGCAGGACACAGGTGCCCATCTCGCCTGTTCAGAGAGAAACAGATTCGCTGAGGCTGAGGGACTTGTTGAGTGTCATGCAGAGCCAGAATGTAAACCCAGGTCTACTTTTTCTTTATTCCTCTTTTCTATAATACCAGCTATTTAGGCCTTTCCTGAATAGAACAAGGATAAGAGGATTGGTCATCTCTGGAACATTTGCTTGGAAGTCCTCAATTTATATCACTACTTATAGGCTAGGGTATGCCTATTACCTTCTTAGTGTTTATAAAGTTAATCATTCTATATAAAACCATACTTTTGTTGTTGAGGATTGATTTAAACATTTTAATGTAAAATGAGCTCAATTTTATAAAAAATAAATTATATTTGTAAACAAAGAAAAGAGACTAGAAATAAATACATCTTTAAATGGATCTTAAATGATTTCTTTTTTCTTCATATTTGTATTTTTCAAAATTTCTACAAGCGTATATATTTTTTACAAGTATGAATATGTGCATATATGGGTGTATGTGTAGATGTATACACATGTATTTAGGAATATAATCTTTCATTACAAACACTTTTGGTCCTTTTTAAAAACAAAGTTATAAAAATGTTGTGCTATTTCGATGAAAGAATTACCACTCCAAACCAGACAATTGTGTGCGGTATTTTGACATGAATTCTAGATCTGTGTCCATTCAAAATTAAATTAAATGGAGGCATCAGAGTTCTGGATTTTTTTTTTTTTGAGGTATAATCGACATAACATTATATTAGTTTTAGGTGTACAATGTAATGATTTGATATTTGTATATATTTAAGATCTACTCTCTTAGCAACTTTCAAATGAGCAATCAATACATATTAGCCACCATGCTGCACATTGAGTGCCCATGATTCATTTATTATAACTGGAGGTTTGTACCTTTTGATCCCCTTCACCCATTTCACCTCCACCCCTCCTCTAGTAACCACCAATCTGTCTTCTGTATGATAAGCTCTGGATTTTAAATCAGAGGACTTGCATTAGAATTCTGACTTGGCTGCCCACAGTGGTATTTACTTAACTTACCCAGTTTTTGAACACTGTGAAGCACTGATGATATTGAAAGCCATCGCCCTTCCAGGTTGCGGGGCTTCCTCACAGTTGCCAAGGGCAGCTGGTGCCTGGGCCCCGGCCTCTCTCTCTCAGGTCAGCGGGTCCCCGGGGAGCCTGTGCCAGAAGGCAGGAGGCTGCACTTCCTCAGTGCGCCACGTGGTGGCGCCTCTTCCCATCTCCCGCCTAGTAGCTTAGGTTTATTACTCCTTTAAATCATTTTTTGCTTCATTCTGAAATTTAAGGCCATTCCCCACCTATCTTCCAACGTCCCATTTTCATTAGGAAGGGGATTGAGGGAGGATGGTAACAGTACCTAATTTCACTAGGTTCCATGTTAAAAATGAGTATTTTAGTCAATTTATCTTTTGGAGATAAAAAAAACATTTTCTGTCATGTTGGTTAGAGGTGACGCTGGAGGTATATTTGGCTTTGCGTTTTCATGAATTTTTATTTTTTCTTTTTTAATGTCAGAGCATTAGTCATTCTGTGGAATTAAGTGAGTTTCCCATCAATCAGGCTGAAATAACTCACATTTTTGATAAAACCCCGAAGTCCAGCTGAAGCATGGCAGAGATTGTTTGAGTTTGAAGCATATGGTGGTTTAAAAAAAGAAAAAAGTAGTCCTGAACCACAAATACATCAGCATTTCAAAGGTTTCTAAAATGTTTCATTCATCATTGTCCCAGTCCTGAAATTACACAATATGTTCCTCAAAGTCAAGGTAATCAAGAAAGGGAAAGAGTTTTCATTTACAAGATTTAAAAATATGTTTCTTAGTTCATTACATAGCTGCCACCTTATCTGAATTATACTTATTTTAAACACTGTAGGTTCTGGTTATCCTCACACACACAGACACACACACACACAGACACACACACACACACACACACACACACACACACACCACTGCAAGTATGAGTTGAATATAAAAAACACATATGAATGAGAGATTTCATTTGAACTGGGTCTTATTTGCAATGGTATTGCACCTTATGGTACCCTGTTTTAAATGGCACATCTTCTGTTTTTACCTGTATTAAATACTGATGTGGCCTTATCTCCTACCTAGATCTTTTCACGGCTCTATTTTGGCTGTATTTATTTTACAAAGCAGGGTAGTCTGCTACTTCAACTGTGAACTTTACGATTTAATTTTCTGGTTCTATATATCAGAAGACTAGTATGCCATAGGGTAAATCACTTAGCCGTTCTTTGTTTCCATTTTTTTCCCACTTGACCAAGTAAGACTCTTTATTTTCTTTTTGGAGATTTTTTCCCCCAAGAATTCACTAAATAATGTATAAGATTTGAAGGTGGTGTTTTTTAGGGGGACGAAGGCAGAATATTTCCTTTGAGAGGAGAAAATAGGCCATTGTTGAAGCATAGGATGAAATTCTGATTCTAATTTATTCTCTTTGAACCTAATGGTAAATGCTACTTTCTGTAAGATGTGGTCCTGAGGGCATTTCCTCTAACTAAACCTTTCCTCCAAAAGGCTGGCACCTTTTGGACTGCTAAAGAGAGATCCCCACCCCCGGCCTACCATCCCACACATCTAAGGTTTTGTTTCTTGGGAGAAAGCAAAGGTCAGCTAAAGTCTCTGGTGGTAGCTAACGTTTACTAATTGCTGGTCTCCAGATCCTGCAAGATACTTTCCCACCTTCCATCCCATAGAACCAGTGTGCTCTCATTATTCAGTCTGGGCGACTAACCACAATTTGGATCCACCTGAGTTTTTAAAGGGGAATCTGTCTCTTCCTGATTGTGTACGAATGTGTTCATTCCTCTACTCAGTGAACATTTATTGAGTCCCTCCTTTGTGCCAGGCATTGTGTCGGGGATACCAAGGTGAATAAGACTCTGAAAAGCTTTGGGACAGACAGCTGAATGTGTGTGTCTACGTATGCACAGATGCACTCACACACACACACACACACACACACACACACAAGATACATGTGGATATGAACAATACAGTTGTGGAAGTGGGAACAGAGCGTGAGCATGTTGCAGGTCACTAACAAGGTGAAATCCCCTGTAAAACTCTAGACTTTCTCTCCAGAATTGGTTTGGAACATTGTTTAATCTAACCAAGGGGAAGTGATTTTCCCAAGGCCACAGAACTGGATCCTGAAAGAATGTGGATCAGAACCCAGGCTTTGACTCTTGTACTTTGTGTAGTGTTGTGCCCAAATGTCTCACAAAAGACAGATAGCCTTTGTGGGCAGTGTCCTACCATGCAATAAAAAGTGAGAACATAAAATTTGTATTTTGATAATTTTCTGTTCTGTTGTTTGTACTCCTACTTGTTTATAAACAAGCATTATTTTTATTTATAAGCTACAGCATGACCTAATAGAGCAAATGGGAACTTCAGGGTTCATAGAAAGGGAGAGTAAAGAGAAAACTAATTTTTACTGAGCAGGCAGGCACTCTGTTTCGACACCCTGACCTCTGCTGTCACATGTAGTCCCTTTAGTAGCCTCGCAAGTTCCATGGCATTCTCACTTTCATAGCCGAGGACACTGGACATGGGGTAATGACCTCCCCAAAGACATGTAGTTGTTAGCTTGGTCAGGTTCAATTCATCCTTTAGCTGTCACCTCCACTCTTCCCCCATTGGATACACACAGCCCCATGGGTCTCTCCTTCTAGGAGCTGTCACAGTGGCAACTTGCACACATTTCCATGATTATTGGATCACCTGTTTTCTGCCCTGGGTGGTGAGCTGTCAGTGCAGGGGCTGTGTGCTTGGTGCCCCTTTCTATTCTGGGTGCAGGAGGGACATGCTCACGTTTTGAGGAATTAGATCTGGGATTCAAACTCTTCTCGCTACCACAGGTAATCTCTCTATAAAGTTCTCTGAGATCCTCTTTGAAAAGACAATGTAGACAAACAAAAGTATCAAATTTTACCTTCTATCCTTGTCTCTGTAGTGGGTCCTTGGAAGTCACTGGGAAAATCAGGAATTACCTTGTTCACATATCCACCCTCTGTCCACTCTTTGGTTCTGTTGCCTCTCTCCCCGTTATCAGTGGAGAGTATGCTGGACACAGCACTTTCTACGCTCAGAGCCTAGAAAATATATCTGGTCAGGACACAGACAGAAGTGTACACCTCAGGTTTTACTGTGGACTGCCCAATGTGTTCATTAGCTAATTCCCGGTTTCATGTCAGCCCCTCACCAAAGGCTCAACAGAAATCAAGGTAGGGGCGGGGATGGCACACAAAGGAAAACAGAAATGTCACTTGTGTACCATGTATTCACTCTGAGTGGCCCAGCTTTTTTTGTTTTGTTTTAACCAAATACATGTGTATTTTTAATTGCCCAAAAATGTATGTATTCTCAGACAAGATTTTTAGGAGGTTAGTGGTCACTCAGTAATAAATCAAATAGATCAAATTCATAAAATAGATGAAATGACCTTTTTTTCCATTCTTATTTGCTCTGCCAAACCAGTGTGTTAATACTTGCTCTTGCAAAATTTCTGGACATTCGGCTAAAGCCATGCAGTCCTCCTGGGGCACTCCGAAAGCTGTCTTCACAGTGAAAGGGACCGGGCATTGGGGGTGAAGCTGGCCAGGCGTGTGCAGTGCCCCTTCCGCTCTCTCCAGACCTGCACTGCTTATCTCACACTTTGTTGGACCCTGCACAGCAGGGTGGGTGAAGGATAGAATTGCAAACAGAAATTGTATTTGCTTTTGTTGAGTGAAGCCAAAAGTCTTAATATTATTTTATGCACTCGATGTAGATGACAACTGACATGAGAAAGAGAGCTATTTTTAAGAGCACCACAAGCATCTTTACAATCAAGGGTGTGGGGGGAGGACAATATAGGAAGCGTGTGTGAGTGTGTGTGTGTGTGTGTGTGTGTGTGCATGCTTTTTAAAAGTTGTATCTAATCAATGTCTCCACCCTCTCCAAAAAGACCAGAATTGATTAGAAGGAAAAGATTTAACTTGATGCACAAAATTCTGTATGCATGCCAAATACTGGAGTGAAAAAACATTTGGCATCTGACTGAAAAGACACCAACCAACCATGTGATTTCTATGGTTGAACACTGTCAAGATCTTGAACTCCTATATTTCATTTAAAAAATTGCTCCCTGAAGTGCAAACTTACTTCAATTTTTGAATAAAATCTAGCATTCAAATTTATAGCCACTTTGAAAACTGAGGGTTTATTTATATCGTATAAACCTGAGCAGATTCTTAATTGCAGTAGCCATGTTGCACATGGAGAATCTAGATTAAAAACAAACAAGCAAAAAAAAACTTCCACATAGGTTTTTCCACATTTTTGGGATGCTTTCATAGGAGCCATCATTTATGGGAAATGTATTAAAATCCTGCCATATTGCGGTTTAAATTTAAATGTACCACTTCCCAGAAGAGATTTTAATGTATCCTATAAACTAAAATATACACTAAAAAGTTGTGGGGGTTTTTTGTTGTTGTTTGTTTTTTGTTTTGTTTTTTTCTTTCTAGTTTTTTTCCGTCTCTTGTAAGCCTGAGTCCATTGAGAGAGATGCCGGTTCTTGAGTGATCTTTGTGTGCTAACAACCTGTCGGGGAGCTTCTCTCTGCTCGCTGTAGCGGGCAAAAGTCATCTTTGTTTGCATGAAAGTTAAGGTCTGATTGAACTAGGGTGAGCCTTTCATTTTAAGAAGAATTAAAGACTGGGGTGTTTTTAATGTTTTAATCTCTGTTTATGAGGTTTCTGTTACGAGAGGAAAATTGATAACATTTTTACCTCAGCTAACGGACCGTGCTCTAATCCCACGTTTACAGTGATTTATATTCTCCGTGGCAGCGTGCGGTAACCTCAGAGTGATACCACAGTGGTGTGGATTGACTGCACTCCAAACGCTGGGATCACATACATAATGTTTGTACTTTTAAATAATATTCAGACACCAGAATAAATACCACATGTGCACCGATGCTGGTTACAATGGAACCTTGTCATTTCTTGTGAGGGAGAACATTCTTTGTTTCTGATTCCTGTTTGAAATAAGTATGCAAAAGATAAGTATGTACATTGACAGCATTTTAAGAAGGCTTAGGTAAGTACACAGCTCAGGATGGAGCTACTATTCCTTGAAGGGCTGCATTTAAAACTAAAAAGAATTGTGTCGCCACCACCCCTCTTTGACACACATGAAGGCAAAGATTGGTGTCCAGCGTTCCCAGTGTAGGATCAGTTTTTATATTTTATGTCTGCAGCACGCTGCAGCTAAAGGACATCTGCTGAAGAAAAATTACCTCCTTGAGCACTGTTCATAGGCACAGTGAGACTAACATGCTGATGACATGGTAACGGGGAGAGTAACGCATGTGATAATGGGGAGGGATGGATTGATTGGAAAGCCGTGACTCAGTGCGAGACCCAATGTCATCTGATGCCACAAAAGCAGAATTTAGGTGGCCTGACATCATCAAAATACAGATAATCAATCTCCCCTAATCCATTTTTTCCCGTATGATGTTGAAGATTTAAAAGTTTCATAAAGTTAGAAATACCTCCCAAGTAATGCACGTTTAGATTTTTGTTTTTATCCATCGTGGTTGGAATTCTAATCCACCTCGACATATTTTTTAAATAGACACGGTAGAATGCCTTTCATATTTGTACATCTGTGACAGGCTCCAACAAGTCAGTCCACATTTGCTGCTTGGGGAAGCATTTCCATCCAGGTTTTGCCGTCAGCTGAGCTCTATCGCGCTAGTGCTTATGACATTTCAATAATAGTTTGTGGATGAGGGAACGCTGGGCATTGCGACTGATGGCTTCCCTACCCCAGCACCCCCAGCCCCACCCAGCCATGTGCGGTTTGCCCAGAATATATAGCGTGAGATTAACATGTGAGTCATACATCATAATGCACCTCTGACAGTTTATCTGGCACATGACTCAGAGTTTGGGGAAGTCTTGCATCCTTTCTGGGACTTCTTTGTAGAAATGGTCCTTGTTATAAAAATGCTCAGAAGGCCCTTCTTGAAGTTGAGAAGTTATGAGACAAATATATTGAACTTCTGACATACTGTCTCTCCTTTTCAGCTTTCCGGATGATCCCGTACCCCTTGGAAAAGGGGCATCTGTTTTATCCCTACCCAATCTGTACAGAAACAGCAGACCGGGAACTGCTTCCGTGTAAGTCTCACCTCTCTGTATTCCGCTCTTCAGCCAGTGAGGGTAGCCTGCCTGCGGAGGGAGCAGGAAGGAGTGAGAATGACACGTGCTTATAATGTCCCTTGTCTTTTATCACTCTTCTCCCAGACCTTGTCCTTAATTGATATCATGTGCATTTAAGTGAGTTATGGGAGTGGATTCGGCGTCCTGCTCCTCCTCATCTTTCCAGATTTGTCAAAGGGAAGACCCCAGAGGGCTGAGATTAGATGAGGAGGCGTCCCGGGGGCCTGAGCACAGAGACCCCCAGCTTGGGGCTGAGGTGGGCTGCGCGGGGCCAGCATGCAGGGTGCTGCTCAGAGGCAGTCCGCACAGCCTGGGGTTTGCAGAAGAAGCGCTGACCTCAGAGGGAGCAGCAGATGAGTCAGGGGAGGGAGGGCCGCTCTGCCAGAGGCGGAGTGTGGGTGGGATGGGTGCTCTCTGTGGTGACACAGCGCCCTTGGCCACCAGGACTTCCCGTGAGTGTCTCGGGATCCCACGTAGAGAGCGGTGTGCCATGTGCAGAGCACACGTGCAGCCTCAGCGCGAATTCAGCACAGAGGGGCCCTGCCCTCGAGGGCCGGACCAGCTGGCAGTCTGGTGGCCCATGCTGCTGTGGAAAGTATGATTTGGTTTACTGCAGTACAGCATTGTTTTGACAGTCCTGGCTAACTAGTTATTATCAAGTCATACTGTGCACAAGGTCATGTCCAAGCTCTTCATGTGGCCATATTTTCTCACTCAGATAATAAGCTCCAAATTTTGGCTATTCGCTCTTCCCCATCCTCACTCCTGCCACCCCCTCCCTTTTACCAGCCCCAATTATATCATATCTCATAGCTATAACATGTTTAAATACTTTGCCCAGAGGAATAGTGTAACTTTGGAGCCCTGGGTGCATAGTAAATTGTCCAACACCAGCGTTATTGAGCTGGTCGTAAATCTCCCACGTGGTGGGGTCTGGGTGCAGACCGACTGGCTGTCTCAAACTGAAGTAGCAGGAGGTAGCTCGCTCGTTTCCTTGCTAGCCAGCCCCAACGCGAGCTTTGTCACTTAGGGAGCGGGGAGATTTCAGTGACGTGTTGTTCCTCACTGCCCGAGTTTTATTGTGAAAAGGGTCTGGTGTCTCACACTACATTAGATTTGATTTCAGAAATCCCTGTTATGGGCCCATACTTTACCTTTTGACTCCCCCTTCAGGGAGATCCTTGTTAAAGTTTCAGTTTTCTGGTAAAAAAGACAGTTTTCTGAAAAGTACACTGTTTTAAAATGTTTTAGTTGAGCCCAATTAAGTTTCCATGGGGATGGATTCACTATTAGAACAAGATTACAGTTCTTAAAAGAAACTTTATAGGAATAATCTTTATAAGCCTGAAATAGAAAATTATGGCTCACATTTAGTTAATTGGAGGCAGTGGTTCAAGCCAGGTCTCCCCTCAGAATCTCTTGGTAGGCTGGGTTTTGAGGATACGCATGTGGAGAGGCTTGGTTACTTCACGTGCCCCCCACATTTCACACACTGTTAAGTGCCATAATTGGCACAGTGACCTCCACCCCACGTTTGAATCCGAGCAGGTGCCCTCCTGGATTCTGGTGGGCGCCATGCTTGTTTGTGTTTGTTCCTCTGTCCTGGGCCCTCCACCCGCGTCTCAACAGAGTGGATTAGTGTTTAGGGCTCTAAGTAATGCGAGCTGAGGGGTTGGAGAAAGGCCTTTAGATCTTGGATTTCCTGAGGAAGGTGCAGCTCTTGGGTGCTTTCGGTCCCTGTGTCGGTACTGCTCGCACGCAGATTCGGTGGTGTCGGGTCCTGTGTCGGTACCGCTAACAGGCAGATTCACTGCTCCCTCTACCAGGGCCGAGGGCAGCTGGAGCTTTTCCCTCTGACGGGTCAGCCCCTGTCTTCCCAGTCAGCACCCCAGGATCCCAGGTAACAGGCATCCACAGAGCCACAAAAAGCAGAGGAATCCATTTTCTTGTTTTTGTGCCACAGCTTTTTGGTTTCCCCAAACCCATTATTTGAATTTAAAATTATGAAAGTCACCCTAAAGAGCATTAGTAATTTTTTGGAGGTGGTGGTGGTGTTTGGAAGTATATTAACAAGAGTCTCCCACAGTTGTGCCAGATGACCCTTCAGCCTTTATCCCCAACCCTTGCAGATTGATAAGGCCAGCGTAGGAGGTCCTCTCTGGGTGGCTCTCTACCTGGGCCTCCCCCTTTGTCAACATACACAGAGTACGCCTGGAAAAAAAATACAAGATAAACTAATATCGCCTCATTATAATGATTAGAAATTATAGGAAAGTGAAAAATCTGGAGAGACTTTTCTCCAGTATAATTGATTTTGGATTTTCTGGGTTTTGTACATTAAACGTGTTTCATAATTTGAATCAAGTTTTGTTTTTGTGTTTACTTTTGAGAAAGGAACATTATAAATTAGGCCTAGATGGTGTTCCTCTCCCTGCCCATGAATGTGTGCCATCCCCAAATAGCACTGTTACGCTTCTAGACCGAGCGCTGAGGTTGGAAATGGACTCGGGAGAAGAAGCAGTTAGGCAGCCGAAGGCGCCAATGTTGACGGTGGTTCATTCCAATACCCTACCTTGTTCATTTGCAAAAGGCTTCAGCCAAAGCTCTAAAGAGTCCGTCCCACATACAGAAATTCCCTGAGAATGCATTGTCTTCCAGCCCTAGTATTTCCCTTTTATCTTCTCCACAGCTTTCCATGAAGTCTCAGTTTACCCAAAGAAGGAGCTTCCCTTCTTTATTCTGTTTACTGCTGGATTGTGTTCCTTCACAGCCATGCTGGCCCTCCTGACACATCAGTTCCCGGAACTTATGGGGGTCTTCGCAAAAGCTGTGAGTACTTGCCAAGAGGGAGGCCTCAGGGAAGGGGCAGGAAAAGCCACTGAAGCAGCATAAGAGAAGCAGGGTGTCATGTAGAAATGGATACGCCTGTATCGATCATTTGCTCTCATTTGCTCACTGTTTAATTTTCCTTGTCGTCAGTGGAATCAAAGGTTGAGAGTTGAACGAGAAAGTGTAGGTTGTTTGTTAATGCACGCCTTGTCGTTCTTTACGCACAGAAAAGTTCTCAGCAGTTCCCCCAAAATGCATGAGGTCTATAAGGATTAAATAAATAGTTAAGGGAATCAGCAAATGAAAAATGTGTGGGAAATTATTCAGTTTTTGTATAAATTGAATGACATTATTTCTAATCTTTAGATATTGTGGGTCTTTTTTCAAGAAAGATGAGATTTACATTTTCATAGATGATTTAAATAAAAAAATTTAATGGTTACAAAGCTTTGGCTTATTTGGGGAATGAACTGAGAGGGTGTGGAGGGCTTGTGGTAGTAAGAAGTATGCAGATACTACGTTTAGAAATGTGGAAATCCACTAAGAGTCTTTAAGGAGGGTTGTGGAGAAGAGCTTTAATCAGAAAAGCCATCTGCACTGACAGTCAAGAACCATTGTCTCCTTGCTGAAAACTGACCATTCCAGGCTGCACATGCAGTGAGTATAAGTTTACTGGTTTGGCCACAGATGATTTTAAACAGAAGGATTCAGGAAGAGAGTATGCATTGCTTCCCTGGAACTCCATTCTGATTTCAAGGCGAGTGGAGTCAGGAAGGATGATTGCTAACTTGGCTGGATTGATTTAATCCCTTTCCAGATGATTGACATGTTCTGCTCGGCAGAGCTCAGGGACTGGAATTGCAAGAGTATTTTCATGCGTGTTGAAGATGAACTGGAAATCCCACCGGCACCTCAATCTCAGCATTTCCAAACCTGAACTCATCAGGCTCCTTCCCTCACCACCAAAACCACTCCTCCTGTACTCCCGGCCTCCGCCACGCGCTCAGTTACCCCAGCCAGGAACTCAGCAGCCCTCCTGAGCTCCTTCTCCCACTGGCCATACCCCAGCGCCCTCCACCACCTTGGGTCTAACCTCCTGAGCCACTAGACTTTCAGTCCGTGTGATTCACCTCTTCCTCCCCTCCTGTCCCCCACGGCCTCTCTCCTAGTTTAGGTCTTCGTTATTTCTTGCCTGGACTCCTGCAAAAATCTTTAACTGGTCTCCTTGCTGCCAGTCTTATTCTCTGCCAGTCTTTCTTTCATACTGACACAAAAATGATCTTTCTTAATTACAAGTCTGAGCATGTCACTTCCCTGCTTCAATTTCCCCACTGGTCTCCTCCCATCTTCAGGATAAGCCCCAGCTCTTTAGCATCGCATGCAAGGTCCTTTGGGGTCTGGCCCTTGCTGGCCTGTTCTGCCTCATCTCATCCAGCTCTGCACAGACACTGCTCTTGGGCCACAGTGAATTAATTACTCACCATTCCCAGTGCACCAGGCAGCTGTCCACCTCAGGGCCTTTGCACGCACAGTTTGCTCTGCATGGAATGTTCTTCCCATGCCCACCCGACCTGTCCACTCTACTAATGCCTCTCTATTCTTTTATCCTCAGCTTTCGTTCTAAGTTTCTCCTAAGCTGAGTTAGAGCACTGCTTTGTGATCCCACAGTATTCTATGAATACCTATATCATCACATTTACTGTACTGGATGATAATTGTTGAAAACTTGTCTGTCGCCCTTTAGAATGGGAGCTCCTTGAGAGCAGGACTGTGTCTTCCTCATCTCTGTATCCCCAAAGCTTTGCACAGTGCATTGCACATAGTAGGTTTTCAATAAATGATTATTAAATAAATAAATGGTAGTGGTTTCTGCAGAAAGAATCAATGTAAAAATCAGATACAGCCTAGCATTTCTTCTTTGATATTTATAATCATAGACTCCTAAAGTTGAAAGGGACCTTAAGCAAATTGCTTTCAACAGTAACATGGTGGAGGTCATCTAGTCATGTCTTGGATCCTGTCAGCAATGGGGAACTCACTCATTTAACACGGAAGCCCATTTCATTGTTGCATCTCTCACAATTTTTCTTATACTGATAAAATCTGCCTCTCTTTAATGTCTACTGTTCCTTTTCTGCCCTCCGAAACCATAGTAAACAAGCCTATTTCCTCTTGCAGCTTCTTAACACAGCTCCCACACCGTGGCCACCTCTACCTTCTGACCACCCCCTCTTCTCTCCAGGCAGAAGACCTTAAACATCCTTACGTCTTCTGTGCGTGGCTTCTAAGCCCTGCATCGTCCTCCTCACCTCCTTGATGCCCCCAAGTCTGTGGCCTTTGCTGTTCATTACTTTCTTCTACTCCCAAGCCAACCCATGAATAAAAATAGTTGCCAAACTTCTGGGCAGATTAGAGTGCAGCTTAGTAAAATTGTAAGTAAGAATATATTTACGGTGTTAGGATTCCTCCTTTTATATTCTTCTCTTAAACATTTTTTAAGGTGTATTTGGCCCAGTATTCTTCATTAAACTGAAAAACGGCACTTGATGGGAATTCTGGATCAGAACAGTCTCACCTCTAGCGTGCATCAAGTTCAGCTGGCCCCACCACCAGGCGGTCAGAACCGGGAGCGTTGGCGCCCAGGAGTGCATGTTTTTCACAAGGACCCAGTGCCTTCTGAGGACTAGGCCTGTGGACTGTGTTTCCTTCCAAGAACATTTGCAGGAGTGCGGTGGGCTCTCAGAGCTGTTGAAGTGTTCAGTGGTTTCACCCTGGCTGCACCTTGGAACCACCCAGGGAGCTAGAGCATTACTGGTGCCTGGCCCCCTGACCCCCCTAGGGTCGTACTTGATGGGTCCAGGGTGCAGCCTGGGCATCTGAGTTTTCAGACGCTCCCCAGGTGACTGGGTGTGGAACCAGGGCTGCAAGAAGCGAAGTGCTGCACGAATGAAACGACTAATTGCCTGAAACCACTTTAACGGGGAAGGAGGGAGTAGAAGCGGGGTTGGGAGGGGGGAGGGGGGCGGTATAGTAAATAGACTAAGACTGGGCTGGGTGTTCTCTAGGAAAGGCTGGGCAACCTCCCGCACCTCAGAGACGTGTTCATTGTGGATGTGAGACAAGGGGCCACGCTCCTCACTTAATGTTTCCAAGTTTGGGCTTTGAGTCTAAGAGCCAATGATTCAATAAAGTGTAAGTTTGCCTTCACGGGCCTCCTACTTTATGCTCCACCAAGGTGTGGCCGTTTGGTCAGCTCCTCGTGATTTTCAAATGTGCTTTAGATAAATTTGCTTTTAAACCTCTGTCTGGAGGGTCACATTCATCTTGCCCTTCATTAAGGTTTAGCAGTTTCCAGGATGTCTGGAGAGACTCGGTGGGGAAGGAAGATGGATGGTCTGAAGGAGACGGGCCGGCACCCCCCTCCCCACCGGCCCTGTCTCCTCCACATTTTCACCCGTGGCGCTTCACAGGGCCCCTCACAAGTCCTCGCAGGTTATCGCAGCTGCCCTGTAGGCTGCCTGCAACCATTTGCAGCTTGTGAAAATGATTTTCTCAGCCCTGCCTGAGATAAGGCCCTGGGATAATGACTTTTAGTAGATGCGGAGAGATTGCAGTGCGGCCCCCAGGCCACATGCAGTTTGGGAACTCTCCAGCGAGTTTACATGGGAATATGCAGCCAGCAAGGAAGCCGCAGCAGGGGAAGTGTGAGCCACTGGAAAATAGTAAAATGAGAGGTTTCAGCAGGCTCGTCCCCTAATCTAATCTACCTCAATGACTTGGGACTAACTTCCTGGAATGTTTGGTTACCAAGATAAGGATGCCCATATAAATAAGTTATTTTCCAAGCCCAGCCTCTCGCACAATGCAGGGAGGTCCGCATTCTGACCCCTCCTGCTTTCAAGGGCCCTACTTTGCTCCTCCGGTGTCTCTCCTTCCTTCCTTGAGCCCGAGCCCCTGACTTCTGACTCTCATCTTCCCTTGTAGGCCCTGGCCTCTTTGACGTCTGACATTGATTACAGTGAAATGCCAATTGTCTGATTGCCAAGGGGCACCTGGAACGTATTCAGATAAGCAGAGCGAAGCATGTTGGGATCCATGACCTTCTAAAGAATGGTGTTTCGGGAGAAGGAGGGTCAGGCGATTGAAGTGTCACTCTCTCTTTTATTAGTTCATTTGCTTTTTCTCCCCACAAGACACTGAATTACGCTGCGTTTTGCACTGTGGGGCTCTGCCCTCGCTGAGAGAGCTGTGGACCCTGAGAGAGACATGCTGTGCCAGGGTCACCTGCTGCCCCTCGTTTAGACTTACTATCCAGTAGATTCCACAGGTCTGTGAGTGACACTGCTGCACTGGGTGTGGCTCGGGCCAAAAAACGGGGAGACATTCAAACATACAAAGGGATGTAATTGAGCACCGCTAGCAGGGCAGGCTCCTCCAAGCAGGTTTGTAATGCCTCCTGATGAAAGCCACTGACCTATATTTGGTTCCTAAGTGAAAGGTCTCAGCAGCTCCCCAGCCTCATTACATTGTCTGCCTCTCCCTGTGGGTGACCAAGGGTGGGGCGCGGGGCGGGGTGCTAAGGAGGGAAGTAGCTTAGTATCTCAACTGCATGCCGCAAGAGAGTTAGGGTCTCTAGGAAGAGGATCAAAAGCTACCAGGATAGAACATTCTAGATGTGAGGCAGAGCAGTAAATTATCACATACATTGGAGGTATGGGGACTTAGTTTTCTTGTGGAAACTTGTTGAGAAGGCTGGTGTAGACCATGGAGGCAGGCTCCACTGTCTGTTCGTGGGCAGTGTGGACAGAGGGAAATTACAGACCTCCAAAAGGGTCAGGCTCATCTCTTGATTTCCAGAGGCCTCACCTTCTGCATTTTTTAATCCAAGTCAGGCCAGTGCCCCAAACAAAGCAAACAGACCCACAGGCATTTATTTTGAACCGACTTGGCTACAACATCTCCGTTCATTCTGCCGCCCCAGCTGATGTCCCATGTTTTAGTGCATGAACTTGCCAATAGCGGGGCCTGAGCGCTGCTTTTCCTGAGTGCACTGGTGGCACTAATCTTCCAGGTGTCCCTCCCCTCAGGCAGAGTGTCATGGCTCCAGATCTGTTTGGGGTCAAGTCGTCAGGATATGGTCATTTCACCAGCAGTACCACTGTTCCCTGAGCGCTGTCTTCCAACCCCTGTCAGCAGCTCTGGTTTATCCTGAGCACTTTAACACCTCGCTCCCCTTTATGGAGCTGAGTATTACAGGCAAATGCTGTGTTTGGTAAAGGCTTTGTGGTCTCTGAACACATATTAATATGTGTGTGTGTATTTTTAATTTTATAATATCATGTTGGGTTACTGCAATCAGTAAAATTCTTCCATGTTATCTTCTCATAACCAGGCTTTTACAAACTGTTTCAGAGGCAGCTTGGGAAGTAATTACTCATTCCTGGGCCCAGTATCTCCCATGATGCCTTATAACTGCATTCAACTCTAAACTGAAAAGGGTAGGCAGCCCATTCTGCAGGGTGAGCACCTCAAATGGTTCTGTGCACCCAACAAAGGACGATTCAGAAGGTTACTGGGAATTCCTGTATAACTAACCACCCACCTGACAAAAGGAAGAGCCATCCGCCTGTGTTCAGGTGCTAACATGGCTGCCTGTTTCTTAACTGCAAACCCAGTCTGGCATTCAGGGCCCTCCCGGGCGTGCTTGTAGTTACTTCTGAGCTCCAACTCTTCCAGCTGAGCTAAACTATTTGCCAGCTTCTGGTCATAACAGTTGTTTTCCCCTTTCTGTTCCAGTTGTTTATTGAGCCTAGAGAGCCCTTCGTTCCTCACCATCTTTCCTCCCCCATCTCAATCTTTTGCTATCCAACCATCTGTTGGGGTCTATGACAGTTGCCTCATTTTAAGTGTTTTTCTGATCCTTTCAATAGAACGGATTCTGTCCCTTTTCTGAACCCTCCTGGTGCTTCTGTTCTGTCGCAGTCTATCTGGCATTATTACTTTGCTGGTTTTAGTGCCCACCTCCACCATTTTGACAGTGGGAGTTTTGTCCTAGATTCCTTCATATCTCACCCAACACTTAAGTGCCTTACTGAGTAAATATATTTAACTGATGTAAAAGATACAACATTGAGGAGGATTCCAAATCTTACACTATCTTGAGTTTCCTTTATGCAAATTGCACACATGATGATCCAGCTATAATGTGTTACAGACCATCCCAGTTTGTATTCTACTGGTTCAAAACAAAACAACAAAAAAACCAAAACAAAACAAAAAAGAAAGGTTCTAAAGCCAAGTGATTTTGGCAAACTTGGCTACCATACCCCTCTTGAAGACCCACATACATAGAACATAGGAATAGTGGAGAAGCCTGTTTTAGCTTCATTAAGTGCAATTTACTAATTTGCTTGACCTCAGAAGCATGTTCTCCATTTGCATATGTGCCCGTCCTACACTACACTTGTACGGGGGTTGTTGGTGGTATAGACAGTGATGTGCTCGGGGCAGGAAATAGGACAAGGACAGCACAGTACAAGGACTGGGTGTTGGACCCTGGAGGTGATACCTTGCTTCTGAAGAGACAGCGAGCAAGGAAACCATCCAAACACCCACCTCATGCCTCGCTGGGTTAGGGCACCTCTTCTCTCAGACACTGGATGGCTTGTGAAGGGAAGCTGATTCTTCACAAGAACATAATCAGAACAGGTTGGAGATTAAGTTAGATGAGTCTCAGGTGAGGCACTGGGTTTCTTAACAGGCTCAGCTCTGAGCTTTCTCTGCATGTAAAGACAAAGGAGTTTACTAACTAAATGGAATAGATCCCAAAGACGTCCTCCGAGCAGCACCTTTTCCACAAGGACATGTCATTCGTGGACTGGCCAGTTTGGTGTCTCCCCCACTGCCCCCAGACTCCCGTGATGCACCCCACTGAGTAGGTAGTTCAGGAATGAGGATGGACTGCACAGGTGTTTGCGAAACAAGAGGATCCCACAGCAGTTCACAACCATACAATGAACTTGACTTTTTAAAAATTGCCTTTTCCACTTAAAGTGAGTTTTATACCCAGCTAGGCAAGCAGGTGGTCTAAGTTGTCACCATTTTGTAACTCTTCTGCCCACTCGCTACCTTCAGTCCATTCTGATGGCACTGGTCATCTGCATGAGCAGCCAGCAGATCCTGAAGGCTCATTGGAAAGCCTCCAAGCTGTGGGGCAGCTGTGAGAGGGGCAAAGGGGCTGCCAGCAGACTCTCCTCCCCTTTATCTCCCAGAGCTGGGGGCAGGACTGGAACGCAGGTGTGATCAGCAACCAATGTTTCCTGTAAACATAAATATGAAAGTATAGCCTTTTGAGACGTTCGTAATGCAGAGACTTAAGAAGCAAGCCTGGATTGGAGAGGTTCATTTCACAACCTTGAATGAGACATCTCCTGACGTCTGTGCCTTTCTGGTTTCTTTGCAGTTCCTCAGCACTTTGTTTGCCCCCTTAAACTTTGTTATGGAGAAAGTGGAAAGCATCCTCCCGTCCAGTCTGTGGCACCAGCTGACACGAATCTAGGGAACTCCATCAGTCCCTCCACTCACCTCACCCCGTGGGCTGCCACCATCTCCGTGCCAATTCCTCCTGGACTGCAAGAAAGCATGACTTTGGAAAAGGGAAGCCATTCCAAGATTTTAAACATTCGTGGACTGTCTGATCCATATTAAAAGCTGTTTTTGTTGTACAAAATTTGTTGATGTTCATTTCTATTATATTTTGCCTTCAAAAAAGAAAAACAGTTAAAAATAAACTTTTGTGTATTGCAGCAACCAGTTGTTATCTTCCTGTGTCTCCCAACCCTAAAAGTGCTGGCATCCCATATAAACCTACAGGTTTACATTTAATTTCCTAGACACCAGGTCTGCTGAATGCCCACAATGGTTTTCTTTACCGATGGAACTCTTTTCAGCAGACCTTTAGAACCTCTACAATATGAGGCGCGGAAAAGGGAAGCTCTTTGGCTCAAAAGAATCCTTTTTCAGACCCAAACTGAATGTCCTTATAGGCCAACTGCACACACACACACAAAGCTTCCCAAATGAATGACAGGAAGTGTGAGTGAAATGACATGTATGTACCATGACAGGTTGTTCCAGTTTAGCGACTACTCCTTTGGTAGAACTCGACACTGCAGCTCTAGGAATCATTAGTGTTTTGCTCTGAAAAGTTGTCGTGAGAAGAAAACATTTGATGAGCTGCTGCAACTTAGCAGTCTGCTATAGAACCCGACCCCTTTACAGCGCTGCCATTTTAAAATGTTTCCTCAGAAGGGTACTTTTTTAAATAGCATGTTTGTATCGCTTAGGATGTGAGCATTCTTTGCGCATTTTAAGGACCGGAACAAAAATGATCATTTGTCCCCATCACCTTTAAAAGCCTCTGCATGATTCAGCCTGCCCAGCATCTGGCTTCGCTTAAGCAAAATAAGAAAAATAATTAACCTTGAATACTCTATCGGAAGTGAAAAGTACATCTTTAAATTTCAATCTAGTGCTTTAAAAAGAAAAAAGGACTGTCCTTTATATAGGTTGTTTTCCCTCTTACTTAGAATCCGGAGAACCCGAAGCATTAAAATGGGCTGCGCTGGGAAAGCACCGCGCCACGTCTCCTTCACGGTTGGACTTCCTGGCAGCTCCTGGTCCTCACCGAAGAGCAAAGTCAGGTGGGCAGGTAACGTTCAGGTGCCCACGGGCTTCACATGCTTTTGGCAGGCTTTTCTTTGAGCCTCCTTTGTGCCCACCCTGATGGATATATGCCGCTGTGTCCTGTGCTTAGGAAATTGTCCTGGAGGAAGTCGAGTCCCAACATCCACACCAGACTGCTGCTCTTGGGGCAGGGCCTGCGTTGGCCTTGTCTGCCTCTTTCCCGCTCCTTTTCTCCAGCATAAACCTTGACCCAGAGGGATGCTCAAAGGATTCGCTGAATGAATCAATACAATACATACCAGGGACAAACAAACTTGTTCGTATTCAGAGGAGATTGGTGCCAGCAGAGAAGGACCAAAGAAGGCATAGAATTGTAACTTTGAACTGAAAGAAAAGGTAGTTATTAATACAGTTATGTGATTTAATAGATAGGGAAACCAGAGTCCAAAGTGATTTAGGCCTGCCCAAGTTCGGACTCTAGACTGTGATAAGCCTGAAAGGTCCGAGAGCATGGAGGCCCTGGTGCGTGAGTAGATGTTAGGGACCCTGCTTCCGGGAAACACAGCAAAGGAGTGCAACAAAACGAGTTAAAAGCACCAATGGAATTGAACAGGACTTCAGAGCAGTTTCATGAAGAAGGGAGGCAGAAGTTAGAGTCTGAAGGGTAAAGGGAGTGAATGAGAGAAGTGAAGGTGGAGAAAAATGGTGACAGAATGAAAAACACCCGGGATTGTTGGAAATGTGTCCAAAGACCCAGAGGGGAGCTAAGCGTGTGAGGAGCTGGGGGAGCTGAGCATGTGTGAACTTAACAGCCCTTTCACCTGATCACCAGCGCCACTCTTGAGACAGGCTGTGACCCCCGGCTCCCTTCCGTCCACCTCTCTCTTCAGCCTCTCTGCCCCACTCTTGAGAGCAGCCCTGACTCACTCTTGCCATTCTCACTTCCCGGGGCCTGGATGCCAGGGAGGTTGCTGTCTTCCCAGCTCCTGCCTTGTTTTACTGCCCCTGAGAACAAGCATTCAGGTCCTGTTTTGTTTTGAAACTTTATACATATCTGTGGAGAGAGAGCCAGAGCAACCAATATAAGAGCAGTTCTTAAGAGGATAATTTTCACATGGTTTCTATACTTCTCCTCTAAGGTCCATGGTTCCTGACTTCTTACTGAGATGGCAGCTGGAATCCTGCCTCCTGTTTTTATTTCTCTATGACGGGACATCGAAATCTATTCTGACGGGCCTTCCTCTATGAAGACCCTCCCAGCAGGACAATAAGTGTCCCTTAGTCTCAACGTATATGTGTTCCTTGCACTATAAATGCAAACATTCTAAATTAAACATTAACAATTTGAACCAGCAATGTATACAGGAAATAATTCAATATGACCAAATGAATCTGTAGGGTTTTTTTTTTTAACTTCCTTGTCAGTTCTTAGTATCAAAGTCATTCTGCCTTTATACAAAGAATTGGAGAGTTTTCCTTATTTTTATATGGCCCAGAATAATTAAACATTGAAATGATCTGCTTTTCAAGGATTAGGAAAAACTCAGATACAAAACATCTGATTTTTGCTTTATTAATGATAGATTTCTGATCATGTTTTTACTATCTGCTATGGTGATCAGACTATGCCAACATTTCATCTCTTATGTTTAGATTGTATATTTTTCTAGGGAATTACCATTTTCTCTAGGTATTCAAATATGTTACCAGAGAGGTAGTTGGGCATATAATTTATATTACATTTTTAATCTCTTATGTGTATTTTGTGATTATTTCTCTTTTCTCATAACTAATTTTGTGTATTTTTGCTGTCTGTCTTTTTTCCCATTTAATCAGCCTCATGCAAAGTTTATGTAATTTACTCTTTCAAAGAAACACGCTCTGGATATACTGCTGCATTCAACCCTACTTTCTGCTTATATTTTATTATTTTCAACTCATCCTTTTTTTTTGGCTCTTCCTCATTTCCCTTGTTTATAAGAATCATAATTTTTCTAATTTCCTTAGATTAGTACTTGGTTCACTTCTATTTTATTTTAAGAAAGACGGTATTTAAGGCTATAAATTTTTCCATGTGTAGCTTTCTTGTCCTATAGATTTTGCTATGGAGTCTTCATCTTTTCTTTCTTCTCTAGAAATTTCTGTTTTGGTTCCTTCTTTTCTAGAGGGGATCACTTTGGGGAATTTTTTAACAATTGATTTCCATTACTGACTTCCAGGAATTTATTTTTAATTTTACTTTGCAATATCTAACAAAACATCAAATATGTTCAACTACCTGTCCCCAAATACAGAAGACCTTATATCTCACACCCATGGATTACTTGTAAGTAAACTTTCGATCCCTCTTTCCATCATTTAAAAAAAAAAACAAGAAAAACAAAAAAACCCATCTTTGTTCAATGTGAAACTTCAGGGGCCATATTAAAATGTTTAAAACATGTTGATGTTCCACTGTTCGTATTGTTTTTCTCCTTGCCCTGTGACCACGTACCTCACCAGCTAAAACAAATCTGTGTGATGAGTAGACAGAGTAAGTCGTACCCCCAATTCTTGCTGGAAGTAAGGGAGAAGGGGTACCTCTAAGATGTCACGTGACATATTTGTCATCTGCTGTGCAGTAGTGACAGCTTGAGCTGTACTAGGGATTGACATGTAGAGGGCGGCGGGGGCTAGGTAGGGCTCGAAGGAACTAGTCTTACAGTTCTGCCTTTTGAGGATCAAGAATGGCTGAAGTTGAACAGACAAGAAATGGCTGCAAAGGAAATGCCCAAGCAGAGGGGGACTGGCCCTCTCTCAGGAATGCTCCTGGGGGCTGCCGGGAACTTGGAGGACAGTGACCTTCAGGTAATGTCTGCAGTTTCTTCCAAGTCATAGCTGTGGTTCTCTAGCAGTTTCCTTTCCCCTCTTTCTCCAGCCTGTCTCTGTGATCCAGCTCCAGCGGATTTCATTGTCCTTTGGGTTCTCAGCCTTGAAGCTTCTGTATGACCAGCCTTAAGCAGAAAACTTTGGAATTGAAAACGTCAGCTGACCATCATCAAAAGGCAAGGAAACCTCAGGTTATTATGTGTTTGTCCAAGGAAGAGGCAGTAAGTTACAATTTTAGAGTGTGTGCAAGGAATGTAATTAAAACACTTTTTTTCTAACCACGTACTTGCTGCACTGAGCCCCCATCCCACAAAACCGGGTTGTCCCTGCCTGTGAGCATTGTTATCCACGCCGGCAGTGTCTTGAGGTCTGAGGGCTCTCCACCTCTGTGGCATGCACAGGCTACAGGACTTGAGGTCCCACTCCATGCCAGGCTCCCCTGTGTGTACCTAAGCCACCCTTTCTGAGGCCGGGGTGCTGCCTGCAGGCTCACGTACCACCCTTTATGCCTCTCAGCTTCTCCTGCACACCCAGGACAGGCTGCACTGGGAGCAAGTCCTTCCAGACACAGGCCCTTTCAGGCTGTTTTCCTGACAGTTGTCTGGGGCAAACAATGGCAAAATCTGGACTCCTGCTGGAAATGATAAAAGGGACTGCAGGGAGAAAACAGGCATTAATGTCACAAAGGTATTTTGCCCCACAAATCGAAGATAACCTCCTTCATATGAGCATAAATTAGGTAGGCTCATTTGTTCACTCATTCTTTTACTTGGTTGCAATTTATTGAGGCCCTGCTGTGTGCCGAGGATATCGTCATGCTCTCCTGATTGCACCTTTATTTGTGTGCCCCCCGCACTGGACCACAAGGAACCCGAGGTGCACGTGATGACATCCATCTTCATACCGTCGTGATGTAGAACTGGCATTCTATATTCTAGAATATTAAGGTTCCATAAATGTTGGCAAGAAGGAAGGACAGACAGGGTAGAGGAGAGGATGGTGCTAAAACAGAAGTGAGCGTCCTTGTATAGACATCCAGGGAAAATATTAAAAGGAAATAAAACCTGTTTATTCCATTCTTGGAACAGCAGCTTCATGAGGAGCTTTTATGAAAACTTTGCCGAATTATCATTTTCTTTGGGACATATTATGTCTTGTCCCATGTTCTCCAGGTGATCACTGTTCCTGTTTCCCGCGCGTCACGTACTCAGTGTGCATGATCTCAGTGCTCCAAACCAGCCTGTGAGCTGGTCATGAGTGTCGTCCCCATGGAGCAGCTGTGGAGTGAAGGAGCTGGGTGTGGAGACTGGAGCAGCGGGGCCCCGGCCGTGACGCGGCGTGCCTCCAGCCCCTGCCCACCTGCTTCCCACTGGCAGCGGCTCACCTGCTGACCTTCAGCTCCGTGGAAACTGCACAGAAACACGACCTCTGCCCTGGACAGGTGCAGAGCCTGAGCAGGTCTCAGGACAAGGCAGACTTCACATCTTCTTCACCGCATGTGTCCTGATGGGAGGTAGGGAACGAATGTTTCTAGAATAGATGATAGAAGCATAAAAACACGTGGAATGCTGTGTATGGATTTGAAACAGGAAGGAGATCCCTGTAATGAATACAGACCAGAGTTTCCCATAGTGGGTTTGGGGAAACCCTAGTCCACTTTTTTGGGAAACATTGCAGCCTTTACCGTTCTCTGGAAGTCACATGGCTGGAAGTCCCATAACGAAGAAATCTGTTTAACCTGGCAATCCCAGTGAGATCACAGGACACTGTCCCCTTACCAAGAATACTTAGGAACATCTCACAACATTTATTTTGGAAAACATTGAACGAGGCCAATGAAGAATCAAAGGCGGGTCCCATAAACAAAATGTATGACCCTTCGGAGCGTCTCATCCATCCAGGCCAGGTGAGGGCCTACCAGATGGTATTCCAGGAGGAAAACGGGGCATCCAGCTGTGAACAGATGCCATGCTCCCTAATGCAGCATCACGGGCCCTGCGTCCACTCCTGGCCTGCCTACGAGCCCCACTTTGTGCTAGTCATGTACCCAGGAGGGTCTCAGGGCCTTTCAACTGTCCACGGTTACCAACACAGCTGAACAAAGTGGAGAAATTAAGGACTGGGGCAGCTGTCATAATTCAAGTGTTCTGTTTTCTCTCCAGTTATCCAAGAAAAACCCAGTGACGGTACCTGAGAGAGCCTGTTAAGAGCTGTTTTTTTGGCCACGGTGACCAGTTAATAACTATCACTCTCCTGGGGACCCCACCAAGTGGGGTTTTTCACCAACCCCAAGGCCTATGGGTCTTATAGCTAACAAATTATATTTTATATTATTTTTTTTAAAGCTGGTTAGTGACAACTAAGATGGTCCCTCTGCAATTAGAATCTGATGTCAGAGTGAGAAAATCCCCTGTTCACTGGGAACTCCCACGTCACTCATCCTGTATTAATGATATTTATTCTCCCTCATCGTTTTATTCTTAAAAAATGGCTCCCCTGGTTGCAATGTTATGTTAAGCATATTACATGTTACTCCAAAGTCAGTTCATATATTACAGCTCGTTACACTCCTGGGTATACATTTCTGAATAGCTCTCACTCTGCAGTTACAGCCCCACATTAAATATGGGCTGCCATGAGTGAGCCTGAGAGGCTTGTCTGCTCATTTCTGGATGCTTGTTTTTCCTGGAAGTTTTCTTCCCCCTCTATTTTATACTTCTTGGGGGAAGATATGGCCTCTACTGAGAAGAGTCTACCTGGAGAAGGTGGAAAGTATTTTCCTCTAGAGTTTTCTGGGGTGGATGTTAGAAAGTGGCAGCTGTTTGGGGCAGAGTGCTACGTGCTTTCGGTGAAGTCAGTGTGTTTGGAAGGTGAGTGGCCACAGATTAGAAGAGGCAGGAGATGGGGGTGCCGGAATCCACCAAGACCATATCTTTCTTTGGCAGAATTCACATCAAAATGAGTTTTTGTCGTCTTCAGCCATGGGGTTTTTGTCTTCTCTGGCTAGCATGCTCTGAAGCATCTGTATTGTAGCATTATTAATAGACAGTTTGAGGGATTTCACATGAGGTAATCTTTTTAGTCACCTCAATAAAATCCAGAGTGACAACATACTTTTATTTCTGTCTGCTTCAGGACCCAAGCACAGAGTTCTAATGTGCCGCTGGCTTCTTTCTTTGCCTCATTCATTCATTCAGCATTTTTTGTGCTTTGAGTTCCATCAATGAACAAGAAAATATCCCAATGTGTACCTGTTTGTGGCCTATGGTGAGGGTCACAGTCTCTGGGGAAAGCCCTGCATTCCCTGGGGTGGGCTCCCCCCCGTGACACCTGATGCCAGGCAACACCAGTACCCCTCTGCTGTGGTGGGGCTCTGCCGAGTAAGAAACAAAGTTGGACAGCAGCACTTCCTCCCCAAGGGGCCTGTGCAATTATTCTCAGTGGGCCCCAAACGCTCTCAAAAGGTGAACAAGTCAAGAGCCTCTTTTCTCCTGTGCAACTTTGTCAGTTCTGATCTCTCCACATGACTCCTTTCAGATTCTCTCAGCTGCTGCCCAACACAGTGTGACAAGCGCCAGGCACCTCTCTTCTTCAAGATAAGGGGGAGTCTTCAGAGGAAAAGTGAGTGCCATGGGCCAGGGCACGAGGGCCTCTGGAGCCCACTGCCGTCTCCCTCGTCTGCAAAGGCCAAGGCCCGAGACCCTTGGGATAGGAGGATCAGATTGTGTCCGAAATACATCTGAACCTCTGGGGGTTGTCTGTAGCCATATAAGGAGCTGGTCAAGAGCTATTTATCAGGAAAGTTCTTGAGGGCAAAGAGAGCCTACAGGGCACTTCAATTAGCTGAGCAGTCCCTGGCTCAGCTTTCATGTGCCTGCAGCTGTCACCAGGAAGGATATCGGCCATTCAAATGGCACTGCTATTGCGATTTCATATGTAAGGGCTGCAAAGGGCCTCTTTCCCTGTCCTCAACTCCTTTCAGCGTCTTTGCCCATATTTGCACAGGGTCTTGCACTCCAGGAAATGTTAGTCTAAAAATAGCCAAGCTATAGGCAAGTAGGTGTTTTAATCACCTACTTTATCAAAACATCAGAAGAGCTTGCTCCTCAATGGTCACCACAGCCAAAGACATCTTAAAAGGATCTTTCAGGTAATCTACCTGCTTTGGCTGCCCGATCCAAATAAGAACAGAGAACGTGAGACATGACAGCTGCCCCAGGCTCTAATTTCTGTCTTGCTCCACTGGGGTTATATCCACTGACCGCCTCAACCCTAGGGGCCCTATGGCACAGCAAGACGAACAAGTTCCGTTTGAGTCTCAGAAAGAAATGTTTTCATACCTGCAGACTTTCAGGACTCATATATACACTTGCCTTTAAAAACATCTCTAGATATCTTTTAGTTCAGAAAGATCTCACCTGATGCTTAAAAAGCACACTGTAGTTTCCAAAATTAGGAGCTCCACACATCCCACAGCCAGTTTTCTACCATAGAAAGAAGTGAACCAAGCTTTGAGATATTTATTTCAATTTTTATCTCTGCAGGATGATTTCTCCATCTCTTCTATGAAATATCTGAATCCTGATTTGATTTGCCCTGTCATATAAAGGAAACTTTTTCAAAAATTCTCCCTCTGTTCATACCATTATGATAGCATTTAGAACGTCATATTTTAATGTCTCTCTCTATCCTCCTATCAGATTGTGAATTTATTCATCTTTGTATGCCCAGTGTTTAGCACAGTGTTTGCATTGATGGAGGTCAGTGAATGCTGAACAGAAGGAAGGAAGAAGGAGAGAGGGAAAGATGGGTGGTTAGAGTCTTAAAAGTGTTTTCCTCCCAAGTTGTATCATATGAGAGCTTAAACTCTGAGGGTTTGTGGCTTGGGCTCTAGCACCCTTTGTACAATATAGTTTGGTAGCTAAAATTGAAATGTTTCATCAGCTATATTCTGAGCCAATTTACAGTTAGTCACCTGAATATTTTCTCTACATGTGAGTAGTAAAGAGCAAGACCAGCCTAAAGAAAGGTGTGAGGCTGGGACTCAAAAGTTCTGTGTACCTCATCCATAGCCTATTGCAAACACAGACTTCTGGAACTGGAAGACATATAAATAGTCTGGAAAGCTAACAATGAACTACTGCAAAAAGAAATTTAGAAATCAATCCCATTTACCAAAAACAATAAAATACATAGGAATAAACTTAACCAATGAGATGAAGACTGAAAATTACAAAATATTGCTAAAAAAAATTAAAGAATGGCAAAAAATCAGAAAGTCATCCCACGTTCATGGATTGAAAGACTTAATGTTGTTAAAATGTCCATACTACCCAAACTGATCTACAGATTCAGTGTAATTCCTATCAAAATCCCAATGACATGTTTTAGAAACATTTCTAAAAATCCTAAATTCATAGGGAACCACAAAGGACTTCAAATAAACAAAACAATCTTGAGAAAGAACAAAGCTGGAGGCATCACACTTCCTGATATCAAAATATATTACAAAGTACAGTAATTAAAACAGTATGGTACTGACAGACAGACCAATTGAATGGAATAAAAAGCCCAGAAATCAACCCATGAATAAACAGTTAACTGATCTTCCACAAGGCTGCCAAGAATAAACAATGAGGAAAGGAGACTCTCTTCTAAATGGTGTTGGAAAAAATGATATACTCGTACACATGTAAAAGAATGAAATTGGACCTTTATCTTACATAATATACAACAATCAACTCAAGATGGATTAAAGACTTAAAGGCAAGACTTAAAACTGCAAAACTCCTAGAAGAAAACATAGGGAAAAGCTTTGTGGCAATGATTTCCTGGATAGGAAACCAAAAGCATAAGCAACAAAAATCAAGAATAGAACTGAAAAGCTTGCTTTCTTCAAAGTAAGTAATCAACATAGTGAAAAGTTAACTTATGGAATGGGAGAAAGAATTTGCAAACCATATAATCAATAAGGGTTAATATCCAAAATATATAAGGACCTCATACAATTCAGTAACAAAAAGACATATAACTTGATTTAAAAATGGGCAAAGGACTTGAATAGACATTTCTCTAAAGAACACATATAAATGGCCAACATGAAAAGATATTTAATATCAGTAATCATCAGGGAAATGCAATTCAAAACCAATATAACGAAACAAAAACAACAACCAAACAAACAAAACCCACAACAAGATATCATCTCACACCTGTTAGGATGGCATATATATAAGATAACAAATATTGTCAAGGGTATGGAGAAATTGGAACCTTTGTACACTGTTGGTAGGAATGTGAAATGGTACAGCCTCTATGGAAAACAGTAAAAAAATTTTAAAATAATGCTACCATGTGATCCAACAACCCCACATCCGGTTATTCATCCAAAAGAATTGAAATCAGGATCTTGAAGAGATACCTGCACTCTCGTGTTCATTGCTGTATTATTCACAGTAGCCAGAACATGGAAACAACCTGAGTGTCCATCAGCAGATGAACAGATAATGTGGTCTGTACATATAGTGGAATATTATTCAGCCTTAAAAAGAAAGACATCTGTCTTATGTGACAATACGGTTGACACTGAGGACAGCATGCTAAGTGAAATAAGCCAGTCATAGCATGATTCCATTATATGAAGTATCTAGAGTAGTCAAACTCCTAGAGGGAAAGTAGAATAGCAGTTTCAGGGGACAGAGGGAGAAATGGGCAGTTGCTATTCCAAGGGTATAAAGCTTCAGTTACCCAAGATGAAGAAGTTCTAGAGCTCTGCTATGCAGTGTTGTGCTTATAGGTAACAATACTGTACACCAAATATTTGTCAAGACGGTAGGTTTCATGTTATCTGTTCTTTCCACCGTAAAAGAACAGTCTAGAGAGGTTGTAGAATACCTCCATCTACTTCTGTTCCTGACAGAGAAGCGTGAGTATTCTTTGCAGAACAAAACGAAGTTGTCCCCTTAGAAGAGGGTTTCTCATACTCATCACTGTGACAGTTTGAGCCAGATGATGCTTTGTGGTGAGGGATTGTCCTGTGCATTACGAGTATAAAAGATTTACCAGCATCCACAGCCTCTACTTATGGGATTGCAGGAGCAACCCCCTCCCCACAACTATGACAACCAAAAATGTGCCCAGAAATTGTCAAATATCCTCTGGGGGCCCAAAATCACTCCTGGTTGAGAACCACTGCCTTAGGAAGCATTCCAGTGAGCCCGGAGCTTTGGCAATGAAGGTGTCAGTGGAAGGTCAAATGCAGTATTTGGTGGCGTTGTGACCTGGTGACGTCATCTTCTCAGGAGTGCAATGTGCTCATTGAAAGGATAAATGACCTGCTCTGGCTCTGACAGCCTAAATTGATGAGGACAGTCAAAGCACATCTTGCTCTCAGCCGTTACCTAGTTTTCTATTTCCAACAAAATGAAAGCAGAAAAGCACTCTATATTAGTTTCCTAGGGCTGCCATAACAAATCACCACTAGCAGGGGGACTTAAGACAACAGAAATTTATTCTCTCACAGTTTTGGAGGCCAGACGTTCAAAATCAAAATGTTGACAGGGTCATGCTGTCTCCAGAAACTCTAGGGGAGAAGTCCTCCTTGCCCTTTTCTATTTCTGGTGGCTCCAGACCTCCTTGGGCTGTGCTTCCATCCCTCCACCCGGTGCCACCATGCTTACACAGCCTCTCCCTCTGTGTGTCTCTCCTAAGGACACTTGTCATTGGATTTGGGGCCACCCAGACAATCCAGGATGCTCTCACCTTGAGATCCTTAACTTAATCACATCTGCAAAGACCCTGTCTCTAAATAAAGTCACGTTACAGCTTCCGGGATGTGGATATACTTTGTTGTGGGCCCCCATGCAACCCATTACATACTCTAAAACAAAATCCATTTTTTAAAACATAGAGACTGATATTTTTATATTTTATAGGTTTTAAACATTTGAAACAAACGTTTACAGGAAAGTTACAAGTGTAATCCAGGGATTTAGTTGCTGACATGATGCCCCATGATCCCCAAATCCTTCGATGTGCGTTTCCTACAAACAAGGACATTCCTCTCTTTGACCATCGTGCAACTATCAAAACCAGGAAACTGACACTGACGCAGAAAGCCTCACTCCCCACATCAGCAGTCCCATTCAAGTTCCTCCAATTGTCCCGATACTGTTTTTATAGCCGCAGGACCTACTTCAGAACCACACAGCACGTGGTTGTATCATGTCCCCTCAGTGTTCTCCACTCTGGAACACGCTCTCAGTCTTTCCTGGTGTTTCGGCTCCTGAACACTTTGAAGACTGAGGGCCAGTTACTTGGTAGAATGTCCTTCATCTTGGGTCTGTGTGATACTTCCTCCTGATTAGATTCAGGATGTGCGTCTTTCTTGGGGCCACTCCAGAAGGAAGGCTCTGCCCTCCCCATTGCATCAGGTAACATATGTTTTTGATTCATAGAATTTCTGGCAATGAAGACTTCAGTCACGTGAGGTGTATCTGCCAGGCAACTCTTCCCCTCACTCCCCCCTTGTAATTATTAAGTATTTGGTAGGGCAAACTTTGACACTGTGTAAATATCCCATTCCTCACCAACTTGCAATTTATTTTGGGTCTGTTTGTAGCTGAAAGGACTCATCAATTCCTGTTTTATTCAATAGGTTATAATCTGTTGCGATCATTGTTTATTTTCATGTTCAAGTTGTGCCACGTTTGGCTAGAAGGAGCCCATTCAGTCTGGCTCTGTGTCGTTCAGACATGTCCCCATCATTCTTTGATCACTTCCTTGCTTTCTGGCACCACAAGATAGTCTAAGCTTATTTTGTACTTTCTTTGCCCCTAGAAGGAGCTCTGGGTTTCTTGGGAAATGCAGAATGTTTCAATAACACAGTTTGTTTGCTCTTGTGCATTTTCCAGACTGTTGTTGTGACAGTTCTCGGCCGCTTCTCTATTCATTCCTTCCACATGCCGTGTTTTTACCACCAGGGTGCCTCTCCCTCCCGCTCTTATCTCTGCCCCCACACCTCCCATTCTGTTTCTGTGGCGTTTGGAAGCACTCAGCCTGTGGAACAAGCAGCCATACAGTAAGCAACGCTGTGCCCTGAGAAAGGCTGGCCTGTCAGCAGCAGTCGTGCTGGGCAACCGATGGGTCACAGCTGGAGAAACCTGGCCCGGGGACTTCCGGGTATGCAGCTGCCATGACCTTAAACCTCTGAATGTGTGTGAGCCAAGCACCAGCCTGGATCAGAACCAATGGCTGACTTACCACTTCACACTGTGAGGACACCTGCCTTCTTATTTGCCTTAGTTCAGCTTTTCCTGGGATTGATTTTCCAAATCCTGAATTTTGAGGGTTGTTGCCAGGTCTTCTCTATACCTGGCATCCTTTCTCCTGTAAGAAGGAAAATTTGAAAGGGCTAAGTAATCCAGCCATCCTAGCTTCTGCTCAGCTGGAGAAGTTTTACCCAGACTATGCCGTGGGGGTAGCCCAGTTTGTTCCCTCAGGGTGTGAGTGCAGCCTCGGAACTAACCTGGGCTAGCACCCCACACAGCTCACGTATCCCTTACCCTGTCCTTCTGGTCTGTAGCCCAGCTCCTGCCTCCTCCATCTGCCATGACACCCCAAGATGTAGCCCCTGCCATCCCCTACACTTCATCCCCATCCTTGAGCTCTCTGCCTTCTCCCGACTTTCCCTTAGGTCTTTTCCACTATGGATTTCTTAAGAGTGACTTCCCATGCCCCCACCCCTACCCCTGGATTTAATGACTTTCCTCTTGAGCTACACATGCCCAGCATTTCCATTCTTTACTCCAGCGTCTCCTGAGTGGACCTGAATGCTGTGAAGCTGCCCAGGAGGAGAGATGCCTGACCTCTGGTCAACCAATCCAGAGGTGGCAAGAGGCCCTTGATGTGACTGGTGAGAATGGCTTAGTTTCTTTCTCTCATTGACTAGGGAAGAGAGAAGGAAAGACAGAGTATGGAAAGTGTGAGGTCATGATGAAGAGTTAGAGCCAGTAGTCATGTTGGGCCATGTGAAATTTAATCAAGTGAAGGAAGAGGCTAAGATAGAGGAAGAGGAGGAGGAAGCTGAATTACAGAACTACAGAGAAAATAGCGAGGCCATCAGCATGAATGAAAAGTGGAGACTAGCTACCTTGATCTCCAATATCTTTCTTGAAACAAACGTCAGTTCCTTTGAAGTCCTTTGCTTCCTGTTTAGACATGCTGTCCGATCTCTGTATTCTTACAGTAACCTTCTGTTTTCCTTTGTGTGCATGCTATTTGGACAGGACTTGTGTTTGTTGCCACCAGAAGATTCTTTCCTGAACACCCTTGATGACTGCATTGCCTTAAGTGGGGATTCTTCTCCCAAGCCCTTGTGCTTTTCCTTTCGCCTACAGTGCTGCTTCCCAGATGTTTCTGCAACACCTTTGTTAAACAAACCGTCCTTCTATTTAGGTCCATGGCCAACACAAGAATGTGTTGTTCTCTTCCCTGCCATTCACTGGTATCTGGACACTTCTCCATGTTTCCTAATAAACAGAGAAATTTCCCTTCCCCTTCCTTCCCTTGCCATCGTCCTGGCAACGTCAGCCAGCTGATTCAACACATGGATGATTCAGGTACCAGGTAAGCCCTAGAGTTCCTTGACCCATTTATTCCAAAAACGATGAAAATAACATGTGAAAAGGGATTCGTGTTTTATAGCTTAGGACATATTTTCCTGCTCATAATCTCATTCTGTTTTGATTTTTGAGCATTACTCCCGCAGCCAAGCCATAGACTCATCCCCTGTGACTGCCTCATTTCCCAAACCCCTATGACTGTCTTCATTTTCCTTCCACGAAGGCACTATCTTAGGTGCTACTTTTTCCCTTTAATCTCTACCATAAGCCTTCTCTTAGGATTCATTAAAACCCCAACTATGTATGGTGTCAGGGGGTGTACTAGACTTATGAGGGATCACTTCATAAGTTATATAAATGTCTAACACTGCTGCACGACTGAAACTAATATAATATTGAATGTCAATTGTAATTGAAAAAACAACAACCCTCTGTCTTTAACCTTATTGAGTCTCATAGGATGCCAGCTACCTGCACGTTTCCTCCCCAGTTTAGCCAGGACCCCATGCTTGGCCTTTAACCTGATGTGCTGCATGCCCAGCACCCAGCTGCTATCATGCCTTGTCCCCACTCACTTACGCTCACCTTTAGGTTTTCAAGGCCTGCTTGTTACAAACGCCTGCTCTCCCAGCCTCTGATTGTTCAGGCATATCATTCTCTCTCTCTCTCTCTTTCTCTCTCTCTCTCCCTCTCCTTGATATTTCATTAATTCTTTATTAACTCCTGCTCATTCTTTTCTCTTCCAAGTCGAAGGTCTCCTGCTACCTGAACTCTTACTCTCCTCACTCCAACCTTCCTCAGTATATTATGTCTAATTTTCCTCTCTTTCATACTGGCTTCCTTTCAGGTTCTTTTCACTGACCTAAATGAATGGTCAAATATTATTATAGGAACCAACCTGTCTTCATTCTTGCTTTTCCCTGAAGTAATATCATTCCACCCTCTTCTTTAGAGTTTATAGTCAACACTGTCTCTCTGCTATCTCTTCACACATTTCTTCTTCACCCCCTCCAAACTCTCTTCAAACGGAACCTTCCTTTTTTTAAACTTTTATTCATTTTACAGAACGCTCTTTTTCAAAGGAAAACAAGGACTGCCTATTCCTTATTCCAATTTACCAAAAAGTCCTGTCCTCCTGTGGCTTTCAGAAACTCTTTTCTTCAGATTCCCCGTGAAGCTTTCTGATTTCCGTTTTCCTTTATCACCATTTAAATGTGGGCCCTTCCCAAAGTTCTCATCTTGGTCCTGGGGGGGTCTTCGTGCTTTGTTTTTGTCCCTCAGTTGTCTCATCGGCTCCCACAGCTTCACCCATATGCTCCCACTCACTCAGACGCCACCCCATCTTTTCTGAGCTGCTGACCTACCATTTCCACTGCCAGCGGGATATCTCACTTCAAACTTGGCATGTCTCAAACTGAACTCAGTGTGTTTTCCCTAAAAATCCCCCATCTTGCGTAAATAACACCAACAATTGGCCACACACATGGAAACACTGGAGGGTGAATTCCCAAGCTCATCAGCAGCTCCCAGTGCCAGGTAGTCATCTAGTTTTGTGTCCCTTCTACAATTTAGGTCCTAGGCCCCCCCCCGACCAACTGCCATTTACCCTTTGCTGGTTTGCCTGCCTTCAAGCTCCTCTCTTTTCAAGCTTACAACACAGGCCTAACGACATGATTTCTGCCTCAGTGGCAGCACTGACTCCTCAGTCGTGCACAAAGGCTCAGGCTCCTTGGAAGGGCTTTCCGGGCCCTCCGTGGTGTCATTACCACATCTCCCATTGTCGCCGTGCCTCTCACCCTGGCCACGAGTCTCCTTGCTGAGCCCTGAACCTGTTATTCTTTGTCCCATGCTTCCACCTGCTCTCCCTATTGAGCTTCATTTTCTGGCAGTCGAAACCCTTCCATAAGTCAAATCTCAATCACTGGTGTCTCGGTGGTGAAAACGCTTTCATCCTTGCACCCACGCAGCAGCCGCTCCTCTCTCCCCTTACGGCATTACTTTTAGCACTTAATTGATGCTGCCTTGAATGGTACTTGGTTATTTTTATTTCTCATTTAATATTTACCACAAGTCTTCAAGGTGGTATTGGTACTCCCTTTGCTAAGGAGGAAACTGGGGCTCAAAGAGGTTGCAGTTCTTAAGGTCACACAGTTGCTACGTGGAAGAACCAGAACATGCATCTGGGTCTGGTTTAGCCCAAAGCTCAGTCTGTTTTCCCTAGACCAGTTATTTCCAATCATCACTGTACCTTGAAATCACTCGGGAAATCTTTAAAAACTGTCAATCCATCCAGACACCCTTGATATGGAGTGTCTGGGGTTGATATGGAGACATCGGGGTTGGTTTTAGTTTTTTAAGTTGTCCGGGTGATCCTAATATGCAAAGTTTGGGAACCACTATCGTAGGTTACTCAGTGCCAGAACTCAGTGTGTTTAAGACATGTTTGCACTAAGTCTTTTCTCCATATGCTTTCCTGGTGCACTGGACACCTTATGCCTAAATTCTAAGGTTGGCAAAAATTCAAAAACAAAAACAAGCAGAGAAAGAAAGTAATTGTCTGGCTAATATGAGCCCCAAATTTATTTCCAATGAAATTTCCCAAATCAATATAAAGGAATGAGGAAACCCAGGCCAAAGTTACGTTTAACTGATGGATCCTCTCTTTGGTGAGAGTAACCTGCCTCCCTGTCATCCTCTGGCCCCTCCTTTTTTCCATCTCTCCACAGGCTGTACGTGGACATGACTTGTCTCTGCAGATGGCTCCGAGGCGGAGCCTCCCTTCTTGTGGAAGAGGTTGAGGCTCTCTGGGAAAGCGTGTACAGAAGGTGTGGACCACAGCGACAATCAGGCCACACTCCCCAAACCCTTGATGACATTCCTGTGGCCGGTGGTCATAGCCACGCACTGGCCCAGAAACTGCTGGAGAAAAAAATCCCATGGGTTCAGCCACTCTCCATGCTGCTCTTCTGTCTCCTTTGCATACTTTGAGGTTATTTTGTTACAGCCAAGTTTATGGAAGGATGTTAGAAAACTGGACTACCTCTTTAAAATGTTTTGCCCCATCAAGAGTTTTATAACTTTTACTATTAAATTCCATCAATGAGGAAATATCATCTGATAAAACTGTGCTGTGAATTTACAGGAACATCCCGTCTAATGAGTTGGCTATCCATTCTTATAAAATTCGATTAAAGGCTCTGTTTTGATACTTCTAAGGAGCAAACAACTCAGAAGACCTTTGGGCATCTATGAAGCCCAGGAAGCTACACTTCCCAGATGTTGTTGGACGCAGATGCTGGTCATTGCTAGCAATAACCTAGGATGTGAGCGGCATATGCCCCCTTTCTGAATGCTCGGAGCTCTGCACTAACGTATCATTCATTCACTGAACTTTATCTGGAGTCCTTCCAACACGTTCACACGTAACAGTGCCTGGCACACAGGCCTGGGTAGTATTCTGAGCCCAGTGACTCAGACAGTAGTGTCCTTTATAAAGATGCCTGAAGCTAGTGAGGTGGTGTCAGTGAAATGATACTCTCAGGCAGTAACTCAGGAGCTGCTGCAAGGCCGCAAATAATTGAGGGCTGAGTGACTGGTCTCAGAGGGCGGCTTTTGTAGAAGGCAGGGGAGAGACCCAGGTGAAGGTCCCGCCTTGCATGAACTTTTGAACCTCTGCTTCTTCAACTGCAAGACAACAGAGTCATATTGGTGGTTTATTTCCAAGGTCATTCTCACTCTTGCTTGTGGTGAGTCTAAGGGTTGTAAGAATTTTTAGGTGGGGCAGCCGTGGAAGCCTACTTGCAGTGAGGTGCATATTCAACTTGGGAAGAAGAGAAATGGGAAGGATATCAGCCAGGGCCCAGTCGGGAAACACACATCACACCAGTTATACTAACAGAGAGAATTTAAAATAAAGAATTAGTAACTGGTTTCTGGAGAACATAAAGGAAAAATAACCCTGAGGTATTATAGAGACAACAAGTATAGGAAACAGCTAGGAGTAGAAGAACAAAGGGAAGGGGATGGGATTCTTAGCAATTAGAACTCAGAGAAAAGGTTGTGGACCAGAAGTAGGGGTCCTGCCCATGTGGTGCTGGTGAATCTTAGGGCCACAATGAGGCTGATTCTGGAGTGTGGACAAAACCTGCATACTGGAACAAGTTGCTGCAACACGAAGACCTGTGGCTGGAATAACGCCCACAGGAACATGCAAGAAAAAGAAAGGAGCATGCCCCTTCTTCCTCTGGCCTTGCAGTCTCCTTCTGGTACCTCTTTCTGGAAGAGTTTATCAAGGAGCAGCTGGCAAATCAGAAACAGGGTTGCAGCTGCAGCCCTGCAGCCCAAGTTGTCATGGATGGGTAAGTTGGGAGCTGAGAGACAACAGTCTAATAACCAGCCCCAGGAAGAAGGGGAATAGAGTAGCTACAGGAAAATCGTTTCAGCAAAGAAGTAATAACATCTACCGTGTCCAAGGGTCCACTTTGTATCGTTGGACCCATTTACTCATTAATCCTAACAACAACCTTATAAAATTGATATTGTTATTCACCTATAGCAAAGGAAGCGCTGCAGCTCAGAGTGTTTCAGTAACCTCCCCACACTTAACCAGCAAGTGAGGAGCTGAACGGGGATCTGAACACAGGATGTTTGATGGCAAAGCTTTTTGTTTCACAGGATGCAGGGAAAAGGTGCTTGGTGAATCTAAGCATCCATGAATCATGTTACTAACAGGGTGGGAAATAGATTTTGAAAGGTGAATTTTGGATAATTTGTGAAGGGATAAAGGATTTGAGTCTTTTAGGCAATGGGAACCAGTAAAGATTTTGGAAAACAGCAGTGAAATGGTGGAGACATGTTTTAAGAAATGTATTTGGAAAGAGTGAGCAAGATGGATTGAAGAGGGAAGAGTTTGGTGCCAGAAAATCTCATTGTGAATTAATTATAATGACTTAGAAATGAGGTGGCAAGGGCTTTGGTTTGGTGGTAGCAATTGAGAAAGAAAAAGAAAGGGAGAAACATTTGGAAGAAAGAATAAGCAGAAATGGTTGGACGAAGATGTATAACAAGTAGGACTCATAAATAATTCTGGAGTTTTGGGGGTCTAGATAACTAACAAAATAATGGTATTGCCTTCAGAAATAGAAATTCTGGGAATTCTAGAATGTTTCTCCTCTTAGAATGTGGCCTCTGCCTCCCTGCACTGCCATGGGAGCGTGGGATTCCCAAAGCTCTGCTGTCTCCTACTGGATTATCATCAGTAAAATTCATAATTTAGAATGAGTTGAGAGGTAACTCCTTACTGTGTAGTCGGGGAAAATATTAGGTTGGAGATTAGGACTGAATTCCACTATCAACCTGCTCTTATTCATTATGTTTCTTACTTTATACAAGTTATTAAGAGTGTAGCTAAGAGGATTCATTGGCTATGAATGGTTCTCTAACTTCAGTATTTAGCATAATCACCTGGGGAGCTTTTAAAACTACCCACATCCAACAATAGGGACATCAGAGTCTGATTCAATTAATCTGAAATAGACCTAATCTTTTCTTTGTGGGTGGAGGAGGATAGGACCTGGTTAGGGCAGGAGGGTGGGGAAATAGGAGGAAGATTGTTAAGGGCATGGCTGAGACCTTGCTCTTTTTTTTTTTTTTAAATGATTTTTCAATTACAGTTGACATACAATTATATTAGTTTCAGGTGTACAGCATAGTGGTTAGACATTTATATAACATACGATGTGATCACCCTGATAAGTCTAGAACTCACCTTACACCAAACATAGTGATTACAATATCATTGACCATATTGCCTATGCCTTACTTGACATCACCATGACTGTTTTTATAGCTGGCAACTTGTACTTGTTAGCAGCTTCTCTGCTTAGCTATTTGGATGCCCCCTTGTGTGCATTCTTAACTGATCCCAGAGAATTTCACTAATGCAAACCCCAGTCCCAAGGGTTCTTAGCACAAGAGGCTCACCCCAAACTGATTTACCCCATTAGGGAAGGTGGTGAGAATTTTGCAAGAGAAAGGGACCAGAGAAGAAACAATGTCTGCTTGCTGCAGAGGCACTGCCCAGCACGCTTTTGAATTTTCATAGCTTCAATGAAAACACATTTAAAATTTCAATTGGACTTATATAAGAAGAGCAAGAATCCGCCACTCTCTTTTTAATCTTATGTGGATATCATGGGACTTTTTGAGAGGGGTAGGTTCCGCATGACTATAATTCTTAGAATAGCAAAACATTATATTTAAGTAGTCCAAGCCCAGCAGAGGCTCAGTTCACCCAGAGGGTGGGTAGTAAACTCAGCACTTACAGTCAAAACTACTCTTGAAATTCTCTTACAAAGATATACAGGAAAGCTTCTGGTCAAGATGGCAAAGTGGGCAAATACTGTGCTCTCTTCCTCCCACAACCACCTCAAAATTACAACTACACTGTACAACAACCACAATTAAGAATCACCTGAAGTCTAGCTGAACAGAAGTCCTATAACTATGGACATACAGAAGAAGCCACCTCAAGACTGGTAGGAGGGGTTGGGATGCAGAACAGGCTGGTCCCACACCCATGAGTGATGGTTAAAAATTGAGAGGAATATCTTGGCTGTGGAGGTCCCGCTGAGGAGTGAGGGGTCCCAGCCCCACCAGGCTCCCCAGCCCAGGGTTCCAGTGCTGGGAAGAATAATCCCCACAACTTCTGGCTGTGAAAACCAGTGGAGATTGTGGCTGAGTGAGACAGAGGGTTGCTGGAGTCCCAGACACTCCTCTTAAAGGGCCCACACATGGCTTTACTCACTGACAGACTCACTTGTTCTGAGCTCCAGTGCTGGGGTAGCAGCTCAAAAGTTGCCAGGGACATATGGGGAGGAACTGAGTTGTCTGGCTTAGGGAGAGGGCTGGAGGGGCAGCTTTCTCCCAGGCAGAAGTGCTGGCAGAAGCCATTGTTTCTTTGTTGAGCCCTCCTCTCTCCCTGTGTGCAGATGCAGGCCACTGCCATATCTCCATCGACCTGGCTAACACCATTCACTCTGCCCTGGCGATTCCCTGAGACCCTGTCCCATCCAACTTGTAGGCCCACCCAAGACACTTCCAGTGGCTTTTCCATACAAACAGCCCATGTTGGCTCATGCTACGGACTTTCTGAAAATCTCTCAAAAGTTCACTAACCTCAAACAAGCAGCATCTTCCCTTGGCATGTCCCATACCTCTTGCTAAGCAGCCCAAGCCAGGCACTAGCAACAGCCAGCCTCCATTCACAGCTTAGCCTCTCCCAAGCATCTCCAAGCCCAGTGCAGGTGGCAACCATCTGCAGATCACTTTGTATCTCATACAAAGTAGCCCTGACAAGGCACAATCATCAGCTGAACATGATCTGCAACAGAGGCCCTTCCAAGGAGCCCCAAAACCAACACACATGCTGGCCAGCTTCAGACTGCACCAGAGCACCGTATAACCACTACCACAAGTGACACACCCAAAGGGCACACTGGGCAGGCACCAGGGCCCTGCTAAAGGGAATTCTGCTCTGTAGGGTTAGCCTCTGCACAACAGCTCTTCCACTGTAGTCACAACCAATGAGCCTGAGGTTCAATCCCTCCCCCTGACATGGAAACAGTGACCAAAGCTCAACTACAACAAGAGGGCACATGCAACCCACAAAAGGGACACATCTGTAGCACCCAGCTCAGGTGACCTGGGAGATTGCCACTGGGTCCTACAGGACACTTACTACATAAAGCCACTCTGCCAAGGCTGGGAGACATAGCAGCTCTACCTAATACATAGAAACAAACACAGGGAGGCAGCCCAAATGGGAGACAAAGAACATGTCCCAAATGAAAGAACAAGGCAAAGCTCCAGAAAAAGAACTAAACAAAATGGAGACAAAGCAGTCTACCAGATGGAGAGCTCAAAACACTGGCTGTAAGGAAGCTCAGTGATCTCAGGGAGAACTTCAACAAAGAGACAGGAAGCATCAAAATGAAGATAGAAAACACAAAAACAGAACCTGTCAGAAATAAAAAATACAATAACTGAAATAAAGAATACCTTAGAGGAAATTAACAGATTAGATGAAGCAGAGGATCAAATGAGTGATTTGGAAGATAAGGTAGCAGAAAAGACCCAATCAGAACAGAAAAACAAAATCCACAAAAATGAGAATAATTTAAGGGACGTCTGTGAAAATAACAATTATACCAACATTCACATCATAGGGGTACCAGACGGAGAAGAAAGAGCAAGGATTTGGAAACCTAGTTGAAGAAATAATGATGGAAAACTTCCTTAACCTAAGAAGGAAATAGACATACAAGCCCAAAAAGTGCAGAGTCCCAAATAAGATGAACCCAAACAGGCCCACACAAAGACACATCATAATTAAAATACTAAAGGTTAAAGACAAAGAGAATTAAAAGCAGCAAGAAAAAAAGCAGTTAATACCTACAAGGGAGCTCACATAAGACTGTCAGCTGATTTCTCGACAGAAACTTTGCAGCCAGAAGGGATTGGTATAAAATATTCAAAATAATGTAAAGCAAGGACCCACGACTAATACTACTCTTCCCAGCAAGGCTGTCATTTAGAATCAAAGGACAGATAAAGAGCTTCCCAGACATGAAAAAGTTAA